>NC_138232.1:39807872-40290372 GCF_964197995.2 Scardinius erythrophthalmus
TCATTATTTAGATGTAAATAAAAGCCTAAATCAAGGGGCCGTTTGCTCGACACCGTTTTCAACTGAAAACGGAAAACTTTTTAATGCGTTTTGGCCGTTCATTTACACGACAATGGCCTGAAAACGCAAGGTTTTGAAAATGATACCATTATTGTCTCCATGTAAACTAAAAAAACCCGCGAATTTGTGAAAATGGTGCGTATAAGTGTTTAGTGTATAGTTGTTGTTTTTTTACAAAGTGACATCGCCAACTACTGGCCTGGCAGCAGAATACAGTGTTTTTAATCATTTTCGGGGATCGTTTTGACAATGTTGTCGTTTTTATGCGAAAAACGCTTTGTCGTCTTTCTGTTCACCTGTTCATTATATAAAGCAATCGTATCTCTTCACGAAACTTGGATTAAACCGCTAGATTCATTTTACAAAGCCTTTATAACCTTTTTAGATCTTTTAAGTTTTGGTTACCTGGAGTTTCAATGGAGAGACAGAAACCTCTCAGGTTTCTTTAAAAATATTTTAATTTGTCTTTCGAAGAATGAACAAAGAAGTCTTGTGGGTTTAGAACAACACGGGATTGAGTAATTGATGACAGAATATACATTTTTGGGTGAATATTCCTTTTATAGGAAGCCTATGTGCCATTTGTAAATTGAACCAAAGTCTTATAGTTCAGAACATCAATGACGTTGAGTAAATGACAGAATATTCATTTTTGAGTGAACAGTATCTTTAAGAATGTTGAATGCAAATGGAAACAGTATTACATTGTCATCCACCCCTCTCCCCAGATGATCCGCTTGGTTCTCCGGCTCTTCCCTCCTCCAGTGGTGGAGTGGCTCAGACTAATTCCTACGCCTCGTCTCCTCTCAGTCTCTTCCGTCTGCAGGAGCAGTTTCGCCAGCACATGGCCGCCACCAATAACATCATGCACTACCCCGCCTTCGACGTGTCCACGCCCTCCTCCTTACCCTACCTGGGCGTAAACATGAACATGGCGTCTCCGCTGGGATCGCTGCCGTGTCAGCCCTACTACCAGTCCCTGTCCCAGGCCCAGCAGATGTGGAGCGGCCCTCTGATGCAGGGCTCTGGTGCTCTGCCGGCCCTCAACAGCAAAACCACAAGCATCGAAAACCTGCGTCTGAGGGCGAAGCAACACGCTGCATCACTCGGCTTGGACACGCTTCCAAACTAACCTCTCAATGTCTTGTGTCCAAGATCTAAAGCGCGGTTTGCATGTGGTATTAAGATGTGTTTTAGACGAAGTAGACTAGGGAGACACATTCCCGTTTACACCTGGTGTTTTAATTCGTCTCTTTTGTCCACTTTTGACCACTTCTGTCCTGATTTTTTTAAGGAGAGGGTCTATGGGCGGGTAAATATATGGCTTTTTTCAGATCTTTCGATCTAATGGACAAAATAAGCTCATGCAATTTACATATGAACGCCCGGAGACGACGGAAAAACATACGGAGAGCATCAGCTTTAGTTTCTGCTCTGACAGACAGAAGACCAGACGAACGCTGTGAGTGTGTGTTAGACATCAGGAATGGTGAGAGAACATTGTGCTTGGTACGTTTTTCATCTTCAAGCCAAACTTGGATCTTCAGCCGACAAAGTTTAAATCCCGTCTGGCTAGAGCTCTTCCCAAAATGTTTACGCATTAGTTCAGTAGACGGAGAGTAGACGGTCTTTTGTGGCTGTTTGAACACATTCGACCACATGAGCGTTTGAATGTGTTTCTGGAAGTGTTCAAAAGTGGACAAGCTCAAAATGTTTTACACCCCGTTTACACCTGTATTTAGTGTCATCCACTTGTGATCCGATCGACCAAAACACATCTTAATACCTGGTGTAAACTGGGCCAGCACAACATTAGTGTGCAGAAATCACATGACATCTGGCTGAGCTGGAGCCGTTTCATTATCATTTAGCATGGCGGAGTGAAGTTTGGACGACTTTGAAATGTTAAGGTCTGGCTGCATGGCAGAGGCTTTAAACTTTTCCAAACACCCCTTGCTTTGCACTTTGAAATGCATTTTTTTTTTTATTAAATTAATTTGTCTCTGTAAATAAGCGTATTCAGGTCCACAGCCTTAGTAGAAGGTAGTGAAGCCTCCCGTTTGTATATTTGAAGAAATGTTTAACTGTCTGTGGATCTTATAAAGGGACGTAAACGTATGGATGAAGCTTCTGCAAACTTAAGAAAGACTTCAGCATCACCTGGACTGATGTTCTTGATGTCATGCCATGTGATTTGTCATCTTAGAGTCTAATTGAATTGTTTAAATAAATGTGAATAATTTATCAGTGAAATGAAAGGGAATAAACCACATATATGAACTGAATCTGTAACAGTATTTTATTGTTTGTGGAGTCTATATTTCAGATTTTTATGTTTTTCTTTCCATTACACCTGTATTTGACGATATTTAATGCACACTTTTTCTGCCACTGAGTCACATTCATTTCATACAGCTATTTTAAAGTTATTATAAGAATAATCATGCATTTCTTACAGTTCCACAATTAAAAAAAAATTCTGTAATTTTACGAGTAATTACAACAGAATCTAAATTGATCATGAATTAGTTAAAAAAGGTAACTAACATTAGCTATAGCTCTACAACAGCAAAAATCATAATTAGAGATTTATATAAAAAATAAGGAAAACGTAACATCAGAGCACTGAGCTCAAATTAATTTGAGGTTTGGCAATATTTATGAAGATTAGATTTTTAAGCATGCTCCTTTCTCATGTTTTTTCTCTAAAATTATATTTATTTAAATCCACATGCATTGCATTACTTGCACACCATTTCTAAATAAATGGATGGAATGTAATGATTTCTACATGCGTGCCCTTTCTCTTCCTGTTTTTTTCCCTCTTTTGCGTGCATGTTCATCTTGATAACAGATCCAGTGAAAAGCTTAAAACACAGTGGCAGAAAACGAGTGAATCACCCCACATCACCCCGGCGAGGCCGTCGCCACCCTCCTGTCAGAGGTTTGGCAGCTCTGAAGCACAACTCCTGCAGTAAGGAGATTAACACGGGTCAGGATACCAGTGGATTAAGTTGAGGAAGAACAGAGGAATGGAGTGAGAAGACATGTCATGTTCAGACACCTGTTAACAGCCCATACTTTATATGCTGGCACTCCAGTGAATTTAAAAAAGATGGATTTCATTCTCACTCCAGGCAGAAAGGGGAGGAGAAAAGACAAGATCTTTAACAAAAGCATAATAATGCATTTGTTCTAAAGTGGTGTGTCACAGACAGCATTGAGAAAATTATAAACACAAACAATAAAATGTAATCATAAATAGGACAAAATAAGTATGCTTATTAACTTTCAAAAGGGAGCAGGGTTAAAATAGTTAACTAAAACTAAAACCATAAAAAAAAAATATATATTTTTTTTATGGTTTTAAAAAATATATATATATATTTTTTTATGGTTTTAAAAAAAATATATATATTTTTTTTACTTGAAATAGGCTAAATGAACGATACCTATAATAAAATATACAAAAACTTCAATACATAATCAATCCTTCTTCCAAAATGGGTTTTAGTCTTACCATGATTCACTATGGCAAGATTATTATATTTTAGACCTGTCTGGATGGTTTTCGCGTACATGCTTCACTCACCCGTGTGTGACACGTCATATCCGTAAATACAGGAAAGTTGCTCCGGCTACTTTGATGTGTGTCTGGTGTGGGAGTTTGTGTGTGTGTGTGTGTGTGTGTGTGTGTGTGTGTGTGTGTATGTGTGTGTGGTGTGGGAGTAGCAGGGGTTAGTTGTCACAATGCGTGAGAAAAATTGACATGGAGCCGCTAAATCTCTGAGGAATCACCCATTTTAAACAAACGCCGAACAAAGGAGAGTCTGCTGGCAAAAAGAGGAAGAGAATCAACATTGGTTTGGCTTTTCAGAGATGGCGAGAACTGAGGGATTCAAAATGTTGTAAAAGTGAGGCGGAGATGATGGTGTTTTTATTACTCAACAGTTGAGTAGAGTATCTAGTTGAACAGATAAATTGTCATATGTAGCTCTCTTAAAGAGTTAATTGTAAAGCATTATCTATTCTTAAGTCATTTAATTATAGCCTAGTTGCTGCTAAAAAATATAAACAAAATCAGTGAAGTATGGTGTCTATTAATGGGTAAAGCTACAGTAACATCTTCAGCTAGTCATCTTGAGATCCTTTTCATCTAAACTGGTAGTGAATGTTTTATGAGAAGTAGATTCATCTTTCTGTCTCTTTCTTTAGTTATGAGAAAGAACCATATTCATCCACACACACAGAGCATAAGCACAACCAAAACAATGTTCTTCCGCAAAATACATGCAGTTCAGTTTTGTAAGCGCTAGAGGGCGAAAGATACATGGTGTACTTTAACCTTATTTTTTAGCTAGGTGCCAACACTTCTCATTTTAATTCAGTTTAGCTTGGTGTATTAAAATAACAAAATAAAATAAAAATTAATAAAAACTATATAGACATATTTAAAAAAATATAATAATAATGTCAAAAACATACAACAAAATAACTCAAATTAAAATGAAACTGAAAAATGTAAAAATAAAAAATAATTGAACGTATTAATAAAAACTAGTATCTCAGTGATGCTTAAATAACACTGAAAGCGGGAAGAAAATACTTCCCAAACTTTTTGTTAACTTTTCAAACTACATGAAATATGCTTCATTTTTCTTTTCACAACAAAGATAAACATGAATTCTTGGCCCTTTAGACCATTAAAAAGAGTGCATACTACTATATGTCAATTTTCTTATTCAGTCCATGTTAATAATGTCACATTTTTGGGTTCTATGCAGGTCAGGATTAAAAAAATGCTAACGTTCAATTATATTTAGTTACTAAATCTCTGAGATAAAATCTGCGTCCTGAAGCAAAGCCAGTTGAAAACCACTGCTTCAGTGATCATTAATGTAATTCATTTTATGACATATACAACATGTTAAATCTCTTGTTTGACACTTTTACAACCAATATTTAGTGTGCGCTGGTAAGTGTAAAAATGTGCAGTTTTTAGGTTGGGTGTTTTTCGTCTCTCTCTCTCTCTCTCTCTCTCTCTCTGTGTGTGTGTGTGTGTGTGTGTGTGTGTGTGTGTGTGTGTGTGTGTTAAGCTGTTGAGGTCCTCTCGAGCTCTTTGATGTGTATCAGGGTTGTGCTGTGTTATAGGGATTTTCTGAGTTGACAGCTGCTTGAATATGTGGCGGTACTGCGATGGCAGTGGGTTAAAGAATGCTGGGAACAGGATTAGGATCATATTCTGGCAGTGGCTGTCAGTTCATCAATGGGCTCAGGTTCCCCAGTGACAGCTCTCCTTTGCTGCACGGCTAAGACCTTTAGAGGAACCATAAAGGAGTGTGAAAAGGGGCTGTTTCAATGGCATGGTATGAGTTTTGTTCTAACCTTGCTGGATGTGCATAAAGTAGAGGAGTCAGGAAATATCAGTGGGGTGCGTCTGGTTTTAACACTCTGGAGGGTTGGAGACTTTGCAAGAACAAGCATTTATTTTGAAGTATTCATAAAGTTATAAGTTTAAAGGGGTGGTATAATGCCCTTTTCACAAGATGTAAAATAAGTCTCTGATGTCCCCAGAGTGTGTGTGTGAAGTTTTAGCTCAAAATACCCCACAGATATTTTTATATAGCATGTTAAAGTTGTCACTTTTTGAGGGTGAGCAAAAACGCACCGTTTTTGTGTCTGTCCCTTTAAATGCAAATGAGCTGATGCTCCCGGCACAGGGGGCAGAGTTTTTCAAAAACTTTTATCCTTTTATGTACAAACCGGAATCAGACAATGATGGAGAGACTCGAGAAGAAGTGACAACATGTAGAAGCAACAGGACATTTCTGAATGGTTAGTAGGTGAATTTATGTAGCTTATGTGTTGTTATCTTCTAATCATTGATTTGCATATTCTGTCATGATAATCTATAAATCGTGCTATGGGGGGCGGGTTTATGTAAATTCTAGGGTTGGTGATGTCACTAACCCAGGAGGAATGTGGTGTAGTCTCTACCAGCCGTTAGTTGTAGTCCTTAAAAAGCGATTTCTTTAAAAGCAAATATCTCCCTTTGCTTTAAACTTTGAGCGTTGTAACTTTGCAGATGTTGTTTATGCTCAAACAGCAACATTACACACTAACTAAAGATAGAAAAGTCAGATCATAATCAACCACCCCTTTAAATGTTCTCCATCTCAGTGAGTGTAGAGCTTTAAAGGGTTAGTTTAAAGTTTAACTATACGCTTAAATTAAATTGTTTCCCCTTTTACATGATCATTATCCTTCCACGCTCTGACTCTGAGAATTAAATGGGCTATTTTTTTTTTTTGCTACAAAATGTAAACAAAAGAAGGATCTGCAGAGCTGTAGGTGCTACAGAAAAAGGATCAGTGGAGTTCCATTTAGAACTCTAGGGATCTTGACTCAATCTAAAGAACACTTTATGCCAAAAAGGTTCTATATAAGGAGAAATTGTATGATAATTTAATGTTTAATAGGTTATAGAATTTTTTTCCAAGTGAAAATGTGTTTATGAGCTGTTTAAAGGCACAATATGAAACTTTTTTGCTTTAAAAATAGCAAAAATCACTATATCTATGTTATATTTTTTTTTTAGTTGTGTACTTACATTATCCCGACTGTTTCCAACAACTTTCAAACCAGGAGAAATTTGTAATTTAATTCGAGAAACGTCACGTTTCTTTATTTCCGTTTTGTCGCCGCCAATGGCGTCATATCCGCGTTGTCCCTGGTTTCCGCTCGTGCTGCCATGGCAACCAGAGCTATGAACCAGAGCCGTCTGATAGTAACCAAAGCGACTGACGCGGACAACTTTGTAGTTCGCAATGTCTATTTGCACGCTGTTGTTGTTTCGTTCAAACATTATGGACCATGGCCAGCAGACTTTGGATAAAAAAAGAACTAAAACGAGAATCAATATCAGCGCGGTGTTTTCGAGATGCCGAGAGCTCCCATAGACAGTAAACAAGAGCTCCATGTCCGAGACTTCGACCGCTCCTACATGTACTTTATTAAACAGGTGAGCACATTTACATAAAACTAATCAATGATATATAGTTCAACAATGATAAAATGTCAGAATATGATCTATGTTATTCTAATGTTGATCTAGTTTACTGCTAGTCTCATACAGACAGACTAACACATACATTTCAACACATTCAAATGCAGTTTAGTGTGATGGTGTAATGTTAGACCAAGTGAAACAGCGCTGCGTTACCTCACAAGTTTAATTTGTCTAATAAACTGGCCTGTGAGTAGTAATTCTGCACTTGCGTGTAGTTCGGTAGAATGAAATGTCCGTATTCCTTTTATATCCGCGGGACTCGCGTCGCGTTTGGAGCTGATAGCTGTCTCTTAGCAATCCCGAACTGCTTCATATCACAGTCATGATAAAAGCATCCCTGTATTCAGTCATCCATAAACATTATTAGATCGTTCGGCTCGACGTTGACGACAAGATCCATAATTCTTAGCAAATGTTGCGTCATCAATTTACGCCTTTCTTATTGTAAATAGGTTAGCGACCCCTAGTGGTGAAAAATGCCATACTGTACGTAAAAAAAAAAAAAAAAAAAAGTAATTACAATTAAAGACCAGTTAAAACTAAATCCATAAAATTATCCCATGATGGGAACCGCTAAGGTTCTATACAGGTAGGCTAGTCAAGCAAAATGTCACATGCAACACAATCACAACCAGGTGGCGCAAAAGGACGGTTTGCAACATTGCTCAGCAAGGCTGTAATTGTGACTTTTTACTTGTAAATGAAAATAATGAAATAAATTACTGGTAATAATAATAACATTAATATTATTATAACATTTAATCTTGGCTAAATATTTATCATATAAGTGCTTAATGTTTCAGCTATTTTTACTACTTTTACAGTGAAATATTACAGTGCATGAAGTGTGCTTACATTATAGCCAGTAGCCTATTTTAGTTTATTACATGCGGTAGGGGAGAGTGGGGTGATTTGTGCCAGGGGGGGAAGTAGTTCCACCCTTGTTTCTGGAAAACCATAAAAGAAATTGGTCATGTGACCACATAATTTTGAAAAGCAATCACTTTTACTCGTCCTCCAAAGAAGAGAGACACATGGCATGAGAGTTAAGCACATTTTAGTGCAAAAAAACAGTTTTTTCACTTTCAAAGTAAAATTTCTATGATTAAGGTTTTTTGATTGTAGTGTCTGAACAATTATAGACAAGTTTGAAAACATTTCACACATGTTTTAGTGCTTTAGTAGGCTACACAATGAGTCAATACAGTTAGCATGATGTTAGTGTAACGGATGACAGACAGGATGTATATGCAACAACGCTCTTTATTGAAAACACACAGATGGTCAGAAACACAGCACACAGATGATCGCTAACTCAGCGGGACAGGTGGGCGGACACAAACGCTGATGGTGTGGTGACGCAGGGACCTCGGTGGGCAACAGGTGCTGGTGCAGTGATCCAGTGGTAATCCCTCGTGAAGTGCTAGATGAATCCGTGAAGAGTGCAGAAATCCAGGAAGACACGACGACGACAGGAAGATCCAAACGGCACGGGGAACACAGGAACAAGCACGGGAAACACACCAGGAAAACCACAACGATCTGACAACATGAGACACCAGTTACTGAGCTTATATAGGGACATACAATTGAAACCAGCTGGCGCTACTGATCACTGATAATCAGTGACCACGCCCACAGACACACACACACACACAACAGCACGTTAGACGAGAGAGAGACAGTGAATTCATGAACCGTGACAGTACCCCCTCCCCTAGGAACGCCTCCTGGCGTTCCCCGACGGACTTACCTGTCGATTGTAATCATCGATAAGGGAGTGATCCAGAATGTCTCTAGCAGGAACCCAACTTCTCTCCTCCGGACCGTAACCTTCCCAGTCCACCAGGTACTGAAATCCGCGTCCCCTCCTTCTCGAGTCCAGAATACGGTTAACCGAATAAGTTGGTTCCCCATCTACGAGACGCGGCGGGGGGGGGAACCGGGACTGGCGGATTAATGCGTGCCCAAAACACAGGTTTAATCTTTGACACATGAAAGGCGGGATGAATTCTCCTGTACGCAGGAGGAAGTTTGAGTCGGACTGTCACCGGACTAATGATCTTGGTGACAGGAAACGGGCCGATGAATTTGGGAGCAAGTTTATTAGAAACGGAACGGAGAGGAATGTTCTTGGTTGAAAGCCACACTTTTTGACCAACGACGTATACGGGAGGCTTCGACCGGTGGCGATCGGCCTTAGCCTTGGTGCGCGCCCCCACTTGGAGAAGAGTCTCACGGGCTCTAGTCCAAGTGTGGCGACACCTCTGGACGAAGGCGTGAGCGGAGGGGACCGCGACTTCGGATTCCGTACTAGCAAAAACTGGTGGCTGGTAACCTAAACTACATTCAAACGGAGTAAGGCCCGTGGATGACACTGGTAATGAATTGTGGGCGTACTCCACCATAGAGAGTTGTTGGCTCCAGGAGGAAGGATTCTTGGAAACCAAACATCGCAACACTCTCTCCAGATCTTGGTTGGCTCTCTCCGTTTGACCATTGCTCTGAGGATGAAACCCCGAAGAGAGACTGACAGTCGCCCCCAGTAACTTACAAAATTCTTGCCAAAATTTGGACACAAATTGGGGACCCCTGTCGGAAACCACGTCCATCGGGAGGCCATGTAAGCGAAAGACGTGATCTATGACAGTTACCGCTGTTTCCTTGGCTGAGGGTAATTTGGGCAAGGGGATAAAATGAGCCGCCTTCGAGAACCGGTCCACGACAGTCAAAACGACCGTCTTGCCCTGGGAGGGCGGGAGGGCGGTTATAAAATCTAGCGCAATGTGGGACCAGGGTCTCGAAGGGACAGACAGCGGTTGGAGTAACCCATCCGGGGGTCGATTGGAAGTCTTACCAGTGGCACAAACTGAGCAAGCCAAAACAAAACTGCGGATGTCGCGAGCCATTAATGGCCACCAGAATCGTTGCCTAACCAAAAAACTGGTGCGATTTACCCCTGGATGACATGCTATGCTGGAACCATGACCCCACTGAATGACGTCGGACCGACACCCCTCTGGCACAAACAAACGATTCGGTGGGCAATCGGGCGGAGGCGTTACCCCTTCTAAGGCCTTCATGACCTTCGATTCGACCTCCCATCTGAGAGTGGAGACCACTAATGTCTCGGGTAAAATACACTCGGGAGTAGACGGGCGTTCGGATTGGTCAAAAATACGAGATAAGGAATCGGGTTTGATGTTTTTGGAACCCGGGCGGTACGAAAGAGAAAAATCAAAACGTCCGAAAAAAAGTGCCCACCGAGCCTGCCTAGAGTTGAGTCTTTTGGCGGTTCTGATATATTCTAGGTTCTTATGATCGGTCCATACGATAAAAGGTACCCCTGACCCTTCTAACCAGTGACGCCACTCTTCCAGCGCTAACTTGACTGCCAACAATTCTCTATTACCAATGTCATAGTTACGTTCGGCAGGTGATAAACGATGAGACAAAAACGCGCAAGGATGCATCTTGTCGTCTGTGGAAGAACGTTGGGAAAGAACTGCTCCTACCCCCACCTCTGACGCGTCGACCTCCACCACGAACTGACGTGATGGATCAGGGGCAACGAGGATGGGAGCCGAAACGAAGCGGCTTTTCAGTTTGGCGAATACAGCTTCCGCTGTATCGGACCACCTGAACGTCGTTCTGGGGGAGGTCAAGGCAGTCAGAGGCGCGGCTAGTTGGCTGAAATTGCGAATAAAACGCCGATAAAAATTGGCAAACCCCAGAAACCTCTGCAGGGCCTTACGGGAATCTGGACTTGGCCAATCTATCACAGCCTTAACCTTGTCAGGATCCATACGCATTCCCTCAGACGAGACGATGTGCCCTAGAAAAGGAACAGACTGTGCATGAAAAACGCATTTCTCCGCCTTGACAAAAAGCCCATTCTCTAGCAACCTCTGAAGCACTCGTCTGACGTGCTGAACGTGTTCCTGGAGAGAAGATGAAAAAATCAATATGTCATCCAGGTAGACATATATGAACTGGTCAACCATATCTCTCAGCACGTCATTGACGAGTGCCTGGAAGACCGCTGGGGAGTTGGACAGCCCGAAGGGCATGACCAAGTATTCAAAGTGCCCCCTGGGGGTATTGAACGCGGTCTTCCATTCATCACCCTTCCTTATGCGAACCAAATGATAAGCGTTACGTAAATCCAATTTTGTGAAGATGGATGCTCCCTGTAACCGCTCGAAGGCTGAAGACATCAGCGGCAAAGGATAAGTATTCTTTACCGTGATGTTGTTCAACCCTCGGTAATCAATGCACGGTCGCAGAGATCCATCCTTCTTCCCCACAAAAAAGAACCCCGCCCCCGCTGGAGATGAGGAAGGTCTAATGAATTTGGATGCTAGAGAATCAGAAATATATTTCTCCATAGCCTCCCTTTCTGGAACAGAAAGTGAATATAACTTGCCCTTAGGCGGAGACTCACCTGGCACTAAGTCTATGGCACAGTCATAGGGACGATGTGGAGGGAGAGAAGCAGCACGAGACTTACTGAACACTTCTCTCAGGTCCTGGTACTCCCCGGGCACGTTAGACAAATTCACCGCCTCCTCCTGGAAAACAGACACAGGTACAGACGAACACGCAGACACAAGACATGACTCATGACATGTATTACTCCACATAGAAACAGAATTGTGACCCCAATCGACTCTGGGATTATGTAATGTGAGCCAAGGATGTCCGAGTACGATGGGTGCGAGAGGTGAGTTCATGAGGTGGAATGATATTGTCTCTGTGTGGTTGCCAGAAGAGATGAGAGTGATGGGTTCAGTAATGTGTGAAATGTCAGGAAGTGGTTGTCCATTAAGAGCCTTGACAGAGATCTTGTACGGAAGAGGGGAAATCGGAATGCGAAGATGATGAGCCAGTTCTGAGTCCATAAAATTACCTTCTGCCCCCGAATCCAGTAAAGCCTTGGTGTCGTGAGTGTGGGTTGCCCACCTTAGTCTTACCGGAAGGAGAGTAGCTGATGATGGTGATGATGAGGTCTTCTTGGCGGAGATCCCACCCGATAGTAGCCTCGTTGTTACTACCGGGCTTGATCTTTTAACGGGCACGAGTGGATGAAGTGACCCGCCTTCCCGCAGTACAGGCACAGTCCTTGGGACCTCCGCCGTTCTCTCTCCTCCCGGGAAAGCCGAGCTCTACCCACCTGCATGGGCTCGGGATCACACACGGGACTGACCGTGTCCAGGTTCTCCAAACGCGGGTTCTCCATACCGCGAAACGGAGGGTTCTGTTGGAAGCGACCCATTCTGCTCAATCGAGCATCCACTCGCAACGCCAGCTCAATGAGTCCATTTAGACTGCGTGGAAGGTCCAGCATGTAGATTTCCCTCTGGACACGGTCAGCCAACCCATGCAGGAAATGATCCCACTGCGCCTCCTCGTTCCATCGGCACTCTGCAGCCAGGGTGCGGAACCGGATGGAATATTCCGACACCGAGCCGTTACCTTGGCGGAGATCGGCGAGTAGTCTGGCCGCCTCCCTACCCGCCACCGCACGATCGAAGACCCTCTTCATCTACGGCTCTGGTGGATTGGGCTGAACGGGCAGTGTGGGCGGCGCAGTGGGAACTCTTAGCTGTTGGAGTTGTTGGGTGAGCTCGGACACCTGCGTCACAAGCGCTTGGACCGCCCGACCTGTGTTGGAGATGCTCTCTTCCTGGGTGTCCATTCTCGCGATGCTTCGAGTCGCAAACTCGTCCCAATTCGTGGCGCCTGCTACATCCATGGTAGGGTCAGATCGTTCTGTAACGGATGACAGACAGGATGTATATGCAACAACGCTCTTTATTGAAAACACACAGATGGTCAGAAACACAGCACACAGATGATCGCTAACTCAGCGGGACAGGTGGGCGGACACAAACGCTGATGGTGTGGTGACGCAGGGACCTCGGTGGGCAACAGGTGCTGGTGCAGTGATCCAGTGGTAATCCCTCGTGAAGTGCTAGATGAATCCGTGAAGAGTGCAGAAATCCAGGAAGACACGACGACGACAGGAAGATCCAAACGGCACGGGGAACACAGGAACAAGCACGGGAAACACACCAGGAAAACCACAACGATCTGACAACATGAGACACCAGTTACTGAGCTTATATAGGGACATACAATTGAAACCAGCTGGCGCTACTGATCACTGATAATCAGTGACCACGCCCACAGACACACACACACACACAACAGCACGTTAGACGAGAGAGAGACAGTGAATTCATGAACCGTGACAGTTAGCTCTTAACTGCTGGATCATGCTAGTTTTTCAAACTTGTGGGTCTGGGGTGATTTGTGCCAAAGGGCCTGGGTTAAGTTGTGCCAGATCCAGACCACCTACCTACATACTCACAGGGGATAATCTTGAAAAGTGAGGAGATGGGCATGCCTCATTGTTTGACTTAGGCCTGCCTGCTATTTGTTTAATTTAGCTAACACTGATTTCAGTTTTGAGTTTGCACTATGTTATTAAAGAGAAGTTTTATTCCGTTTTTAAGTGGCCTATGTCACAATAGGATGTTTAGAATAGAGTTCTCAACGGGTCGGGACGGCCCGACAAACCCGACGGGACCCGCGGGTTCGGGTCGAAAATATAATCAAATGACTCGGGTCGGGTCGGACCTCGGGCTTAATCTTTTCCGCTCAGTAAAAAAAAAAACAAAAAAAAAACATTTATTAATCATTGCTGCTGGTCACCGTAAAGAAAGTCTGGCTGCTGCGTGTAACGCGCATCATTTAGAGGGGCGGGGGCAGACCTGATGCCGCTGCGTGCACGCCTTTAGCCTGGAGAAGAAGATGGAGTTGGTGAGGAGTAAACTTGCCGCAGGTGAATTCACCGTCGCTACTACAGCCTATTTATATGTTTAAAGTTTATTGTTTCAGTTGCTTGTATTGTTTGTATTGTTAAAAGGCGTGAACATTAAAGGTTGATTTGAATTCCCGTCTGCTGGTCATAATACGTGTATGAGAGAAAAAAAAAATCCGACGGGTTCGGGCAGATAATTCATGGTTATGTGTCGGGTTACATCGGGTCCGGGCTTTAAAAGCCACGGGCCGGGTTGTAATTTTCAGGCCCGTTGAGAACTCTAGTTTAGAAATTAGCCTAGTCACTTTATTCTTATGTTACATAATTGACAGACAGCGCTATGTCAACAGGTATCTATTGCCAAAGCCTTTTTGCCTGAAATGATTCACAAATATCATATATTGTGTTGATATGGTGCTCTAAATGGTTGCTAGGGCGTAGCTTGATAGCTTTACAATGATCATGAGAGACTGATTGGTCGTCTGAGTAAAATGAGCCCGCCCCCTTGTCTCTATGACACTGTGATCCAGAGTTATGTTCAATACAAAATCCCTATGCAATTGACCATAGTAGGAAAAACGCATGCTATAGTATTCCAGGGTGACGATATCTAAATAAACCTTAAATTAGTAATTTTGTATTGAATTTATCTTGCTTTAATATAGCATTACGGTTCATAACATTAAAATGTTCTGTTTTACTTCAGAAATCACTGGCACAATTTACCCCCAATGTATTCCCCCAAAGGCACAACTTCCCCCGCACCAGGGGCAAGTTGTGCCATGAGACCACTTTTTTCCCAAGAGCTATATTTCTGAAACAATTTATTTCAGATCCAAAGTTATTGTTCTCCAGGATGTACCACATCCTGAAATATATGTACATCCTTAAGTTGAAGGCATTACTGCCATGGCCGCACTTTAAAGTCACTTTGAGTAAAAACTGGCACAACTCACCCCACTTTCCCCTATGTGTTATGCCATAAAAAAGGTGGATTTTTAGGTGGGTCTGAATTCTAACATGATTTATTTACTGTCCATATTGTGACCAAATTAGACCAAAACACCTACAGAATCTTTTCTTACGCACTCGCCCAAGAATTGCACATGGTCTTTCCCAGTATTTTACTTTTATCATTGATTCCTCTATTGTTTAGGAATAATACAATATCAGGTCATGGTCCACATCTTTTTTGCATGACATCTTTACGGATTTTAATGGAGTAAACAAAAATAAATTTTAAATTGTTAGTATTTCAAGATGAACACTTAGGCCTACTGGACTGAAGCAGTTTAGTTTTTCTTGGTTATCTTTAGAAAAAAAAAACACGTTCAAATGTTTGAATTAAATATGATTCAACAGGCTTTTGAGGAACTTTTATTTGTTAGTCTCTCAATCATTAATGTATTGCTTTGCAATAGGCCCCTATATGTTTTGAGGAGACCCGTTCCATGTAAATAAACCACTTATTAGGCTCCTGATATGACAGAGTGCAACTTTAAATTCAGACAAAAGAGAGAAAATGGCTGAATTGAACTGAATTCAAGTGATTTGTCCAGCAGAAAACTGAACTCGGCCACTTGAGCAAAGCATTCTCTATAGGAGTGACGTGAAGCATCAAACTCCTCCACGCTCTCAGACTTAAGACAACAGAAGAAGCCGCTCAGCAGAAATCCAGAAGGTTTAACTCAGATTTCCCATAATTCCACTCGACAGGATCCTCAGTTGAAAACTCTGCAGTCTTTACCCCTTCCATCTGACCCGCCCGACGACTCACTCTGCCAGCCCTGCAAAACAATACTTTCACAATACCGCCGGACTTTTATTCTTGCCATGGCGTTATATAATTCCAGGAATTACTGACAGGCAAGGATATGCTAAATCCTCTTCTGCTCTTCCTGAAAGTGGATGAGACAGACTCTGCGAGCAGCGGCTCTCTTTTCCGCCTCCTGACTTGGTCGGTAATCCCGATACGCACTGTCTGCATTTTTACTGTATGTGTTTAAGCGCATTTGCAGAGCATTTATCTCCCCAATGTAAACCAATTTGGCTATAAGGGCTTCGGGGCGAGCTCACCGCGGAAGGAAAGAAAGGAAAACTCAAACGTAGCAGAAGCGCTGTGGGGGGTGGTGTGACGTAGAGAGAGAGAGAAAAAGACATGGCGAAAGAAAAGAAGAAAAGAAGCAGAACGGCGCAGGAGAAAAGAGAATCTTGTCCAGAGGCGATGCTTCCCATTTGTGCAATAAGAACCACAAAGCCGCCAAAACCTGAATCACTGAACTGTTGAATCGCAGAAATCTTTACAGTCATCGTTATCCTCTAATCCAGCGGTACGTCCCTGGCCAGACATACTTTTCAAGTTTCAGTGAGGTGTCTGTACTGTACATGCCTGAAACATCTGGACTGGAGTTTTCTCCACTGCTTGTAATCTAAAAACTAAATTTTCTCTTCAGAAACCCTCGCCACCATGATGCCCTCGACGTCAAGTTTAGCTCCAAGTTCTTCAAACTCTGCCAAGTAACCTTCACTCTTAAAAAAAACAGTGGATTTGTGAATATCACAATGATAAATAACTGATAAAATCTCTGAATTTCACAAAATAAACGCTCAAATATCCAACAATTAAATTACATCAAGTATTTTCATGAAAAGAAATTAGTATAGGACATACTTGGATATTTTGATTGAAACTGAACACAAATATTGAGAATGGAGAAATTATACTGATCAGTTTCAATAACTACAATTATTATTCATTCCATATCAATATTCTTCATTTTGAACCACAATTTAAAGGTATAGTTCATCCAAAAATTTTAATTATCCCATAATTTACTCGCCCTCAATCCATCCTAGGTGTATATGACTTTCTTCTGAAGTGAAGTGATGCATTTTTGTAAGGAAAATATACATATTTATAACTTTAGTAACTATAATCATCTTTTGTAACACTAAATGTCTTTACTATTGCTTTTAATCAATTGAATGCATCTTTGCTGAATAAAATTATTCTTTTTTTTTTTTTTAACCTTACTGATCCCAAAAGTAGCGTATTGTATGTCTCCATGTTACATTATTAAATCAATGTTTTTTTGAATACATTTCTTTATTCAGGCCAGAATTAGAGTTAGGGTTCATTTCAGCAGTGGACCCAGAAAGAGAACAATATAATGAGAAGAAATCGAAATGTCCCTAATGAGTTCCCATCCTTGATGACTAATGCAAATGAAGAATGTAAAATGTGCGCAAAACCCAGAACAGACAAATATTTACATTACACTGGAGCTGATGGTGTCATGTCATTAAGTCCAGTTAAAGCCTTTCCAACCAAAGTCATCATTCAGGGCCGAGAAAACGAGCAGTGCTCATCTCATGCCGACAGACAAGCAAGAACACGCTTTCAGTGAACCTGTGATGTACTGATTCATTTTAGTTTAATGAATTTTGTAAGGCATTAAATTATACAGATATGAAGAGATGCATTCAAATCCTCATTCAGGCTTGATGAAGCTGCATCAAATATTCACACTTCATTTAAACAGTGAAGAATGATTGAAAGTTATTTGTTTATTAAAGGTGAAGTGTGTAATTTCAGTGCCACTATCTTCACCAAAAGTTATTGCAAAGAATTAAGCCCAGTTTCAAATAGTTTCTCATTGTCTGCCACTGGTTGGACAAACAGATCAACCTATTAATGTATTTTAGTCATTTTTACATGTTAATCTGATTTAAACATCAAAAATACACATTAACTCAACACACAATCTCAAGAACGATCAGATGTAAACATTAATGAATACATCATACTAAAGTCTTGTTGTTAGTCAAAAGCATCATCATATCAGCTAAAACACCTGATGAACAATAATCAAATTCTGTGGATGTTTCTGTGGTCACAGATTCTGCGTTGGCCCGTTCATAACTCGCCTACGACTGAACCGTTTGCAGCTCAGAAACACATGATTTTTGGTGATTTTTTGGCTGTGAGCTCTTCCACCTCTCTCATAAAGCGCAGACACATTTCATCCTGCCACGGCAGAGAGGGAGACCTACGCCATCCTTCACTGCCTGAAAACACACACACACACACACACACACACACACACACACACACACACACACACACACACACACACACACACACACACACACACACACACACACACACACACACACACACACACATTTGCATCCCATGACATATTACTGATATTATATGATGGGTTTGACTTTGTAATGCAAAAGTAATGCAAATGCAAAAATGCTAATCTTTTAAATTACTTTTATTAAAATAGCAGCCAATTAAAGTAAAAAAATCTACCTAAATATTGCCTTTTTCCCCCCTAAAATGCTGTTTTGATTTGTATTTTCTGGAAAAAAAATGCAAAATTTGTCTTTGTTTCTACACTTTCTGTTGAATCCTGTTATTAAGTGACAATACACCTTTAAGTTTGATTTAAACATCTTTAAATAAATAACAAAAACAATATTTTGGTTACACTTATATTAGCCTTGTCAAGCCCAATATATATATATATATATATATATATATATATATATATATTTTTTTTTTTTTTTTTTTAATCACATAACACAAATTTCACCAAAATGTTTCATGGCACAAAATACAAAATTGTTTACAATAAATAATGTGGTCTGTGCAATTACATTTGTTCGCCAAGGTCGTTTCTACATTGACCATTCAACCTCCAAACATTTTAAATGAATTATTAATATTTTTACCCCATGTTATAATGTGTGATTTATTTCAAAGCATACCAAAACTAAAGTGAAACTACCAGAGTTATCAAATTAACTTATTCAAATTAAATGAATCCCAAACATACTGTGACAAGGTTGAAATAATGGAGTGTTTAAGAGATAGTAAGAAAAAAACACTCTCACCATATATTTGGGATACTGGGGGTAATAGTTTAAAAAAATGGCTTATTTTTTGTAATGAAATGATTAGACATTTAAAAAAAGAAAATAAATTCTCCATATAAGGGCCCTAAAATATTCACAGTCCAAATAGTCCCATATATGGCTTTCCTATTGGTTACTGGAGTTAAGTAGAGCTTTACATATATCACACGTCTGTTTTATAAAAGTACTGATCCCAGTCGTGATTCTGTCTTTGTAATCGTGACTATACTGCCACCTTGTGGTTGTCAGGCATACAACTCACAATTTATCACAACACTTTAAGGTTGACAAAAACATCCTATGGATTTAATTCAACTTAACTTCAGTGGTCTTGAACTGTGAAAGCCTACCTTAGGGAAGAGTTTGTCCCACACGTCTCCATAGAAACCCTTATACTGACTGAGCTGTGCCTCGTCCTCTTCCGTCACTGTAGACACGGTCACGGTCCCGGCTGGGAAGTTCAGCAGGTTGTACAGGGATGTGTAGCTGAGAGCACCTTCAGGAGTGGAGAACAATTACTGCATCTAAAAGGTTGAAGGCCGTATGTAATGCTGAAATCATGACTCGAGTTAATAAGTAACTTTAAACCGCAGACACCTACTGCATAATATCAAACAGACATTGGATCACAATCTACAGCCTTTTTGTTAAAGTCACCATGAAATCAAAATTGACCATTCTTATTTCTAATGGAATATTGCAGTATTTGTTATAAATTATATATCTGTGCACATAATTAGGTGAAAATCAAGCTTTTAATGTTGTTAATGTGTCTATGTGGTGTTTTTAATATGCTTTAAGACAAGCCATGTGCACATTCATAAGTCGACACCATTTCTGAGTATTTTCTCCTAAAATACTTTTAAAGTAAAGTATTTTCACTAAATCACACTAAAAATGTATTTTCACTAAAACTGCAGTGAACCAAAGACAGTCTCAAAAACACAGTTTGAAATCGCTGGTGTTTCTGATGTCACAAACTACCTTGTGACCAATCAGATCAACGAGTGATCATCAACCAGTGGATCTCTGAGCTGCTGTGAGTGAGTGGAGGCGGGGCTCATTTGCATATTCATAGAACAGCGTATACTTACTGAGGCAAGGGTGTAGAGTTACATTCAAGCTATTATAAAGGGTAACTAAACCCCTGGTCAGAGCCTGACTCCACCCACTGGCAATATTTGAAAAATGCTAGAAAAGTGAGACCCCAGCGGAGATAGAGGGGACAAACCGTGAGCGGGGGGGCGTGCACCTGAGACCTGCTGTCAGACTCTCTAAAATGGAGAGTTTGCTCACAGGGTCGCAAGACGACGTAACGTACATGCATCTGATGAGTTGATGTCAATAGCGCGCGCTCTCTATAGGCATTTTCATATTTTGCCGCTATGTGAAAAAATCCAGAAAATGCGCCGACGCGTTTGTCGACCCCAGAGGATTAACTTTAGTCTAACCATAAATTGTGATTAAAATATATATGATCACTCACATCAAGACGCCGCTGCGGTGGTGGAGTCTATGCAGGAGGAACAGCGTTTGGCACTGCATCGCTTTTCAGCGCGAGCTGTGTGGAGAAGCCCATTTTAAAGCATTCTATTGCGTTGGAGAAGCAATCCCGCGTAAAATGCAGGTTTCACACTCACGGTCTTCCAGGCCAGGTGCATGCAAACACTGGCGCCTAATTTCCAAGTCTGCTGGAAAGCTATGCAGTCCAGCAGTCCTGTTGCAACCAGCAACACTACACTTAAGTACCCTCCTGCCCACTGTACAATACAGATAAATCTACGCTAGCTCGTACCAAGGGCGTGGTGAGCTGGAACCTGCTTACGTCACCTGCCACCGCTTACGTCACTTGCCACCGCAACATCCAATAGGAAAATTCAACTGCAGTAGCCACCGTTCAACCTGAAGAGGGCAGCACTCAGACGTTTTTACACCATATATTGTAAAATTAAAAAACTTTATACTAGGGCTGTCAAAATTGCTCAAAAATGACGTTCGAATATTCCCTCTAAAAAAAACGCATATATTCGAACTATTCGAACATCTGGTTGCGTATTTTGTCAATGACGCGCATTACGTCAGAAACAGGACAAATTAATACAAAGAGACATAACTACTTGTATAGGTAGTTTATTTAAGTTTAAACATATTTGACAACGTATTAACTACACAAAAACAAGTAAATCACCTAATAGCCAAGACCGCAGACCTCACTCTCGCTCGCTCACTCGCACTCGCAGGCACTCTCTCTCTCTCGCCCTCACCCCCAATTTCCACCGGCTGCGTTACGGCTGCGTTACGGCTCCGGCACGGCGGCGGAGTCAATAGGTTTCCATTAAAGTCAATGAGTGTATTTCCACTGAATGCGGTACAGCTGCGTTCCGACTCTGGCGATCCGCAGCCCTCCGGAGCAGATACGCAGAGCTTCTATTTTTGCCGGATGCCGGAGAGCTACGCAGCACTACAGGGCAGAATGCGCAGGACAGGAAGTCGAGCAAAAAAACAGAACAAATCAAAACAAAATAAAAGATCCGGTTAATTTTCTAAATAAAATACACCGTGATCATGGCGGATCATATTTCCCTACACTACACCTTGAAAACGTCATAATATGCCATTCCTCATAACGTTCTGTTTATAGAAACTATATATCGCGCGATCATACGTGAATTAGCGAGATCTCGTGGGTCCTCGTGACTTCAGCTGTCAGTCATGGACGCAGCCGTTCCGCAACAAATCCGGACCTGGTGGGTATTGACGGACGACGGAACACAGAGCTGTCACGCAGCGGAGCCGTTCCGCAGCCGTTCCGCATCTGGTGGAAATTGGGGGTCACCCTCATGCTGCGTTCACACCAAACGCGAATAGAGCGTCTGGCGCGAGTGATTTCAATGTTAAGTCAATGTAAAGACGCGTTTACGCATGTCTGGATGTCTTGCGCCGCGAATGAGACGTCACGCTCTCCGCGCGTCAATTTCGCTTCAAACTTTTGCTTTTGAAGCGCGAATGGATTCAAAATGTTCAAGCGTCCAACTAGACGCGGTAGACGCTCCGAGCGAGCTGTGCTGGGGTAAACATGGAACTTTTATTTGACATGAAACGGTAAATAATCAAACCAGTGGAAGCCTGCAGTGCATGAAACTGCTGTATCTAACCTACCTTATTCATGCAATATCTATTCAGTCAGTACAGTAGCCTACAGTTTAGTAATGTTTCTGTTTAACGTTAACGCTTCTTCCTATAACCTGTCCCTGACCCCTCAGGAAGCGCGCCCACTCGCAAAGCAGACAGCCGCGCCTCTATCCGCTACCGCGGGCGTGTTTCCACATTCGAATATTAATTTTCACATTCGAAATTCTGTTTTTTAAAACTATTCGAATATATATTCGAATTTAGAATATTCGTTGACAGCCCTACTTTATACCCAAATGTCAAAAAAGTTACTCGAATCAATGAACAGCACTAATAAAGCCCCATTCTTACAGATCATTAACTAAAAAAAGTTGGTTTAGGGTTTAGTTACCCTTTAAGGCATGAAGAATTTTTTTTCAAGGAAAAAAACTTTAAATGTGTCATTTTGGAGATCAAAGATGAGTTTTAAGGGATAAAATTATTGACTACAGGGGGACTTTAACCAAAATAACTTTCCCTTCCTAGCAGGATCTCTTCTCTTCTCTTCTCTGATGATGAGGGCGGGGCAACCTGTCACTCACATGAGATCAGCCAATAGCAAACCACAACCATCCAATCAATTCCTCATGGACAAAATCAAGTCCCGCCCACATTTGTTCTTGTTCCAGAAGCCGTTTCACTCGGGTATACGACACAATAGGGAAGAAAAGATGATCAAAACTTGTTTCAGGCTGACTTTAAGTAAATCATGAAAAAGGAAACATTTCTCCTAGTCACAATTAAATTAACTAATAATTCATAGATGCCACCTACGTCACTACAAATAGAACGCCGCCATATTTGCGACCGATTGCCCGGTATGGCCGCCCAAACTGCCCATTTGAATGAGAGAGAGAGACAGAGTGAGATACCTGGAGAAAATTTCTATTTTAGGCTCCGATTCTTATTTTTTACCCCCAGTTTTCTTTAGTCCATCATTATCTGCCCCAGGCTTGCCCCAATTGGTCTTTCATGATATAGAAATACTTAAGTCATAGAGCTTCATAGCGCTCGTTCATGAGAGTCGAGGCGATGTCATGAATGAATCTATTAATCTGCAGCTGTTCGGCTGGCATGAATGAATCTATCTAATCCGTCCATCAGCACAGCCAGAGACATCAGCCGAATATCATAAAAGACTGCCATATCTGTCCGAAAGAACAGATGTTCAATTACAGAGAGAAGGTTTAATACACACAAATATCGAAATGAAAGAATCTTTCGAGTCGAATCTTTTTGAATGATTCGGCTGCGATTAAAAGCTATCAAGAGGTAAGCTCAGTGATTATAATATAAGGACTTAAATTGCAGTTTGTTCGTCACATAAAGCTATCATATGAATAAATAACGATATTAATATAACGGACGAGTCGTATTAGATCACTTTTATGATACTTTTGTGATGTTTTTTTTTTTTTTTGTCTTTTATTATTATTATTTTTTGCGTGACAGCCCCCAGTAGGCTAATGTTACTCATTCACTTCCATTACATCGACAAGAAGAGTCTCCATTAGGCTACATATTCAAACATTTCCCTTTGTCTTCCACGGAAAGTAAACTTAAGGATTTGCACATGAAGGTGAGTAAATGACGGCAGAATTATCATTTTTGGAAGAACTAGTCCTTTAATATGCATTTCAAGGCTGAGATATGCATCGTCTGCAGAGCTAACGTTAACGTTACTTACACAAAATAACATATAAAGCGCATGTGACGAAGACAATATCTTTATGAACTTCAGAAAAATATTTATTAGATTTAGGTATTAACTAACAGACAGACAGACAGTTATATCCAAAACAACCCCAAATCTTACTAACTTACCATGATAAAGTGCATTTAAACAGATCCAACAATAAAATGAAGACAAAACATTATCTGTCGATATCTGTCTATAATGTTGGCCACTGCAGTATAGGATGGAAATATAATTAACCACAAACCAACATGAGACTTCAAGTCTTTTAAATAAATGATTCTCTCTTCTCTCTTCTTTTGATATAGAATAAAATACCAGTTCAGGGTTCCTCTTTCGGCTGTTGTTGTAGCCAACTGCACAACATATTGCATTACTGAGACCGCCGTGGTCGCAAAGATGGCGGCGCAAAGCTACAGTGACGTCATGTGAATCGAATGAATAAGGGAATTGAAAGCTAAAAGCAATGAGACGTGGGATGTGGCACAGTGATTAACAAGACAAATTAAAAAATTGCACTTCATGACAAAAAGGTTGCCGACCCCAGGTTTACAGACACAAAGATAAGGTAATAGTAATGTAAATGTGAGGTACGTACTGGGGATACGGCCGCAGTAATGTAAATTGAGGGCTGGTCCAAGCATAGGGCACAACAAAACGTCCACATTCAGTTTCCTCCACTCTGCTATCACCTCATTAATGTATTCCTACAGATGAGAAAATCAAAAAACCTTACACACATTCTCAAAATACATACAATCATGTCAGAATAAGAATCACTTTTATACACAGAATGTGCCAGGAAGATTCATTTGCACTGTCAATCAATGTTGGGGGTAACGAATTACAAGTAACGCGAGTTACGTAACACATTACTGTCTATAAAAAGTAACTAAGTAATGTATTTAGTAACGTTTTTAGGGAGTAACACAATATTGTATTACTTTTAAAAGTAACTTTCCCCAAAATGAAATGAGGACACATAATAATCTTTTTTTATTTTATTTTTTTGTCAGGATGGCATTTAAATGTTTCCTAGCAGGGTTTATAAATGGTTTCAGGAATGAAAATGAAGAATCAATGTGCATAATGCGAGGCTTCACATGATTTAATGTGCTACAGCAATGACCAGAGAGAACCATAGGCCTCTATTACACTGTGATAATCATCTCTACAATCTCAGTGGTGTTGATGAAAGACCACATAATGTTAATAATAAAATCAAAATAATAAAATTCTACCTCAATATTTACATGATGTCTCCATAATTCTGCTACAGGCCTTGCAAGAGAAAAAAAAGCTATTAAATCATTCTAATATGATGATTTGCTGCACAAGAAACATTTATGATTATTATCAATGTTGAAAACAGTTGTGCTGCTTCAGATTATTATAGAAAACATGACAGATTTTTGTCAGGATTCTTTAATGCATAGAAAGTTAAAAAATTCACAGTTTGTAATAATGTAGAGGTCTTTACTGCCACTTTATCGATTTCATTCATCCTTGCTGAATAAAAGTATTAATTTGATTCAAATAAATCTTACTGAAAAAAATTAATCATAACTTAAATTACACTCAAGAACACAAGACTTATCAGCATAATTATATTCATTATGCAAATTAATATTAAAAAAATGTCTGTAGCTTACCCAACTCCAACACTTGCTTTCAGGATTGCAGACAACCGCGGATACTGGAGAAAGTAATCCAAACATAAAACAGTTTAAAAACATATTAGCTTGAATAAAACAGATTGCTTAATTAGATGCAAATGAGAAACAGAAACAACAATTACAGAACTCACAAAAGGCTTCAGAACAACAGAGAGTAACTTCTTTATGAAGCCTGGGATCCGCAACAGGGTGGCCTGATCCTGGAGACACGGATCAATGGGGCCTGGCTTCCTGAAATCACACACATATGAACACAAACATAATGTGTGATTACTATGAATCAGAGGTGACTACAGCGTCTTTAATGAGGCCAGAAACACTGAGATAGTTCTCATGGATATCAATCATGACGTGTGAATGTGTTGGTACCAGACATACAGATAACTGTAGAGCGTTCTGCCTCCATCAGCCATGTGTCCTTTAAAATTTAACTCAAAGAAGACTTCGTCGACCCGTAGTGGTGGGAAACGAACAAGCTGAAATGTGAACAACACACCAGACCAGAACATCAGACCTGCTTTTCAAGTCTGCAATCTCAACTTATCACACGTTCTGTATAATGTATAGTGTTTAAACCAAGCGGCAACCTTTCCGGTCTCTCTCTTGAATCCAACACGGAAGTGACTTAAACTGTTAAAATTCATCAACTGGCTGCTAGAGACAGGCTGCAAAAGAGAGTCAATCCCATATACCCCCCATGTTAATATGCCCAACTTTACAGCAGAAAAAATATGTTTACAGCTGTGTAATACAACCGTGAGGGGGGTGGAATTTTGTTTTATAACTCATCCGTTTAAATTATATTAAGCCTTAAAGTTCTGCATAATTAAGGGTGTGGCCACTTGAGTGACAGGTGTATTACTGCTGCTGTCACTACTAGCCATTTGTCTGCTGTCTGTTACCTCAGCTAATCGTTAAAAATAATCGTTAGTTGCTGCCCCAGTGGACCCAATACATTTGAGGTTTAAACCATATTTTATTCTCAAAATATACTGTAAAAAATATGGAAGTAGTGTTCGTGACGTCACCCGTAGGTTTCTGAAGAGCATTTTTGAAGCCCAAAGTGGGCGGAGCCGGCTGACGGCATCTTGGCAGCGCATCAATCCAGTATAACCGAAAATGGACAAAGAACGCCTCTTTGTCCATTTTCGGCTGCCAAGATGGCGTCGACCGGCTCCGCCCACTTTGGGCTTCACAAATGCTCTTCAGAAACCTACGGGTGACGTCACGAACACTACGTCCATATTTTTTAGCCTATTTTGATAATAAAATAATCTGACGATTATTGCTTCGATTAATCGGACGAATGTTTTTTTTTTATTAATTTATATTATCTGTGCAAAGTCTTGTTTTGCCTTAGTGGACATTTCTAAGCATTTATTTTCCCAGTTTATCATTTCTGTGTTGTGACGCGCGGACTGTTAATCTGTTTATGACTCCTTGTTGACCTTCCTCTGTTTGCTGTCACTCTCTATTTCTGATGGTTCGCTGCCTGTCCTGACCTGTCCTGTCCTGTCCGACTACGATTATTGTCCGGCCCTCGTTGATGTCTTTTGCTGGTTGCCAACCCTTGACTGTTTGTTTGACTCTATTGTCTTCACTAATAAAGCTGCACATGGATCTCAACCCAAGCTCGTCCGAGTCTGCGTTACAGCTTCCCATTTTTAAACGGAAATTAAAATGACTAAAAAAATGATAAACAAAAGCAAAAAAAAGCTAACTTGTACAAGGAATTTAGTAACATTTATTTTTTATTAAAAAGTGAATAAATTTTAACCCATTATTATTTAAAAAATAATGTCATTTCACATCCTGCCCAATGTTGTTCTCCAAACAATGTGTGATATAATGGATATAAAAACAAATTTACATACAGAAACACACACATTTACTTATTTGAACATAGTAATTAATTATTACATTCATACTACAACAATAGTCCCTGCTCTCATAAAAATACAATAACTGGTGTTACATGTAGAATTTTTTTTTATTCTTTATTTTAGATCTTAAAAGCCATTCAGACTGTGATGTTACATCCAATAAATAATGGGTGATCTGTATTTTACAAATACATAACTATTTGTTGTGTGTTAATGGTTTGAAAAGGGCATATCCCTTGCTTGCCAACAAACTGCCGATGGCTAATATAACAACTATTAATGTAGTGTAGTGTAGTGTAGTTGTGTACCGTGTGGCCCGCTCTCTCCAGCAGGGCTTTAGTCTCCCTGAAGGCCCTGGCCATGCTTGGAGACGGCTGCTGGAAACCATCGTTCTCATAATAACCAATCCTCAGGGGCTTTGAGCTCTCATACACCTGTTTCATAAGAGGAAAGTATCATAGATTCTGCATTTCACCTATAATTTACCTATAAACAAGCATCTGATGTGCTATATTTATACAGGACCTTTTGGTTGAATGGTATGGGAGGAACAGTGGGATCCAATGTGAACATGTCTTGGCAAAGCAGTGCCCGCATACACAGAGCCACGCTCTCGACGTCTCTTGCCAAAGGGCCAATAGAGGACAACACTGTAATCCAGCACATAAGATTATGCACATCTTATATTTCGGCTTGTTTACAGTTCAAAACTAGACCAGCAGTTTGATAAACCTGATCTTACCTGACTTCTGGCCTTTGACACAAGAACTGATTTCTTGACCACTAAACAAGGATGATAT
Organism: Scardinius erythrophthalmus; assembly: GCF_964197995.2. Lineage (NCBI taxonomy): Eukaryota > Metazoa > Chordata > Actinopteri > Cypriniformes > Leuciscidae > Scardinius > Scardinius erythrophthalmus. Next base: position 39,835,980 of record NC_138232.1, read on the forward strand.
AAAAAATAAAGCAAATCAAAGAACAAGAAAAAACAAGTAGATTATATGCACAACATCTTAACAAAAGAGCTACAGATGAATCCAACAAAAATGTCCATCTAAAATCAAAAGAAAGAAATGAGAAATTATATTATGAATAAAGAAATGTTCGTGCATCATGACAATATTTACAGAAATTGAGCACATTTACTGTGACTTTTGTGTCCCTCTTTAACATACAAACGTTTTTATTAACAGATATGTTTTTATAGGCATTTAGCCCTGTTACCAAATTCCCCTTTTTATATTAGTAATATGGATTATGATTTTAATTATGAAAAAACATATGCAAGCAAATTCTAATCTTTTTTTATGTTAATGGATATACACTCACCTAAAGTATTATTAGGAACACCATACTAATACTGTGTTTGACCCCCTTTCGCCTTCAGAACTGCCTTAATTCTACGTGGCATTGATTCAACAAGGCGCTGAAAGCATTCTTTAGAAATGTTGGCCCATATTGATAGGATAGCATCTTGCAGTTGATGGAGATTTGTGGGATGCACATCCAGGGCACGAAGCTCCCGTTCCACCACATCCCAAAGATGCTCTATTGGGTTGAGATCTGGTGACTGTGGGGGCCATTTTAGTACAGTGAACTCATTGTCATGTTCAAGAAACCAATTTGAAATGATTCGAGCTTTGTGACATGGTGCATTATCCTGCTGGAAGTAGCCATCAGAGGATGGGTACATGGTGGTCATAAAGGGATGGACATGGTCAGAAACAATGCTCAGGTAGGCCGTGGCATTTAAACGATGCCCAATTGGCACTAAGGGGCCTAAAGTGTGCCAAGAAAACATCCCCCACACCATTACACCACCACCACCAGCCTGCACAGTGGTAACAAGGCATGATGGATCCATGTTCTCATTCTGTTTACGCCAAATTCTGACTCTACCATCTGAATGTCTCAACAGAAATCGAGACTCATCAGACCAGGCAACATTTTTCCAGTCTTCAACTGTCCAATTTTGGTGAGCTCGTGCAAATTGTAGCCTCTTTTTCCTATTTGTAGTGGAGATGAGTGGTACCCGGTGGGGTCTTCTGCTGTTGTAGCCCATCCGCCTCAAGGTTGTGTGTGCAGGGCTTAAAGTGAAAAAAAATCCTGAGCCTGAACTTTCTGTGGCTCAACCAGGACTTTTACCAAGCCCGTTTCAGGCATGAAAACCGGTCAGGGGTGAAAAAGGTGAGACGGATATTACCCCTTTAGGGGGGTCCGGGGGCATGATCCCCCGGGAAGAAAAATTTGAAAATTCCATATTTTAAAGCATCAATCTGATGCACTTTGAGATGCATTTTTTTTTTTGCCAACCTTGGGAGAGCTGGAGAAACTTAACTTCAGCCATGAGTCAAAAATAATATGGCCTCCTTACTTAGTATTATGCAAGCCATTTCATGCCAGCCTGTCACTGGGTCTAACATTTACAGTATATGAGTCACAATGTGGTAAGGGCACCACAAATGGCTTAATGCAAAACCCCCACAAGATATGGTGGACATGCTGTAACTCGTCTACTCTCCCATCGTGATTGACAGCCAATACAATGCTATGTAATTCAGATTTGAATACATTTTATGGGCAAAGATAACCTAAAACACACAATACAGTGGTCATCCTCTATTGCCGAGGTTTGCCAAATCGGGTTACACAAAGAGCAAGTCGAAGAGCCCATATACTGTAGAAGAGCAAGTTTTTCACAGTTTATAGGACTGTCACTCCAGTTCAACCTCAAACTAAGTAATATGATACTGTCACTAGGGATGGGTATCGTTAAGTAGGCTATTTATCGATACTACTCCTCTTATCGATACTCCTTATCGATCCGGTACTTTAACCGTAGGCTACTTTAATAGGAAAAAAAAAGTTAGATAGAGACTACTGTATATAGGCAATGTAGCCTAGGCCTATATTTATTTTTTATTACACTTTTTATTACACATTTACTCTACATTTGGACCTAATTTATTTCCAATTTGTGCAAACACTTAATATATGGGAGGTAAAATACAAGTATAGACCATAGGGTATAGACCAAAATGTGAAGTTAATATTTTTCAAAATTATCTACACTGCGTGTCTTTCCCGTGCACACCTGTCTCACCGCACGCGCACGGCTGCAGAAGGGAGGCACGTAGCGGAGCGAGGATGGTCCGACACTGTGCTCTCGTGCGGGGAACCTGGGATGGACAGATCCAATGCAGCGAATGAATTCATGAGAGCGACAGAGCCTTTCAGTGCTTATTTTAGCGCCGGTGATAAGCACGGCAACACAGCGACCCCGTTCGCCCGACTTTATTCCACAGAATAAGCATATAAACACTACACTCACTGTGGATCAGTCGTAGAGCTTGCTGCTCTTCGCCTCTTTATCCGATTACTTGTTTTGTCGATCATTACTACTTTTGCATAATCCACAACAACAGGCCTGTCTTCCACCTGCCCTGTGCCCATCGTCGCTTCTTTTAGATGTTTAAAGTTGTAAATAAGCCATTAACACTAGCTACAGCATCCGCGTAGTCATTGTTTTGGTTTCCGAGAGAAGCACGTTAGAGCGAGGCTGCGTGTGAGATGCATTCAGGGACCGTTAGAAGTGTGGGAAAGGCGAGTTTTTTTTTTTCCACAAATGCACGGAAAATCAGGACAAATACTGTATATAACAGTCGAGTTCTCCAGCGGGTGGCAATAGTGGTGACAGGTAGGTTGAAGGGGACCGGTGTGTTATTCAAGTCAGATTAAAGTGCTTCCGACTGTAATTTGCAGCCTGATAAATAAATTTTGCCTGCGACGGAGGCCGGACCTGCCTTCAAGCCGGAAATCCGGCCCCCCGACGGAATACTTTAAGCCCTGTGCATGTTGTGGCTTCACAAATGCTTTGCTGCATACCTCGGTTGTAACGAGTGGTTATTTCAGTCAAAGTTGCTCTTCTATCAGCTTGAACCAGTCTGCCCATTCTCCTCTGACCTTTAGCATCAACAAGGCTTTTTCGCCCACAGCACTGCCGCATACTGGATGTTTTTCCCTTTTCACACCATTCTTTGTAAACCCTAGAAATGGTTGTGCGTGAAAATCCCAGTAACTGAGCAGATTGTGAAATACTCAGACCGGCCCGTCTGGCACCAACAACCATGCCACGCTCAAAATTGCTTAAATCACCTTTCTTTTCCATTCTGACATTCAGTTTGGAGTTCAGGAGATTGTCTTGACCAGGACCACACCCCTAAATGCATTGAAGCAACTGCCATGTGATTGGTTGATTAGATAATTGCATTAATGAGAAATTGAACAGGTGTTCCTAATAATCCTTTAGGTGAGTGTAATGCATTATTCAAAATACTTTAAGTTGTTTTCCTATGTTATGCATACACCCTGTTTCCATTATAACTATGCCTTAATGACCATAATCATACTCTTGATTATGAGATTGTGTGTTCTTAATCATAATCATAATTTACACACAAAAAATTATGACATCATCATTACTATGAAGTGACACCTGTACGCTGTAAATGTGTTAACATGTTTTTTCAAATGTTGTTAGATTTGTCTCTTAAATGATCAACTCCGTTACCTTGATTTTCTATAGTAAACAATATGGCAATATGGGCATTAAATTATATTTCTAATAAACACCTTGTAGTGTCGTGACCTTGAGCACAAGGCTAGTAATGGCTCAACATCATGAAACATCAACCCTGTTAGCGTTTAAACATAGCAAAATCTCAACATCCATTAATTTACCTTGAGGTGGCACAAGGCATTTTATAAAACACTTATTTGTCTGACAGAATCTTTAAAAGCTTTGTTGTTATTTACTGTAGCAAGAACTGCTGTGAACCCTTTGCTTTGGAAAATTAAACTTTTCCTCACCATATACAGTCTCCTCACACAAATGTGACCAAAGACACATACGAACCTTATCCTCTTCGATGTGGGCTTAAATCCACAAATCCCACAGAAGGCTGATGGGATACGAACGCTCCCTCCAATGTCAGTGCCAATGCCCAGGATAGATCCGCCTCCTCCGATCAGAGCTCCCTCTCCTCCAGATGAACCGCCAGGCGTCTTCTGGAGGTTGCAGGGGTTCAAGGTTTGCCCATAAATGGGGTTACTGCAGTCATAACTACAGTCGATACATATACAGAGAGGTTGGGTTGGATACAATTGAATATGGGTGTAATAATATATTGCGTCACAATATATTGCAATATAAAAATGCAACAATATGTTTCGTGGATAGTGACAATAAGTATTGTGTATAGTTCACCCAAAATGAAAATTACTATGTGAGAAAAAATTCAAGTTTACAGAGTTTTAGTGTCAGTACTACATTAAACTACTATATATAATGTTGAATATAATGTATAATAATGCAATGGAGGATCATGTGAGGGTCCTGATAATGTCAAATGTCTTGTTACTAGTAAAAAGTATTATTTTTGATATATCTAGTCAGTGACAGAGTGCAAGCATATTCGTCTAAAATAATTCTGTTTTTTCAGCTTCAGAATCATGAATATTTTTATTCTGGTGTCACTCTTGTCCTGTGCATTGGGTTATCAGCACCAAGTCCAAGCCATATTCATTTCCACCCCCAATGTATAACCAAATTTAGCATTTTAATCAATAGTTAATTTTTTTGTTAACCTTTTACCTTATGTCTTGGAGTATCGCAATAATATCTTTACAATTTAAGTAATATATAATTTTTTCCCATTGTAATAAAAATAAGTTTTCACATTACCAACTGGAGGATAAAGGTGCTTACTGTCATTAATAATGTCAGAAAAATACAAATTAACTTTATTGACTAAGCTCCAGTAAAAGAGTTGCTAACTGCATGGTCTCTTCATACTCTCTCATTGGCTTAAGATTCATTCCCATGGCTCATCTTGGCCTGCAAATCATCTGACATCACCAGGTTTTTCCCACAGGAATGATGTGCAGTGTTTACTCACCTGAGAAGGCTTTGTGGTATGTTGGTCTTGATGAACGGGATGGCGCCCTGTTTCTTTAGCACTGTAACCACCACACTGTCCATGACCGCAGGCTGGTCCAACTTACCCACAACACCACATGAAGAATCATGACCCTGCACATGCAAACAGGAAGTTACGTACACCACAAACAGGAAGTCACCTGTCTTCACCTGCGTAATGCTCTGTTCTCTCATATTGACCTTATATCCAACGTTGTCCTTGATGCTGATCGGCACTCCATACAGAAGACCTTTCTTTTGAGTGTTGATTTCTGTCAGTTGCTCCACAGACTCCATTAAGATCTCAGTGCTGCAGTTCAGATTCTTGTTCACTTCCAGAGCCTTAGAAGTGTGACATTACACATCTCAGTTTGTGATACCAAGTGGTTTCATTCAAACAGACCTCAACAATAAGCGCTGATAATTGCTTATTGTTTGCATTATTTTTTCTGCACTTTTTTCTATCATCCCAAAGTAAAAAAAAAAAAATTATATATATATATTTATCTTTTTATCTCCCAATTGCGAGTTTACATCTCGCAGATCTGACATCTTTTCTCAAAATTGTGAGATATAAACTCGCAATTGCTAGTTATAAAGTCCAGTTCTAAGGAAAAAAATACCCTCTTTTTTTATATCTCACTATTCTGACTTTATTACACGCAATTGCGCCTTTACATCTCAAGGTCAAGGTAACTTTATTAATTAATTTATAATTTATAATATGAGAATTAAAATTAAAAATTAAAACTATTAGTAAATAAATGGCATCTAGAAAAGACAGCAAAAGTAAATCTCTGAAGCTGGGAATAAACTCATAAATCCCATAAAGAATTATGGACAGGTAAAATATGGCCGCAGTCACAACCTTTTCCATGTAAGCATGTAGAACAGCATCCGGCTGCAGGGAGCCGTCCTGGAGTTTCCCAGTGAGCTCCGACAAAGACAGAGATACTATTGAACTGCTCTCAAAGTCTGGGTTCTGGAAAGATGCAAGAAACAAACATCAGATGTTTACATATTCACCTAGGGGAGACTGGGGCTAGTTGTCACAGTGGCTTGATCTCCCTAACTTGAGGCAAAAATCCAGTTAAACAAATGCTTATATAGAGGTGGTTTTCTATGTTGATTTCCAAACATTTAGTTAAAAAATATATAGGGGAAGTTTTCCAGTATCATAATATTTTTTTGTAATATAATATCTGTTAAGATGAACACAATAACACCACACTCACATACATTAGGTCAAAAGTCAACAATATAGTGAAGATAAACTGAGGGTTGTTCTCCATAAAAGTCAGATGGAGGAAAGTTGACGCATTTAGTTTGTTTTAATTTTATTAATTTATTAAAATTGTATGGATTGATCTCTTAATTTAATAAATTATTTAATTGTGTTTAATTTGCTTTAAATGTATTATTATATAATAGAAAAAACAATGGGTTTTTGTCACCACTTCCACTTTTACAGCAACATAAATTTTGCTAAAAAATTCTATTCAGCAGTGGCAGGTTCCACTGTGACAACTTACACAATATAGTGACAACATGATATTTTCAGAGTTTCAGTGGCCGTGGGAACCATGACTTCACTTGATCTAAATGTATGACATGCATATTCATAAACACTTACTCTTTACATAATTCATATTTCATTAATAATTGATGCATGTTAGATTTTTATTACCTGTATTTGAAATTGTTGCACCGCTTGTTCAGCCCGTTGAAATGATTTATCACGTCTCTTCTGTGCGTTTAGTATTTTCTTCTGAATCTCCTCATTTCTCCATTTCCAGAAGAGAATTAACGCACATATACCGCAAACTATGGCTGCAAACATCGGCGTCCAGTTATTAATCATATCTGAAGTAAGTTGTTGCAAATTAAAACGCTCCATAACTGTTGCTCAAGGTGTTGTGACCGGTTGTGACAGTGCAGTCTGTCTCTGGGTCTTTAAGAACTCCAGAAGTGTTAACGTCAACAAATGAACATCCGGCATACCTGTCAACAATAAATAGCCTACCGGAGACCTGGGGGAGGGGGAGGGGGAGGGGGAGGGGTTTCAGTTCAACCATATGCGGTTTCATGTCATCTATACATTACACACCCTATCACCAAATCATAGAAAAATTCAGTTAAGACATTTGTATTCATCTTAATAATACACAATAAATCAATATTCAGAAAAACAGATTTCTAAAATAAGGGATAAGCCACAAATCTGTGAGTACAGTTTGCAAAACTGAACAGGTGATGTTGTGTAATATTCAATTAATGTAAGAATCTGTTCCAGCGGGTGGAGTTTAGCCTACTGAATATTACACATCACCTGACATAGGCCTACTCCATTAACTGGAACAGGTTTTCACAGGAACTGAATATTACATCCAAATATTATTGTTGTGTAATCAGCATATTGTTGTGTAACTTCACCTATTGGAACAGTATTTCACATTTTTTCACAGGAACTGAATATTACAAACAACTATTGCAAAAGAACGATTTACAAAACAACGATTGCGAAAGCGTGCACGGATTATGAATTTGTTCACTGTTACCTTGTACATAGTTTTTTTTTTTTTTTCTGTATAGTTCTATGTTGTTAATAAATTTTCATTCTATTTTGGCTTTCTCAAGTGTCCCTAATTTTGTTGCGTCCCTTTTGAGCCACAGGGCGAAACGGGTACGGATTGAAAAACCAAAGCTACTGTACGGTTTACAGATCTGAGCACAGCTGAGAGTTTTTCTCAGGTAGGCTACTTTGGCGTAGGATATTTATTTCAGTCAAGGTCAGGCTGCGATGTCAAATGCATTCCCAGGAATGAGCGATGCGCTGTCCGCTTTTAAAGTTTTATTAAATAAGTAGCCTAAGACATGGCGGGCGGCATTGTGACCACCTCACTTCATCTGCAAACCACGAGTAGCCTAGCCTACGAGCAACAAAAACCGATTGGTCACAGACACAAATCACATTCTCTTGTGTGTAACTGTAGTTTTTACGTGTGCTGTTGGTATTTATTATGGATTTGTGTGTACGATTGTAACATGATTCTTCTCTGCCTGTGTGAACTTTTTTAACATATTTAGACTTCAAAATGAATCGCATTACAATAGCCAATTGTACACTGCATTATTTAAACATGTAAAGAAATCGGCTTTTAACACATGCATTTTAACACTTTCTGAAAGAAATGCTTAAATAATCAAGTTAATTTCATTACAGGGCCTGAGGGGCTAGGGTTTAATGCCGCGGGTTCAGAAAACCATCAAAATATTTATTTATGCTTGAATATACAACTAGCCTATATCATACATTATAATTATTATTTTTTTTAACTCAGCATTTAGAATTTTTACCTCGGTATGTTTCGTCTGTGAGATTCTTGTGCTGTTCTCAGGGTTTTTCCTACATTGAAATTTTTTTGGCGGCCGCCAAAAGATTTTTTGTCCCACCAAAGCCTTATTTGATCTGTAATTGGGTTTTGTGAGTGAAGCGGGCTACTGACGGAGTGACGGAGAGAACGATCACAGATCACAGAACGAATTTAGGCAATGTTTTAAAATTTAGTCTTCAACTTATAGAAAATAGTTCTGTTTCCAATACCTTTCACATAAAGAAAGAAGCTCAAAGAGTGGTTCAAATAAATAAAACCATGGGACAACGGTTTTGGGGCCTTCGTATTCACACTGAGCCCAACAGTAACAGAAGTTTCCAGGGAGCCCTCATAGTCCGAGCCTTGTTTAAAAGGCCTTGCATATGCTATGAGACATATATTCAAGCATAAATAAACATTTTGATGGGTTTTCTGAACCTGTGGCATTAAACCCCAGAGCGCTGTAATGAAATTCAGTGGATTATTTGAGTATTTATTTCAGAAAGTGTTAAAATGCATGACTGTGTTAAAAGCCGATTTTTTACATTTTTAAATATAGGAGTGTACAAATGGCTATTTGCAAGAGGTACCTACAACATCAGCAAGAACTCTACCATGTATTCATAGATTTCAAAAAGCATTCGATAGGGTTTGGCATGGCTTTATGGGCTACCATTAGTGCTGCACGATTAATCGTATCGCAATCGTGATGTCAAGCATACGCGATTATATGATGCAAAATGCTGCAATTTTATATTAAATAAACAAATTAGCGCTGTTAACGCAATTAATGCAGCATCTGTTAATTTTTGGCATCCTTTGGCTAGTGTTACATGATCCTGCTCTTATTCATCCAAATGCTTTTAAACCATTCATGCGCGATAAGACAAAAAAAAAAGAACGCGCTGCCTGTGAATGTCCTCCTGACACACACACACACACACACGACCCACAGATAGAAGCACGCCAGTATCAAGTTCTCTCTCGCGGTAGAACGAACAACACACATGTATATGGCAAGCCAAGACTGTGACACACAGAAAGACTCGCGCTAATATCGTGCGTGCGCACAAAACAGCATGCCAGAATACAGTTCTCTTTCGAGCTTGAACGAACAATAACACACACAATTATGCCCAAATGTCTTTTTGTCGAGTATCTTCATAATATAAGAGCAGTCTCATGATAAACGTGAAGAGTTGTGATGACTCGTGAGAGAATGAGGCGCGTGTGAGATCCGCGTCTCTGACAGCGGCTGGTCTTAAAGGGACAATACACAGTAGCCACTAATTATGTCTGTCGCTAAAGTTAATCAAAGAACAAAGGGAACAGAGAAAAACACTCTACTTTTTTCTTAAGGCAGATTATCACTAATCTGTGTGTGCATTTATTTTCCTTGAGAACCAAGCAAGTTGACTCATGAAACCATTTGTTTATTATATCGCATATCGCAATCGCAATATTGACCTCAATTATCGCAATATGACATTTTCCCCAAATCGTGCAGCCCTAGCTACCATGAGGTTATACAACACCAATGCCAACCTGATCAAGACAATAAACGCCTATATGACAAGGCTACCAGTGCAGTCTACTTCAATAACACCATAGGAGAATGGTTTCGAACCACAGTCGAAGTACGGTGTCGGGTTAAGTTCAACCACATGCAGTTTCATGTCATCCATACATTACACACCCTATCACCAAATCATAGAACAATTAATTTAAGACAGTTGTATTCATCTTAACAATACACAATAAATCAATATACAGAAAAAAAGATTTCTAAAATAAGGGATAGGCCATAAATATGTGACAGTTTGCAAAACTGAACAGAAGATGTGGTGTAATATTCAGTTACTGTAAGAAACCGTTCCAGCGGGTGGAGTTTACTGGTACTGGACATTACACATCACCTGTGTATACTCCACAGGTTTTCACTGGAACTGAATATTACATCCAAATATAATTGTTGTGTAATTAGCATATTGTTGTGTAACTTCACCTACTGGAACAGTATTTCACAATTTTTCACAGGAACTGAATATTACAAAATATTAGCTTGTACATAGTTTTTTTTCTTTCTGATTAGTTCTATTTTGGCTCTTTCGTGTGTCCCTATTTTTGTTGCGTCCCTTTTGAGCCACGGGGCGAAATGGGTACGGACTGAAAAAACAAAGCTACTGTACGGTTTACAGACCTGAGCACAGCTGACTTTTTCTCGGGTACTTTAGTATGAACTTTTTAAACATATTATTTAGACTTCAAAATGAATTGCATTACAATAGCCATTTGTACACTTCTACAGTATATTTAAAAATGTTAAAAATCGGCTTTTAACACAGTCATGCATTTTAACACTTTTTGAAATAAATACTCAAATAATCCAGTGAATTTCATTACAGGGCCGGGGGGGCTCTGGGGTTTAATGCTGCGGGTTTAGAAAACCCATCAAAATGTTTATTTATGCTTGAATATATGTCTCATAGCATATGCAAGGCCTTTTAAACAAGGCTCGGACTATGAGGGCTCCCTGGAAACTTCTGTTACTGTTGGGCTCAGTGTGAATACGAAGGCCCCAAAACCGTTGTCCCATGGTTTTATTTATTTGAACCACTCTTTGAGCTTCTTTCTTTATGTGAAAGGTATTGGAAACAGAACTCTTTTCCATAAGTTGAAGATAAGTTGAAATTTTAAAACATTGCCTAAATTCTAAATGATCCAACCAAATGGGCCTAGAGAGAGCAATTGAGTATGTTTTAGTGCGCTTATGATTTAAAATGTAAAAAATTGTGATCCAAGCCACTCTGAAAACACTGGCTGATCATGTGAGCAAAGTCTGCACTTCATACCTTTAATTTAATTGTAGCATTTTGCAATTTGATAAGGACATATAACATATGGTGCTTTCCTTGGAGATAATTGTCCCCAGGGCCTTTGCAAGTCATAACCCGTCCCTGATTCACCACATCATAACGTGATCAGTGACGCAAAAACGTCTCAGTTACGTATGTTATCCTCGTTCCCTGAAGGAGAGAACGGAGACGTAGACGACGTGTCGACTGATTGGGATCAAGCTTAGGGAGACTGTCATCTTCGATTATTGATAAAACGAGCCAATGCACACACTGCCGTGCGAGCTTTGCATCCACACTCCACCTCGCAGCGCGGGTATAAATACGGAAGGTGCACGCACCACTTGTTTTTCACTGAAGGGCAGAGCAGAGCCCGGAGTCAGCGGTGGTCCAGCAATAGTGGCGACGGGACTACGTCTCCGTTCCCTCCTTCAGGGAACGAGGGTTACATACGTAACTGAGACGTTCCCTTTCAGTCGCTCACGTTCAACGTAGTCGACGTGTCGACTGATTGGGATCCATATTAAAACGCCACTAGTGCTGCCACCTTCCATTGCCTAGACAAAAGCCTCCTGATCCTCCAGCATATTGAGACGGATATAGGACAGGGCTTAGGCCAGGAAAGTCACTGCTGTCACAAGACCACTGGGAAAGTGTTACCTTTTGTTGGAAGGCATGCGCTGTGGAAGCCACATCATGCCCATAGGGAAGTAACATGTGGAGAATAACACCAGGCAGTACAACATATGCACAGGTGGGCACGGTGCACCTTGGGCAACCACTATGCAGTGGGCCAACCTCTGCATGGAAACAGCCTTCCCTTCTGCTGGTCTTCATAACAGACAAGAGCTGGATGAGGTCCTGGGGCCTCATTTATAAAACTTTGCGTAGGATTTGCGTCAGAAGTGGCGTACGGATGAAACATAGGACGTGAGTACGCAGACGCCGTTAATGCTGCAGCCTCACAACCTCGGACCGTGGCCAAAATAAAAAAGAAATGGTCGGACATCAAAGTCAATGCAAAAAAGCGTGAAGCATTGTGGTGGCATCATGGCATTTTATTACCATCCATTTGATTGCATCTGACAAGCTACAGATGTGTTATGAGGATGAATTGCATAACATGCCAAAACATATTTCACTTTTCTTTTTGCAAATATGTGTTAATTTGCATTTCTGTTGTAATCTTCGTTTAATTTTGTTTGTTTTACACTGCAGATCAATCAAACAGGTGTTCGTGTAGGCTGTAAATTGTAAGACTTGCTTTGTGTCTTCATGTTATTTATGAGAGGCAGTATTGCCATTTCTTTTACACAGCGGTCTACAGTTTCACACACTTTCACGTGTTTCTTCCATCTTCCGACGGTATCACCATTTCTCATTTCACCCGTTTTTGTGCGTACGCCTGGGTCAGAGTTTGCGTGAAGGACCGCACATTTTCCCGTCAAGTTTGCTTTTTATAAATACCACTTATTGCATAGAGAGCGGCATACGCTTTCTTTTGTGCGTACGCAACGTTTATAAATGAGGCCCCTGAGGCTTTGCATTCTGTCCTGTATAACCGCAAGGTGGAGGGAACAGAGAAAAGCCAGGGCTGGGTCTGCCTCCTCCGGGGCAGCGCTTGCAGGCTCACCACCTGGTCCCGTCTTAAGGGAGAGGTAGGAACCTTGGGCACGTATCCAGGCCGGGGTCTCAGGATACTGTGAGAGTTGGCAGGCCCGAATTCCAGGCACGATTCATTGACCGAAAATGCATGCAGGTCCCCTACCTTCTTGATAGAGGCAAGCAAACAGGAGAACTGTTTCTTTAAAAACAGGATTTTTAACTCAGCTGCCTGCAGACTCAAGGGGAGGTCTCTGAGTGCAGTAGCACCAGAGATAAGTCCCAAGAAGGTATACAGGGGGTGCAAGGTGGATTCAGTCTCCTTGCTCCCCTCAGGAACCTGACGATCAAATCGTGCTTCCCCACGGATTAGATCCACTGCATCATGATGTGCGTTAATATAAAGGCAACATACATTTTGAGGGTGGAGGGAGACAGCCCTCGCTCCGACCCATCTTGCAGGAAAGAAGCACAGAAGCAATTGAGGTCTTCCTGTGAGAAGAAAACCAACAACGAACAGGTTCCACTTCAGGTAGTAAGCAAGCCTCACTTTTTAGAGGGAGCTCTCGCAGAAGTGATGGTATCTACAGTCATTTTGAGGTAGATAGCTGAACCTTCGCATCGAGACATGGAGTTTCCAGAGGTCTGGTGCGGGTGCCAACGATGCCCCATCCCTGAGATGTCTCAGAGGAATGGGTCAGGAAGGGGCTGTCGAGAGGACCGTGGAACGAGGTCCAGTTGGGCCATTAAGGGGCAACTAAGAAGACCTGCTCCTACTCGTTCCTGACTTAGCACAGTGTTGTAAAAGAAGGCTCACTGGGGAAACGCATTTTGCGTATGCCCCGGGGCCAGCTGTATGCCAGTGTCTCCGTGATTCAGGGAGTAAACAACTGACAAGGGGACGAGTTCGGAGAGCCAACAGATGTAACTGTGCGGCCCTGAAGTGATCCCAGAACAGTAATAATTGAATTGTAGAGCTCTCTAATTGGAATTGTTACTAATAATAATTGAATTAGAGAGCTCTCTAATTGGAATTATACATTGCGGACCCATTACCTACACGTTGCCTCGGCAAACGCGAGATGAGCCACTAGATTATTATTGCCGATATGCAGACCCATAATCTACACGCTGCCTCAGCAAACGCGAGATCCGAGATCGAGTCACAGAATCGAGTCAATCTTATTGACTTTCTTCCTTCGAGAAGAAAGTCAACAGGAGCAGAGCTAAAACTCTGGATAGTGCATGTTACACTTCGGGAATTTATGAATGAACACTGTCGGCCCCCTTTTACTAGAGCTGACCTTGCATGCTCTACTCCAAAATAAGCAACACATGAATCGCGTGTGTCCCCACTCGTAATGAAGCGAGGGCAGGGACAAACACACTGTTCAAAGCTGTCTGCTCGCCATAATCCTGTCTAGATATTTTATGCTTGTGGACAAACAACAAACAACAAAAAACAGAGACAGTTTCACACAGAGCGCTTGCTGAAGACACAGAAGCTAATGACTGTTTGTTCTGTTTATACCCACCGTTTCACCTATCTGCAACTCTCTAGGAACTTTGAAGACCTTTATTAGCTTGTTCAGGTGTGTTGTGTATATATATATATATATATATATATATATATATATACAGTGCTATGCATAAGTTTAGACACCCATGCTAAAGTTGACTAAAAAGAGGAATAAAAAATCATCTTTTGGAAATTTAACTTAATGCCTTAATTGAAAAAAATTAGGAAAAATCCAACCTTTAAGGACACCAATTTTCTTTGTGAATGAATAATGTATCATAAATAAATAAATGTTCTTCCTTAAAATACAGGGTGCATAAGTCTGGACACCCCTATGTTAAATTCCCTCTATGGGAATATATATATATATGAAACATTTATAATGTAAATAATTATAAAATATAAGAAATATACTACATTGTATATCTCTATATAGTGTGTTTATACTGCACAAGTAAATATATGTTCAATATATTTATACAAACGCAGTACCATATCTTATCACATACGTACATCTATATATTATAAAGTGTATTACTGAATATAAAATTACTTAAATTATGATATATTAGTAAATATATTGTCACATATCTTTCAATATATGAAAAGCGGCAATTGTATTATTCAATATATATATATATATATATATATATATATATATATATATATATATATATATATATATATAATAATTGGCATTTAAAAATGGTAAATAATAAAAAGGTAATTAAAATGGTTTTATTTTAAAACAATTGCAGTAGGATGTGTAAGCTCGCGCTAAATCGGCCCAAAGTCCGGCATCCGACCAGCACAGAAGGTCTTTACGTGTTACTGTCCTTTTCTCGAGGCAAAGTATTTTTTGAATAAATGCAATACATTTGAATATGTATTCTCTTGTTATTTCATCTGACTCCATGAATGAAAAGGTTTTAATGATATCCGTGGATCATTAATTGTGAGCGAATGTTTGACCATTCCTTTTAACTCTTTAATGCAAATAATGCCAAAGTCAGTTAGAATAATCAAATGTAACAATTTATTATGTCAGGTAAATGTATCATGCCAATTTCTTAATCAATTCAAAGATAATCGATACAAAACATCAAATACTCTGGAAAATGAGAAGAGATGCAAACCCAACAATAAGAAATACATGAGGCTGAGAGATCTCACTCTCAGCCTCACGGGCGAATCTGAGTTATAGAAAAGGCCCCGAACTTCCTGCTGCATTTCATTAAATAGCCAGGACCTCTTTCACTTGGAAATATCTTTTAACAACGGAAATTTGCATTCAGAGGTTACACCTTTGGGTGTAGGGAGACCATTTGTCTAGAGGCCAACCCCTCCTTGTGTGCTAGTTATCCATAAACTCTCAAAAACCTTATTACCTTTTGTTTTACTTATTTGGAAATGAGACATTTGTACCAGTCGCATTGTGACATTTTAAATGATACCAAACATGAAAAATACTCTGTGATAATCATTCACATTAAACTATACATTTTCTTGGGTGATTTACATGTGGTCTCAGCATGTGAGAGGGGGAGTGAGGAAGAGGGGGAGAGATGTGTTCTGAGGTGTGACTTTGACTCACAAATGGTGAGTTCAAATGGTAATTTCCAGAGAGGTCCTTTGTCCTCTCAGGGTCTGGGTGCTCCCCAACCAGACTGTCCGGCATTTCCTAATTTATCAATTCTTACAGATGTACAATTCAATTCTATTTCAGTATAGTCGTTTAGAAGATCCCCTCTAAATAGTGCTATACATACAGAAACACAGATAAGCATAAGTAAGTTACAGTTAAATTACATTCAAACATCTCTTTAAAAACGTCCCATTTTGATTAAGAGATTGTTTACACACAGTGACATGCAGGTTCGCAGAGCTTTTGAAAGTTAAGTGCTGTGTGGCAGTGCCACAAGATAACCCTCACTTCATTTGATGGCACTTCCAATGAAGTATTACAGGCGTACTTGCTTAATATTGCACAAGAGATCTTCACTTTCAAAGAAACACTGATGACTCGCAAGAACAATCGCAAGCTTAGGTGATTACAAAATTGTACCCAAAGAAAACAAGGTGCAATCCTGTCAACACACCACAGTCGAACGGCATTACCTGAATGTGTCGAGACGTACTGTATGTTTCTTCCTATTTCTCTGTCCATTCTGTCAATTGTGACATCAGAAAACAGCTGCTTGCGGTTCTATAGCGATAACTATCTATACCATACACGTTATGGAGTATCTATGATGGCTGCAGCTGAGTGAACTTGAAATGGTTGCCAGGACAACATACAGAATGCTGATCAAAGGTGATGAATGAGAACAAAACGCACTCAGTGCTGGGGATCCATACACCCGAGTCATCAACTAGGCACAGTACAAAAGCAGAGTAAACCAAGATAGTCGGATGCATAAATGATGTGCCAGTCTAACTCCAAGGTCTCTTTCTATTAAAATTTCACCTTTGCAAAATGTCTAACCCTTGAATATTAAATTATGGCTTGCACTGACGTCTCCATTGAATAAGTTCTATACAGAATGATACAGTAGATACATTCTGTACTGTATGCATGTGCATCTGTGCATCCCTCCATCTCTGCATACAAGCATGGGGTTAAAGGTAGGGTAGGTAGGAATTGTCTAAAAAACTTCTTTTCCAAATTTGTTTAAACTTTATTTATATATCAATACATAATTAAAATGTAAGTACTCTGAAAAAGAAAGTAAAATCGAGTGTCTGTAGACCTCTCATGACTGCTTTAAAGACAGCTCATTATTTCCATTCACTCCACCCCCTCCCTTCTGAGCTCCTTCCAAAGCCACGCCCCCAAAACACATGAACGCGCGACTCCGACCGCTGAGCTGGAAGACGCATTATTTACCTGAGACGAGCAGAGAGGAAGGAGCACAGTGCATGTAGTGACATCATGTCACAATCACATGTAATAAAAAAATCTAACTTTATCATTATGAATATAAACAAATAAGATGTATTTTAGAACTCACTATCAAGCTAGCATATTGATATTGGTAAAGTTTAAAATATATATTTTTTTTTTATTCGCTAACGAGCTAGTTATATCTATCTATAAGGCAAAGCTAAAAACAGGTTGTATTGATACACGTTTTTCCATTACCATCAGTTACACTGTGATGAATTTCGTGTAAGATTCATAACATATATGGTGTTTTGCATGTAAGAGTTTCCATGATGAAAGCATTGTTGACTCTGATGAGGACTACACTCCAGAGACAAGTACCGCATCGTCAGCTCGAGGACAGGTCCGGGGTCGAGGGCGAAGCAGAGGAGGTCGTTCAAGACGAGGCCGTGCAACTAGGGTCCGAGGATATTGACACGCGTTTTATTTCTTTGTTTATCCAAATACTTTTTCTTTATTACCTTTTCTAGTACTGTCTTCCTTTTTTTGCCTTGTTTGCCTTCGCTAACTGCATATGCCGGTAATGTGAATTTTGATTGCTCTTTCTCTGCCATTGTTTTGCTATTCCTAGGTTCCGTGCCTCTTGAATTCCTCAAATCAAACGGGTTCGTGCAAGTGGGCAGATCCTGTGGCAAAAGGGTGGTTGCAAGAGAGTGACAGTCGTCTAAGCTAATCCTTTGTTTCGTCCCGAATGGAAATAATGAGCTGTGTTTAATGCAGATTAAACGGTCTAGAGTCACTCGATTTTTATACTCTTTTTTTCAGAGTACTTACATTTTAATTATGTATTGATATATATAGAAAGTTTAAACAAATTTGGAAAAAAGTTTTTTATAAAATTCCTACCTACCCTACCTTTAACTAAACTGTATATGTGTAGGTCAGACTTCTCTTTACCCAGTAACATGTTTCTCAAAATCCTGTGCAAGATGACCAATAAATTATCTAGAAGAACAATCTCAATCTGGGATCATGGTCTGTCCCTCCATCCTTCGGCGGCGAATGCTTCCCTTTTCTCATGCACACTCATGCTGACAACTGACAAGCCCTCCATTGTAACCAGTAGTTGAGGAGATGTCACAGAGTGGGCCTATCCTGTCAGATCGTAGATAAAGCTGTAACGTCTATTTTGAATTTTTTTTTATACTGCAAGACAGGGTTGCCAACTCTCACGCATCTCGCGTGACAGTCACGCATTCAGCCTCAATCTCACGCTCTCACGCTCAACAAAGAAATCTCACGCAAAAATAGACATTCTTCTGTGCTGTATTTTTTTTTTCACTCATGTGCACTAAATTTCAGAATTACTATAAACAATTCAGGCTCTTAACTACTGGATGGACCACTAGTTATGGCGCAAATTAGTTAAAAATCTCCCAGAACCTAGAGCGAGCACGCATGCGAGACAGAGACTGCCCAGCAAACATTGGTCCGACGGCAACGTCGTGTCCCTGGCCAAAAATAGTCGCGGTATGACGGCATAAATCGATAAAAATATGTAACACAGAACATTTCCTAAAAATGCATTCAGATACATGTGTGCATGTCTACAGTTATCTGAGGTTGCATGTATAATTGTTATTTTGACTTTTAGCTACGTGTAGTTCAATATATACCATGTTGTGTTTCGGGTGAGAGAGGACGTCACCATGGCGACGTCTTTTACACGTGCATTTATAGTCCATCATGACCCTCTATGAAATCAATTGTGATAAAGCTGTGCTTAATCCTTGCGTGGTTAATACTGCAATAATTAATACAATTTTTTATTAAATTAAAGTTTTAATAAGTTGTGTGAATACGTCCACTGACGTCCTTTACACGTCAGTGGACGTATTCACACAACTTATTAAAACTTTATCGGGTGAGAGGACGTCACCTGGCGACGTCTTTTACACGTGCATTTATAGTCCATCATGACCCTCCATCATGGAATCCTTGTGAAATATGCAAAAGCTGTGCTTAATCCTTGCATGGTTAATACTGCAAAAATTAATTTAATTGCCCAAGTAGTTTTTAAGAGGTTGTGAAGACGTCCACTGACGTCCTTTACACGTCAAGGCTGTGAATACACGTCCACTGACGTACACGTCTAGTCAAGCAAGACAGAGGAAAAAAAAAACCAGGAATTATCTTTATGAAATACACGAATTGTATACAAAGTAAATATATTTACTTTATCTTGTTTAAATAAATTATAATCACACAGTTCCCAGTGTGGTTAAGTGAATGCAAAGCCTCTGCATTTTAGTCATTATTTCAACCTGATACGTTGTGTTTTTTTTTTTGTGTTTTTTTATGGAATGTATGCATGTAAAACAGAAATATATCTGGTCACCATTTATGTCTGAGTTGGATGTAATTGCCAAAACTGTGCTGCCAAGATGTAACAAAAGATCTCCCGACATTACCAAATCCCGCGATAGGTTAGATTATCTCACGAGATGTTAACGCGTTTTCCCCATAGACTCACTCCGGAACACTGAAGTTTGAACAACCACGAAGAGAGGAGGAATTGAGGCCCATATTATTAAAAATCTACTGTTGGGTACGTACATTTTGTATTATTAGATTCACGTGCTAGAGTTTTACTTGTTTGACATGAATGAACCGAAAGAAATGATGCCCACCTTGTCAACTGAAATTGGCTAACGTTAACTGAGTTTGGCTAAAATTAGCTAGTGGGCTAAAAGTTGCTTTGAACTTATACGACGGTATACCATAAAGTATGTTTAATGATACAGTCAAAGTTATTACTGTAAATTATTAATGTAGCCTTTTGAGAGTTTCTTTCAGAAAGTAAATTATCTGAAGTAGAATGAAATGTTTAGCTGGATTTGAACATGTATGTTTTCAGTAACTGCTTTAAAATTTTTGTAATTTTAGAATTGCTAAACATGTCTATTCAGGGGACATCACAGCCCACCTGTCTTTATCAGAAATGTCCTGTTCACTTTCTCACTGTTACACACCTAGTTAAGGGTCTTTCTCAAGGGCACCACAGTGGTATTGAAGAGGCAGGGGACAAATGCTGTTTTGAATTTAGCTGAAGACCATAAAAATATTTTGAAAATAAGTGCATGTCATTTACCTCAAATTTTTAATTTTCATTTATTTTAAAAAGAAATATATTCTCTTCCCTTAGATGCTGTGATGAGGTGGAGCCCACATGCTACAGACACTGAAATTGATGCAGCAATGGCAGAACACCTGAAACACACTCCAGGAAGAGCTGGGGGTGGTGGATACAAAAAATGAGCCAAACAATGTGTTTAAGGGATAGTTCACCCAAAAATGAAAATTGTCATCATTTACTCAACCTCATGTTTCAAACCTGTATACCTTTCTATGCTAAACACAAAGATGTTTAGAAGAATGTTTGTAACCAAGCAGATGTCGCTTCCCATTAATAATATTTTTTTCTCCAACAATGGTAGTCAGTGGATGCTCTATTTGCTTGGTTACAAACATTCTTCAAAATATCTTCTTTTGTGTTCAGCAGAAGAAAGAAACTCATACAGGTTTGGAATTTGGTGAGTAAATTACATAATTTTCATTTTTGGGTGAACTATCTTTATATAATAATTCAGTATTTTGCAATTGGTATTTTAGTTTGGTTAACAAATCGAGAGCTTAGAATTATAAGGTTCTATCTCCGTTTATTGTAGTTTATTGAGCATCAAAGTTTTTAAACTCGGTTTATGTTTTGTGAGATGGAACCTTTTATTTTATTAATAACTACTAACAATTTTTTTTTTTTTTTTTTTACAAAAATAACACCACACAGGCATTAATAAACACCTAATGGATCAGATTGTCAAAAACTCAATTTCAACCAAAAGTGGAGATAGAACCTTAAAATTCTAAGCTCACGAAATGTTAAACATTGAAAAAAATAAAGAGAAATTTTGGCTGTTCAATATCAATAAAATGTTGTGCTTAATCAGAACATGCTTCTTTTTTGCTTATGTCCACAAATAATGTGTTATTGTTTTTGATGTACACGTGATTAAAACGTTTTATTGACGTTCAGGTCTGACTGGACCAATTTTGGACCTTTTTAGAACCTTTGTCAAGATGTGTAGGCTAAACCTCAAGACTTGATTGTCTTTCACGATGTTACACAATAGGTGTGTGATTATTTTATATGCAGGCTTATATATACACTTAAATTATGCAACACATTTAAACACATATGACGACGCATTTAGACGTCCAGGGACGCGCAGAAGAGACGTGGAATTCACGGCCAGAAGAGACGTGGAATTCACGGCCAGAAGAGACGTGGAATTCACGGCCAGAAGAGACGTGGAATTCACGGCCAGAAAAGACGTCGGTTCAACTTCCATTTTGGAACTATTTTTCAACCATGACGGGACGTCTCGGACGGACGTCTTTTCAACGGTCATTAAACGTCCAAATGTTTGCTGGGTGTCGTCCAAACCAACCGATAGCGCGCGCACGCACGGCAGAGAGGGAAAGTCTTACAACTGCGCATTTTATCAGTTGCGGCGCCTTCATCTATAGGCTACACTGCAGCACGACGTATATTCACATCAAATGTTAACGCAGAGGAACGGGACACTGCAGTTCACAAAAGTTCATTATTTGCATTGCATGTGCTTTAAAGCCTTGCCGGTTAAACATGTCATTCGCTGCTGATGCGCTGTTCAAATATGCGCTTTACTGAGTGCGTACACTCGACGCGCACATACACTAAAAGCCTGTTACTGGACTAAAAGTTATCTTTTGAGTCTTATATTGCGCTAATACTGTCAAATACAGACAATGTTTACATAAACAAAGTTGGTTATGTCTAAAGTGAAAGCAAACAGAGAAAATTTATTAAAATCTGCTTGTCATATGCGTGTATATTAGACGCGTCGCGTGCAGTTCTTAAAGAGACAGTAGCCCTAATAATAAACATGCTGCCGCTTGTTCTTAAAGAGATAGTTCACCCAAAACCAAACAGTTGCTGGTCCCCATTGACATACATAGTAGGAAAAAAATATACTATGGAAGTCACAGGGGTACATCAACTGTTTGGTTACTGACATTCTTTCAAATAACGTTTATTTTCAACAGAAGAAAGAAACTTATTCAGGTTTAAAACAACTTAAGAGAGTAAATTATGACTTTTTGGGGGGAGAAGAACTATACCGTTAATGTTAATAAAACAACAAAACACACAGAGGAAATCATTCACTGCTCTTGACTGAGAACTTTAAGTCTGTTGTGTTTTATTTTCATATTTGTCCATTTAATTACTTTCTTCAATTCTACTGTTAAATACACCTATAGCTGAAAAAATAAATCACTGTTTATTTCATTTGTATATTAAGTTGTGTATGTGTAATATGTATCTCTGTTCTTAATTTTTAATAACAAAGAAAATAGTGACAAAGATTTTATCTTCGCCACTTTGACCTAAATGTCTGCCATTCTTTTTTATTTTATATTTTGTTACCTATATTTTGTTATAAGGCTTTGTTTTTAAAATAGGGACATTAGTTTGGCTGTAATGCTCAGTCACATGCAAAATAGTAAAACCAACATGAAAAAGAATCATGATAAAATCGTGATTTTTTCTGAAAAACAAAAACAAAAATTGTGATATTATTGCCATATCGCCCACCCCAGGTGTAAAAAAGTGCCTAGATGTGCTTAGATGCTAAAAATGTGTTATTATTGATCATTATATCACACTACAATTAAACATAATGAAACATTCATTTGAATTGAAATTGTTTTATTAGCTTAGCTAATATTATTTATTAGCTTTTTCTAGAGATTGCAGTCATGCATGACATGGTGAAAAATGACTTGAAATAATACTGAAAATAGGTTAAGATGAATGTTAAAGGTGTGCCCCCTAAAAGCACAAGTGGCCCCTGCCTGCCCCCCCCCCCAGTTAGCCCCCCCCCCCCCCCCCCCCCGTCGGAGAAGTCTCACTCCGAGGTAAACTGAAAAGTTGGCAACCCTGGCAAGATAAAGGTCCTTCCTCTGTCCCTTGCAAGCTGCAGGGTATTTGCACAATTTTTAAAGTCAAATTTAAGGCTTTTTAAGACCTTTTTAAGACCTAAAGAAATCTAAATTAATACCGTACATTAGGGGTGCGCAGTATTGACAAAAATATGTCTAGATATTTTCAAAGTTTTGTTGATAATAATTAAATTATATTTTACTGATTGTGTTTTTGTACTGGTATCCTGGCTGGTTTAGGCCTGTTGTTGACAGCAGACCCACAAAGATATTCATATTTTTTATATTCTATGCAGTGGTCAGTTCACAGTAGTGACCGAAATTAACATTCTTATTAAGGGGCAATATTTGCCACCTTAAATTGATTTCCAGGGGCATTTTCACCTATATGGACATTGTTTCTAAATGTATTTAGAGGTATGCATCACCTTTTATGTCAAATTCTAACATTCAAATTAAATTATATTAGAATAACACAGTACCAATGTCAAAATAAATCATTAAATTAAAATCCATCCTTGCAGTGCAGAGGTGACACAGAAGGATGACACAGAAGGATGCGGCATCAAAACTGGCATTAGCCTACAATATTTACACTTCATTTACAATTGCATAAATAAAGCTATTCAATATTTAAATATGAAATAAATTTATAATTTTAACGTTTTAATTAAAGGATACTTTAAATATAAAACTAAAACCACCAGGCACCAGTAGGTGGCGGCAAGTCACTGTCTTAATAAGCGAGTTGTTGGAGTAATTTATTCAACCGATTTGTTCAAACGGCTGATTCATTCAGAAAAACAAGTGATTCGTTAAAATGATTTGTTCAAAACGCGGATTTCAGTAAAAAAAATAAAATAAAAAAAAACATCGCTGTCTGTTGGACCACGGCTTCATTATGAAATTCTCGTCGGCGATATAAAGTGAAAATTGACAATATTGTGTCCAAAAAGTAACTCACAATGTTAACTTTATTGTTAATTTAATTGTTGTATAAAATAAATAGCATATTTGCAATTGTGCAAATGAAAACGGCACTCTTGCTCATGTGACATTCTAATATAACAACATAATATGATATAAATATAAGACAAAAACTCATTTGGGGACATCTATAACTGAACTGACACATCACGCAGTGAAAGCAAGCATGAGAGACAAACGCGATGTCAGCTTGCACGTGCCTCATACATAGTTAAAACAATGATTACAATATCATCATAGTTCATAGACAATATCGCACACTCCTAAGCACATAAAGAATGAACTTACAATTGAACTGACATTTACTCGTTTTCTACTCTCCTCTCGCATGCAGGAGACAGACGTAGGCTAATTTACTGCCTTATACCATGGTCTGGGTGAATACTCGATTCTGATTGGCTGCAGGGTGTCCATTAAAAAGTGATAATGTACACCTAGGAAAGGCGTCCCGTCAATTTGCCTGATGACCGTTCTAAATGATTGCGCTGGCTCAAACTCGAAGGCGTTTCTCAATTTCAAGGAAGGATCCTCGGATGCCAGAATTTCGAGGATGCTACGTCATCGACATCCGTCGAAGGACTGTTCCAATGTCGAGGATCCTCGGAATTTCCACCAAGGACTGAGTCCTTCGTTCGAAAAATATCCCATATACAGGAAAGGATGCATATGTGTAGCCTTCGCGCTCTCAAATCACCCACAATCCTATGCGCACAGCTTTGCTATCTTGTTCAAAAAATTCTAAATGTTGGACGTTAACGGAGTCGGAGCGTTAACGGGTCAATGCTTTCAAATGTAAATATATTTACGTTACCAAACATTTGTTTTAAAAAATAATTACATCCATTATGTTATGGGTCAAATTGACCCGCACTGTTTAAACACACTTGACAGTCAAATAATCAATATGATTAAAAAGGAGTTTATTGATTTAAAAACGATTATATTGCCTGAGTGAACAGAACTGCGTCCATAGCAACGCTCTGTTTTTCATTTTCACTGACGTAATGACGCACTGACGTGCACTTGCTTGCTAGTCTGTTCCATTTACGTGTTCTCCGAATGCTAAAGAGGAGCCTCGCCTAGCCCATAGACTGTAAAAAAATATGGACGTAGTGTCCGTGACGTCACCCGTAGGTTTCTGAAGAGCATTTTTGAAGCCTAAAGTGGGCGGAGCCGGCCGTCGCCATCTTGGCCTTGCGTCACTCCCGGATAACAGAAAATAGGCAAACAGGCGGGGCGTGAGATGAGGAGCCTGGCTAGCTATCTGAAATCTCCTAGCTCGACGTGATCGAGTTAGCTGATGATGTTAAGCCAATTAAACTTTCCTATTTTTGCCCTTCGAAATATTATAATAGTTAAAAGACATGGCTACAAGTGAGACTGTGTACTTCGAGAGTGTTTGTGTGTGACAGTGATTTATGTGCATACATGTCCGTTACTCTTTCATGGTCCGTCAGCGCGGCATTGCTCAAGTTCGTAGAGAGCTTATTCAGTCCATTTTAAATTCTGATTTTGGCCGTCTCTCAAATGGGTTAAACCATATATTGCCTTTGAAGTAAATGCGCTAGAAAATCCGCGCTCATTCATGTGCATTTATTGCATGGACGGAGTAAGCGCCGACGCCTGCATGATTTCATCTGACGGTACATAACGTTAAGCATATTATAATCCATCTGTTCCGTGAGAGCAGAACAAACGAGCATTTATTGACGTTTTAAATTTGAAAACCCCCAAAAGCAACGAAATTGTCAGACATCATTACTGCAGGTTCACGGAGGAAAACAACTGAAATACAGCGCTGGTTGTTCTCTCGAACGATAACGACGGAATCCAAAGACGTGGGCTTTGTATCCAAGTATTAAATTGTATGAAATAATCCCGAAAAAAAGCACAAACACTGCGGAGATGGCAAGTTCAGCAGCTAACATTTGCTGAGGTGAAGTGACGGCTAGTAACAGCAGACAAACGGCTAGCACTCAGTGTTGCCAACTATTTTCAAAGGAAAGTAGCTAATGCCTCCCCGAAAAGTAGCTAAATGTCGCTAGATGACGTCATGCGTCAATTAGCATATTCATGACGTCATCGCGGCGTACTTGCGTTCTGCCTGCCTAATGTTTTTTTCTCATTAAAATCATGCTCACATACTGTATTTTAATATAATATAATATAATATAATATAATATAATATAATATAATATAATATAATATAATATAATATAATATAATATAGGCTATATAGCCGAATGTCCAATAAAGCTGTTCTGATTTACTATATTTTTTTGTCAGACAATAGAACGAGTAGCCTAGCTATTGAATGACTATTTATGTGTAAAATTAACTGAATTGAGAGAGTTCGGGAACTGGGTGAAATAAAGCACTGTGATAGTGAGTATTAAGTAATAAGCACAAGAAAAGAAAGGAAAATAAAACGGTCAAACTAAATTCTTTAAATATAAAAACAAAAGATAAGTGATAAGTCCGTCCGTGGAAACAACACTGCTCATTCACGTCTGTTAGCTGCCGTGTTGCTGCCCTCAGCCATTCACAGAACAGGGTAGACGCAGAGAGAGGTGTGTGACGGCAAGGAGAAAGCAAATCTCGCGCTCGCAGGACTCATGCTGGCAACATTTGGAGATTACTGAGGTTTGTTCAAAAAGTAGCTAGATTAGTCGCTAGTCGCTTTTTTGAAAAATTGTCGCTAAAGGGGTCTGAAAAGTCGCTAAAAATAGCGACAAAGGCGCTAAGTTGGCAACACTGCTAGCACTGACAGCGGCAATCCATCTGTCACTCAAGTGGCCACTGGCCACACCCTTATATTTAAATATTAATCAACTAAACGGACGAGTTATAAAATATTTCACCCCCCTCACAGTTGTTATGAAGGGCAAAATTAGCTGTATAGACCAAAGCCACATAGAGATCCAGGCTGTAAACATATTTTTTTCTGCTGTAAAGTTGGTAATTTTAACATGAGGGAGATACAGATTTGACTCACTTCTGCAGCCAGGCCAAGCGGCCAGTCAATGAATTGCAGTTTAACTCACTTCCGTGTTGGTTTCAAGAGAGAGACGGGGAGGTTGCCGCTTGGCCTAGCCTCTGAAGGAAGTGACTTGGAAGGACCAGTCCTGCCAAGGAAGTATCCTTGACATTGAGAAACACCTACTACTGATCAACTGCTGCGGTCGGGTCGCTGTGGCCACGTTGCTTGGCAACGCCTGTATACGGGAGATATTAAATAGTGCGCTCGACTTAATAAATAAAAACCCTCACGATTTTTACTCTAAAACACATTAAAGTATTATTAATTGATTAATTATTTCTTTCTTTCGTAAGTGACCATGGTATAAGCGGGTTAATGCCTTACGTTAATGCCTTAATTAACCCTTACGTAAGTGACGCGAATTGTCGTGTGAACAAGCAAATCCACCAAGATAGAATTAAAAAAAAAAATACGTAGGCCTACGCTAATTAGATAAGTCTAAGTCAAAGTGTCATCTAAAATTTAAGACCTTTCATAAGTAAAAATAATACTTTTTTTAAAAATTTAAAAAATCTAATTCAAGACCTTTTAAGACTTTTTAAGGATCCGCGGGCACCCTGAGCTGATGCTCACTAATTTATATTTATATTATATATATATATATATATATATATATATATATATATATATATATATATATATATATATATATATATATAATGACGAAATTAATCTGTATGCGGGTTATTTCAGTTTGATGCTCATTCTTATCCTACTTTTGTTTATCAAGTAAAGATGTGGATGGTAGAACGGGTGACAGACAGTTACACGAGTTCGACTGGGGAATAAAGTGCAAGTTGTGAGATGCCAATCGCCTCCGTGAGTCTGTCTGGCCTCTGTAATAACTTCATCTGTGAGCTATCCCTATTTCTCCTCCGACAGAACGCGTTACAAAGCGTCGGACATCGAACAGGCACAGATAGCCTCTGAAGATGTCTACTAGTCCATCAACAAGAACGATATTTACTTGAGTCTGACTCCTTGCCCAGTCAGTCTGCCGTTTCCTCTTTCTTTCATCCTCCGACAAAGCTTTCCTAGCTTTGTGTGCAGCGCCGTAAAGCAATTCGTTACATCGCGAGACCTGATATCACGCGATACTTCCTGACGCTGAGGCCGGCGGCCCGCCGGCCCAGAGTTGCAAGTGTGTTTTTTCGGCTCACAGGCGCTTGGGGGATGCGAGACGACCACCATTCAACCCGAAAAAAGTCATATAACTATTCCAATGACTCCGAAGCTGTTCGGTTAAGGTAAAAAAGTTACTTAGTGCACCTTTAAGCCAAAATGGGGGTCAACCTTGAACAAACTGCAACAGAAGCAAACTCAACTGATTTTATATCCTCAATATGTCCTGAGTAAGGGGAAAAAAGTCCCGAAGAATCCCATTAGGGGAAAGTTTCGAAAAAGACCCAAATATAGCCTATTCATACGCCTATTCATTATTTTTCTCACATGAATAGGGTAAAATTTTTAACCTTTAGAAATCACCATGAAAATTACTGAGTTGATTACTTACATCAAGACAAACAAAAAATGTATTGCAAGTTTTTTGAAATTGTTAACATGGACAAACGGTGCATCATCTAATTACGTATATGCTAATTTGCATAAATACCACAACAGGTCTAAACATTGGGTCTAGCCAGGTGAAAATGTCTTGTTGAATCTTGTTGACACAACTAGGGCTGGGATAAACGATTATTTTTTAAACTATTAATCTAGCGATTATTTTTTTTCATTAATAATATATAATTTTTTCATACAATTCTATATATAATTTCTTACATACATTATATTTGCACTTTGTTGTTTATGATTAGAGAATTCTGTCAGTGAGCGCGCACTGAAACAGTTCTCACCGGATTTCTTCACCCGTGACTAATCTAACCGCCTTTAATTAACGTTAACGTTACATGAGGAAACTTCGACGCTACCTTTGACATGAAGCGACCTGCGTCAATCGACAATTTTCATTATAATATTTCTGCGTCCATATGCATGAATGTAAAATAAAACAAACAAGGAGTAGCCTACCATAAGTAGGCCTATACTTGTAGCTTACATTACCACATAATCTACCATTAAGGATGCTTTAAATAAGCGCCAAAATAACACACTCCTCATGCAGTATTTAAGCTATTGTAAGCTACACAAACAACAAAAACCAAAGGACATAATATCCATCAGACACACAAAAAATATCATGTTATGTTTTCACACAAAGATTGAAGTGTGGCTAACGTTAACGTAGCTGTAGACATAACGTAACATAGCTACATTACCCTCTTTACAGAGAAAAAGGTAGCTTCAGTGCAAACAAAAACGATATTAACTACAACTCATTACAATACGAATAACATTACATACACTTAGCCTACCTCAAGAGAATATGCGGCAATTGACCAGGGCTGCGTTCAGCCCCGACAAAACGTTGCGTACGTTTTTTAAACAGAAACGGTGATGCGTTGAACACACTGTTCTGATGACGCAAGAGTTGCAACTATGGCAGCTGAGAAGGCCATTCTTTGTGTTCTTTGTGAAGAATTTTCGGAGCC
This sequence comes from Scardinius erythrophthalmus, assembly GCF_964197995.2. Lineage (NCBI taxonomy): Eukaryota > Metazoa > Chordata > Actinopteri > Cypriniformes > Leuciscidae > Scardinius > Scardinius erythrophthalmus. Next base: position 39,865,856 of record NC_138232.1, read on the forward strand.
TGATGAAGTCGGTATAAATATGTGTTTAATAGCCTACTACAAAATATGCCCGATGTTACAGTTACTCAGGGTTCCCACACCTTGGTTGACTTCAAATTCAAGGACCTTTCAAGGACTTTCCAGGTCCAATACCCTCAAATTCAAGGACTTAATGCGGGGACACATTTGTTGTGTCCAACAACAAACGATGAGGTACCATTGTAGTTTCATGCGCACGTGAACTTCATGGCAAGTACCTCATGCGGGAAACACTTAACATAACTCAGGGTTTTTCCTGGCTCAAAATGAGGCGGAGGTGGTAAAATCCTATTAATGTATTTTAATAATAAGATAATAAAAATGATATTTTTTGTAGATCATCACATAGCCTATTGTGTTTCCCACATTGTTTGAGCTTGGTACCTCTAGGGGGGTACGGGGGCATGCTCCCCCGGAAGAAAATTTTGTACATTTTAAAGATAAATTCATTAATCTGGTGCACTTTGAGTCACCCAAATCCACTGTTAAAAATAGATAATCCACCCGCAAACCACCTATATTCTCTGATTTAGATATCTGCATCTGATCATCTCATTACAATTATTCAGATTCTCACTGTTAAGCATGATAGTATGGTAACATATCACACTGAAGTAGGCTGATTTAAAATGAACATTTATTTAAAATAAAAGTTCTTCTTTTGGCAAAATAATTCCTTAATAGCCTAAACAGAGGCTTTACTCCGTTCAAACTTCAATTGTTTAATTTCATTGTTGTTTCAATCTTTCATTACATTACTGTTTGAATACACTACTTTTTTGTACCTTTTATAAAGGGCATTTTTCCCCTAATTTTATTAAATGTATGCTCCATCTTTCATTTCAAATTCTTAAATTTGATCAAATAAAATAATAAGACACTAGGCTGTTACCAATTCAATTAAATAATTTACATTGAACAATAATAACTATTAATTTAGATTCTTTTAAATATTTTTGAATATACAAATAAGGAATGTTGAAAAGAATGATACTTTATGAAACTAAACCGCCAGTAGGAGGCGGCAGGCGACCGATTTATTCAGAATGAGGCAGTTATAAATGGGTAATTGAATCTTTGACTCAACCGATTCTTTCAAAACGCTGAATCATTCAGTAATGCAACAACTGTTGCATGCCATGCGTGATGGTTCTGCGGTGATCTTTGTTTGGAACTATTTTCGCTGCTGAAACAGAACAAAAACAGTCATTGCGTCTAAAATGTAAGTGACTTAATTTTAACTATTTGTTTATTGAACTGTTATGAAATCCGTCTCGGTTTCAATCTTGATGGCATTCAGGCAAACAGCTCTCTGGTCGAGTGTAGCCTAGGCTATATAATGTTTCTTAACTATTATATGTTATAAATAACTGCGCGAGCCTCAACAGCGCTACATTGTTACCGTCAGTACATTAGGACTATATTATTATCAACCATAGGCTATCAATCACCACTTACTTTAAATGAAATAAAACAGAATCATCCTCACGTTTTCGGTGATTCCCTAGTTATTTTTTATTGTCGAGAGACGAAGGCGGCCGCCTCATAATTCTCTATGCAGGAAAAACCCTGGTAACGTAACGCGTAAATGCGCTTAACTAGTGCAAATCAAGCAAGCTCGTATGCAAAGGTCATGAAGTGTTGGCAAAATAACACATTAGGGGACTGGAGTGAATATGGAATTATTTCCAGAAAACTTCTTGCACAAAATAAATTCAAGCACTTTCAAGCACCTGTCTCTATGTATGTTTATTTTCAAAAACTTTCCAGGGCCTTGAAAACATTTTTTCAGATTCACAAACTTTCAAGGATTTCAAGGACCCGTGGGAACCCTGGTTACTGCACTTGCCGCCCAGAACAAAATAGAACATCCAGAAGGGATTGCTGAAACTGAAATGGAAGCACACATCTTACCTAATTCAGACTAAAACACATCTATTTAGCCTCACATACTGACTTTATTTGTAGTTCATACTGTTTTAATACCCTGTATTTTCTTTCTCATTTTTAGGAAAAGCACTTAATTACCTGTTTATTTCTATACCAAATGTCATACACTTGCAATGAAGCTAAAAATATAAACAACTACATCATTATGTTGATATCCTATATTTTTACAATAAAACTTACGACAAACATGTCTTCTAATATCCTCAGTTGTTGCGTATAGCCTACCGAGCTGCATCGAACACATTTGTAAATTACTTTCCTTGAACCCATTGTGCGAGTTCACTTTAATACCGCGTGCTACATGTAGGCCTATATAAAGCATGCGGTATTAAAGTGAACTCGCACAATGATTGGACTGCAGTTCTGACACACCCACCAAACAAGAGAAAACGTATCTCAAACCCCGTTGCACACGAGTGCATGCCGTTTCCAGGAAACATGAAGTTCAACCCGGAAACCGTAGCAAAACGTTGCGCACCGTTTTGAACTTGGGCCCTGTCCCAAATGGCACACTCCGGACTTGTGGACTTCCTCAGAGTCCACACTTTGGTGACGTCATGTAGTGCAGACCTATAGGGCCCTTGGCGCGAGTCCACGAGGGCGCATTGAGAGGTATTTTTGGGACAGACTCGATCGTCACGCCGGAAATAACGGCCTGGTTGTTGTTGGACAGGAGAAATCACATTTTTGCACTACGACGTCTTATCTGCATGTCAACTACACAGCCTAATTTTATATTTTGATATTGTGCATATCACCTGGGAATTAGACAATAGATATATCATGCTTATTTAAATGATGTATACAGTTGTACATAATAATACATATGTTCCATTTGAACTAAGATTACAATTTTAAAACATAATTTAAACATAATTTCAATTAGTAGTTTCAATATTCATACTGTGTAAATATATGACTCAGTAAAGCCCTGCCATTCGGTTCTATTTATTTAATGAATCATAATGCGATCGTATTATTAAACGCGCTATTATTATGTTTGAGACATCAACCACTGGTCGATGACCATAATGTTTGTATAAACTGTAGGTAACAACTGGTAAAATGTACATTTAGGTCATAAAAACCGTAAAAATTGTTGACTTATGTCAACAATTATCCGTGAGCAAAATCTCCTCCCATCCGTTGTCTGATTGGCCTTTCGCAAGGATTCCTGGGTAGTTAAAGTGCGTGAAGCCTGCTTCTATGCAGGCTTCGTGGAAGACCGCTTCAAGGGTACAAAGGGGGCGCTGCTGAGCACAATTCAGAGCGGTAAAGTGCTGAATGGGACAGCCTACGGACTCGTAGACTCAGCGAGCACGCGCAATTCAAGTCCACGAGACCGAAAGTCCGCATAAAGTGCGCCATTTGGGACAGGGCCTTGAACGTGCCCAGAGAATGTCTAATAGGAAGAGAATTGGCACTCTCTGCTTACTTCCGGTTTCTGGACTGGCTGCAGTAACACGTCTCTGTCCATGCGGGGGCGCTCGCAGGCGAGTGCAGAATGAATGGAGGTCTATGGCGAAAAACCCTCAAAATCCACTTTTCTCAGGATATAATTTTTTGTCTAGTAATTTGAATGTTGTATTCGAAAGGAGATGCAAAGAAATTACACATTGCTGGGTGTTAGATTTTTTAGAGTCACTTATTTGGTTTAAAAAGTCTTTTAAAATGTCAGTGACGTCAGAATGCTGACGTCATTAGCAGAATGCTAGCGTGTTATGGGCAACAACAACTCAACCTGTAAGAAATCGAAAAGAAATAAGTACTCGTTCATTCAACTTTCGACCTATAACCCATGTTGAACTTGCAAAACCTACAATAAAATCTGAGATTTCTCAACAGCAATCGGGTGAAAGAGACACATTTAGCCGTCTAGCCCCATAGACTCCCATTCAGTCTGCACTCGCCCGCGATCACCTCCAGTGGAATTCTAATGGAACTGCAACCAAGATCGATACAATGGGGCTAATAGGAAGTGCCAAGGCTCTCCGTAGACGGGCTTTGACGTGCCCCAGTTCTGCTCCAGTGAAGTCGATCTCGCAGCCAATCAGCAGCGAGCTTTGATTGTACAACTAATAAAATCGCACCTTCTTGTGATGAATCGGTCATGAACGATTCATTGTAGAACGATTCGTCCATTGTGAGCAAATCTTTAATATGAATCGGGATTATCGAATGGTCTCGAAGGTGTCCGAAACCGCTCACTCGTTCACTCATCACTAATCCTTATAGTGTATGGCATCTGAGTGCATTATGTCTGCATTGCAAGGAGTGAACTAAGTGAAATGAGTGAATTTGGATGCTGATGTAGCCTATACACGGTGCGTCGGAGAGCTCGAGCTGTCACAGAAACGGCTTCGTCACACGTAGTGATTAAACTACTTTTATCTTACATGTTACTTATAAAATAATATAAAAATCATAATGACTTTATTTTGTAATTATATACCTCTGTGCCACCTTTGTAGTTTCATTGATTGAATATGTTAATCATGCTTTGTGTGTATAATCATTAAATACTATAAATGTAAAACTTGCTGCTCACTCTTTTATCTTTCTGGTTCAGAGTATTGAATGGCTACAGGATGTCCGGTTAGAACATAACGTCTCACACCAGGGGGTACTTGAAGATGATTTATTGTGCAAATGTCATGTGTGTGGTTCTGTAAACATAAAACAATATACAAAATATAAATAAACCAATTAGTATAAATCAAAGATCTATAAACAGTACTAGAATACTGGTACAAGTATAATCAGCAAGGTTAAAGGGCATTAGAGAAATAAAGAAATATAATAATATACATAAATATATATTCTTTATAGAAATTAGTATTTTACTGCACTGTATGCCTAATGCACATAGTGCTAACAGCGAGTGCATCTAACTCGCCAGATAAACATGCCCGTACATGTTCCCCGAGACTCAGTCTAAGTCCACACAACACGCAGATATATAAAACACTTTACAGATAAACAACGCGGGAGGATCACGTGCTATTCGAGCGACAATACAAAGTGCATACATAACAAACAAACAATGCAAACACTCAGACGGAGTGCCGCGACCGCGATCCTCAAACTCCCTTACGAACGTATTATGCAATAAAATATACAAATGTAATTACAGTTAGTTGCACGCACACACACAATCCTCATATCTCGAGATGACAACATTTCTGCCGAATTTAACTGTAATTTATAATAAACAAGCACATCTATACATCTTCTCTCGATAGGATCTTGTTTTTCAACTCCCCGGAAAGTTTTAGAACAGTCCAAATCACGAACAGAGGCGGGGGAGTTGGGAGAGTCCATTTCCAAAGGGTGGCCTTTTTTACAGCCGCCCCCAAATTCACAACGTGAATTTGAACAATTAAAAGGGCCTTACTAAGTGGTGATTTATTGGTATGTTAATCAGGCAGAGGGGGTAGGCTGATGATTTTGGTCACTGGTCTTAGGTAAGTTTTGTCCTTTACTTTGATCTCAGCTGATCTGACTCGGTTATCCTTTCCTGGATAGACCTGTGTTATCCTTCCTACAGGCCACAGTGCGCGAGGTAGCTGCTGGTCCACGATCATGACGGTTTCACCTACCCGTAGATTGTCCTTCTCTGACATCCATTTCTGTCTGGTTTGAAGGCTAGGTAGGTAATTACGGATGAATTGCCTCCAAAAGTGATCAGCCAGCAGCTGACTATGCCTCCATCTCCGTCTGCTCAGGAGTTCAGAATCCTGGTATGTCACTTGTGGAAGTGAGGCATCTCGCCGCCCCATCAAAAGGATGTTGGGTGTAACGGGATCTGGGTCAGCAATATCTGAAGATGTATAGGCAATTGGTTTGGCGTTTAGTAGACCCTCTATTTCAATGAGAACAGTCCGCAATACTTCCTCAGTGACTGTCTGTGCTCCGAGGACCACTTGCAGGGCTGTTTTCAAGGATCGAATTTCCCGCTCCCAGCATCCACCAAAATGTGGTGCACTGGGTGGATTGAATGTGAACCTAATCTGCTGGCCTGCAAGTTGAGCCTGTAGCTCAGGTTGAAGAGCTGCAAAGGCATCACGAAGTTCTTTTTCCCCACCTTTGAAATTCGTTCCTTGATCTGAAAGGATTTCATAAGGTTTCCCTCGTCGAGCAATGAAGCGACGAAGGGCCATCAGGAATGAATCACTGTCCAGACTTGCGAGGAGATCAATATGCACTGCACGGATGGTCATACACTTGAAAATGATCCCCCAACGTTTCTCATTTCTGCGTCCCACCTTTATGAGATAAGGGCCGAAGCAATCTATCCCAGTTGAATAGAAAACTGGCTGGTGAATTCTCAACCTTGCTGATGGGAGGTCAGCCATTCTTGGGGGATGCGGTTTGGCCCGCCATTTCTGGCATTCAGTGCATTGGTGTTGATTATGTCTGACTGCCGCTCTTCCTTTTAATATCCAGTATTTCCTCCTGAGCTCCGCAAATACCCTCTCCGGTCCAGGGTGATGCAAACGATCATCATAATCTTTGATGATCAGCTTGGTGAGTGGGTGATGTGGGTCAAGGACAATAGGATGAATGGTATCTTCTTCTAGTTCACTGATCTGTCGGAGACGACCGCCAACACGTACAAGATGTGTGTCGGAATCTAGATCAGGGGCTAGGCACAGCAGTCGACTGCTACTTGGCAGAGGTTTACCAGATTGTAAATGGGACACCTCTTCAGGAAATGAGTCTGCTTGGATCTGACGGAGTACATTGAGTTCAGCTTCTTTATAATCCTCAGCAGTTAAAATAGGGGGAGAGCTCTCATTGGATGGTTGTATAAGGGCCTTTAGGTAGTCTGTGAATGTGTGAAATTGCTGAGGATCTGGCAGTGGAAGAGCAGAGGTTAACAGTCCACAGAAGCTAGACTTTTTTAGCTCACTGTCTTGGTTTGTGTGAGCTAATGGTGGCATCTCTGGCCAGCTTTCTGGTGGTTGTCTGAGGAATGCTGGACCTTGGTTCCATATGCTGTCTCTGTTGAGATCAGAGGGAGACTTTCCTCTCGTTATGGCATCTGCAGGGTTGTCACCTGACTGTACATAACGCCAGGTGTCAGATTCAGTTAAGTCCTGTATCTCTGTCACTCTGGTCCCCACAAAAACCTTAAAGCGGCAGGAATCTGATAAAAGCCAGGTCAGTACAGTAGTGGAGTCGGACCACAGAGTGACACTATTGAGTGGTAATGTTAGCTCTGTCTTCAGGACTTTAGCAAGCTGCGCTCCTATGAGTGCTGCACACAGCTCAAGACGAGGAATGCTCTGTTGTTTCTTGGGAGCAACACGGGATCTAGCTGTTACGAAGGCCACCTCCACTATACCTTGAGGGTTCTCTGTTCTTAAGTAAGCCACAGATCCGTAAGCTTTCTCTGAGGCATCACAAAAGATGTGAAGCTGCCTATTACTAGTGGGGCGGTCTAGTTCCTTGCTGCAATAACATCTAGGCAAAGTGATATGCTGCAGGCCTTCCAGCTCGCTCTCCCAGTGTTTCCAAGAGTCTATTAGGTCCTCTGGTAGCCGTGGGTCATCCCACTCCCTCTTTTTGTCCCACAACCTCTGTACTAACACCTTAGCTCGCGTGGTGAATGGTACAATGTAACCGAGCGGATCATACTGGCGAGCAAGAATCTGGTAGATGCTTCGCATTGTGGGCACTTGACAGTCAGGTTTGCGTCGTTTGTATGAGAGGGTGTCGGACTGACAATTCCAATGCAGGCCAAGTGTTGATTCCTGAGCCTCTTGGTGACCGTCACGGAGCCAGAGGATGCTGCTCTGAGATTGAATATCCTCTGACAGATGGCTGATAACTGAAGGGTCATTGCTAGCCCACTGTCGTAGCTCAAAGCCACCTGATGCTAGCAGGCTGCAGAGTTTGTCAACCAGATTCTTGGCCATGTAACGGGAAGCAAAGCTCTGAAGACAATTGTCCACATAAAATGACTTCTCCACTGAAACCCTTGTGTCCTCTCCAGGTTGGCTGTGATCTATTACATGCTTCTGTAAAGAAAACGAGGCACAACACGGACTGCAAGTAGTCCCGAAAGGCAGTACCTGCCATTCATAGACATCAGGGATTCTGTCTCTTTGCATATCTCTCCAGATGCATCTCAGCAGTGGTTTATCCTTTGGCAAGAGGCGTACCTGATGGAACATGCCACGGATGTCACTACTGATGGCAATAGAGTGCTCCCGGAAACGCAAAAGGACTGCCAGAAGTGACGGACCAAGTGTTGGACCAGGTAGTAGGAGCTCGTTTAGGTTGTGCCCTTGGTATGAGAATGAACAGTTGAAGACCACCCTATTCTTCTCATTATGTTGCACCATGTGGTGCGGGATGTACCAGGCTTCCTTCGTGCTGTTCACCTGTTCCTGATTAAGTTTGACAACATACCCAGCTTGCACTAGCTTGACTAGCTCCTCTTGGTATACTGCAGCCAGATCAGGGTCCCTTTCAAGTCGTTTCTCAATTGCCCTTAACTGGGGTAAAACCGCTTCCTTAGGTGCGCAGAGACGAGGCATGTTCTTGACACGTAGCAGGGGAGTAGCATATCGCTGAACACCAGCAACATCCACTCTCACAGTGTTTTCTTGCAGAAGCTGAATGGATTCTTTGTCTTGGCGTGACCTGGTGATCACCTTTTCACTCTGGTAAGGTAGAACATCCATTTGCCACAGTCTCTCCACGTTTGCATAAAGGTCATTGACGGGCCGCAGCGAAGTAAAGAAGCATTGATCAGGGGATAGAAGACTGCTCAATTCTTGAGTTGGACCCTGCAGTGTCCATCCCAGACGTGTTCTCACTGCTGCCGGACCACCCGGGGGTCCCAGTCTGACTGGCTGTATAGGTGTGATAAGGTGGGGGCAATCAGAGCCAATGAGAAGCACAGGATGTACCTTGTTCAGCTGTTGTAGTGGTAACCTGGCAAGATGCGTGAACTTTCTCTGCAGTGCACTGACTGGGTGAGTATGTTCTGCCAGGTTGAGTACGTTGGCTGTGAAGGCCTTACAGATCTTGTAGACTTTACTGGGGTTAGCAGTTGGGGACACAGTAAAAGTCACTGCCGCCCCGTGTATGACCTGGGTATCTTGTCTCACTGTGCGAAGCATAAGATCCTCGGGTTCCCCTACAAGTCCCAATTTCTCTACTGCATCATGCAGAATGATGGTCCGCTCTGATCCATCGTCCAACACAGCATAAGCCTCCATCGCCCTGTTACCATTCCTGATCAGTACCTTTGCCACTTTGAGAAGCACTTTACTGCCGGATGTTGGGCGGTCAACATACAAAACTGCACTAGAAGGAACTGTATTTTGCTGATATGGCTTGACTTGATCATTGACTTCTTGCAGTACCAGAAGATGCTTCTTGTTACAAGTTGGACAGAGAGTCTTTAGAGTGCAGTTGGCTGCTTGGTGTCCACGACCACAACGCCAGCATCGGTTTTTAGTCTTTATCCAGTCTATCTTCATGTCTTTGCTGAGAAGCTTGAAGTTGTCACAGCCATTCAAATAATGCTTGTTATTGTCACAGTATGGACAAAAGGCCTTTACCTTCTCTGCTCTGACTGGAGCTGGTTTAAATGTGGCTGATGTTGTCAGCATGGATGGTGACTTTTCAGTACCAAGGAGAACAGTAGTTGGTCTGCGAGGCTGCTTAGGCTCTTTTCTCACCTCTCTGATGTGTGCTGAGGAGTCCTGCTTTGGGTGACAAGTATTCTGGCTATTGTCTTTCTGTACTTGAAGCTCATATTCCAGCCAATCCGCAAAGTCCAGCAGTGTGGGAATAGCAACTTGCAGTGGGTGGGTATATCTTTTGAAACTAGATCTGAGGTCATGTGGCAGTTTACTTTGGAGGCGAGACACATGTGATCCACATTCCAGCTCTACATTACCTTTGTGGCCTAGCTGTTGCAACATACTGACAAGTGAGCGCACCTGCAGTCCAAACATCCTGAAGGCTTTTATATCTCCACTGCGTATGTTAGATCCATCCATCAGCTCAGAGATTCGTTGCAGGGCTAATTGGTGAGGTTGACCATACATTTTATTCAGAGCTCTCATAGTGTTTGTGAAGGGAAACCTCGAATTGCTGTAAGAGTCCGCCACTAGGAGGGCTTCCTCCAGTTTCAGATGGTCGGTGAGGATTTGAAACTTAAAGTGTTCTGTGGCATCGTCAGGCAGGATGTTCTCCAAAGCAATTCTCAGCCTTGAAAACGCCCTAGGGTCAGGGGACGTAAGAAATGGGATGGTAGGGGTTGGACCTCTGTAGGTTTTCTCATTAGTAGATGAGGGAAAGAGATGCTTTGAACTGTATTCTGCATGGGCTGGCCTCCAGTCCCGTGATGGGACCACATATTCAGGCAGCTGAGGTGGAAGTGAATACGGGGTAGAGTTGGCATACCTGATCTGCGGTGAGTGACTATACTGTTTTGTAAAGGGAATTCTCCCTTGTGAGGAGGAAGAAATGTTCATGTTTCTCAGGTCCTCAATCAGCTCTGAGCTTTCTCTTGGCGCAGATGGGCATGGCTGTCTATTAACGACAGGTGGTGGTAACCTGGAGCGTGGGGCTGCTATTGGGCGGTATGGCTGTGGAGTCTGAATGTCGACTGCTGGAGAGTGAGAGCGACTCAGGTGAAGCTCCACGTTCAGATTTCAGGCTTTGAAGCTCATTACAGAGTACAGCATTCTGTTGACGCATCTCTTGTAATGCTGTGATGATCTCAGGGAGCTGGCTAGCTTGTCGTTGCAAGGCTGCGTTCTCCCGCTTAATCTCTTCAAACATAGCTGTAAGCTCTGGCAGCTGTTTCACTTGCCGTTGCAATGTAGCATTCTCTTCTCTCAGCTTGTCATAAGTGCTGTCCCATCGGTCGGTCAATCTCCATTCTGGACGATCTGATGCTTGGCTGACTGGAGAAGTGGATCTGGAGTAACCTGTAGGACTTGGCGGTTCGTCATCCTGTACAGCCGGGTAGTTAGGCGACAGTGGTTGTTGTCGACGAAGCCCAGGTCCACTGAGCTCATAGTCTTCAAAGTAAGCTGGAGGGTTAACTTGTCTCCTTGGTCGTACGGCAGGGGCTTCTCTTTCTGGGTGAGACATGGCTGTAGCAGTCCACTATCCGGCTCGAAGGACCATGTAAAACTTGCTGCTCACTCTTTTATCTTTCTGGTTCAGAGTATTGAATGGCTACAGGATGTCCGGTTAGAACATAACGTCTCACACCAGGGGGTACTTGAAGATGATTTATTGTGCAAATGTCATGTGTGTGGTTCTGTAAACATAAAACAATATACAAAATATAAATAAACCAATTAGTATAAATCAAAGATCTATAAACAGTACTAGAATACTGGTATAAGTATAATCAGCAAGGTTAAAGGGCATTAGAGAAATAAAGAAATATAATAATATACATAAATATATATTCTTTATAGAAATTAGTATTTTACTGCACTGTATGCCTAATGCACATAGTGCTAACAGCGAGTGCATCTAACTCGCCAGATAAACATGCCCGTACATGTTCCCCGAGACTCAGTCTAAGTCCACACAACACGCAGATATATAAAACACTTTACAGATAAACAACGCGGGAGGATCACGTGCTATTCGAGCGACAATACAAAGTGCATACATAACAAACAAACAATGCAAACACTCAGACGGAGTGCCGCGACCGCGATCCTCAAACTCCCTTACGAACGTATTATGCAATAAAATATACAAATGTACTTACAGTTAGTTGCATGCACACACACAATCCTCAAATCTCGAGATGACAACATTTCTGCCGAATTTAACTGTAATTTATAATAAACAAGCACATCTATACATCTTCTCTCGATAGGATCTTGTTTTTCAACTCCCCAGAAAGTTTTAGAACAGTCAAAATCACGAACAGAGGCGGGGGAGTTGGGAGAGTCCATTTCCAAAGGGTGGCCTTTTTTACAATACACAACTACTAGGCTACAAACAAACAAAAATTAACACACATTAACAATGGTAAATTATTTAATGTATTTATTGTTTCTAGTAAAGTGTTTTTTTTAGTTTGTTAGAAACTCTCACACTCACAGATGACATGGTCGTTGAGCGCCTTCAGGTGACCGTTATGATTACATTCAAATGAATGAGGTTGCTAAGGTATTCTGGGTGGTTTCTAGGCAGTTGCTAAGGTATGCTGGGTGGTTCCTAGGGCGTTGCTAGGTGGTTGTTAGGGTATTCTGGGTGGTTGCTATGGTGTTGCTAGGATTTAAATAAATAAAAACACACATGCAAAATACCTAGACCTAGGCCTACAACTTTCAAGATCATTCAGACTAGGTCTTTTAGATGTTGAAAATGAGTCGCATTGATTTACAATGAGTAATATACTATTTCAGACATTGTTTTGACATAAATTTCACATCAATTTGACGTCTTATTTCCTGACCAAATCAACATCGATTTAATGTCAATGATATTGACCTGAGATGTAGGGACCAGAAAAAACATGTCAGATTGATACCTTTGTTGGGCCCCTTTACAACCACAAGGAAATAATTACAAAATATAATGAAAATATGCATATTCATGCATGTCATACATGGTGGTCAAAATCGTGACTATTTGTTGATGTCAAATTGAATGTCAAGGTGCCCGCTGGGTGCCAGGTTGAGCTCACAAATGGGTTGAAATTTGTATGATGTGTTGAAGGAAGGGTATGAAGTAGGAAGGGTTTCATACAAGATCTGGCAACTGGACAACCTTGGAATAATATATTGATGTGATTATAGAGGATTTGCACCTACGTCACGGTTTGGTCAGTTACGTGCTGCCATATTGGAGATACTCGGATGTAAGGATGTAAACAACAGCATGGATTGCACTGTTTATGTACAACTGAACACATTGTTACTCTAATTTATGATGTCTAAACCATGGAAAAAACACGTGGAAGCTGCTAAATCATATAGAGAAGGACTTAGTAAGCAGGAAAGAGCGTGAAATGTTGACAAACTAAAGTTAATATGTGGTAAAGATCCGAACGAGCTAGCTTCTTAGTCGTGGACTGACGACCCGACAATTCTTCCTTCTATTTCTTATTCCGACATAGGCTACGTTCAGATTGTCAGTCCAAATCTTATTTTTGTTCATATCCAGTTGAAATCTGATCAGAATTAGCTTACGTGAACAGCAAAAAAAAAAAATCCTATTCAAATCTATTCACATATCAGGAAATCCGCTTCAGTCTGAACGCTCTGATAGGATTTCGCATTATGGAAGGCCAGAGCCATAGAGAGAAAGAGTTGCGACACTCCCATAGACCTCCGTTGTAAATAATGGCGGCGCTTTTAACCGCCTACTTCCGGGATTTGAAGATCGGAATAGTTCTAAACACTGTCATTTTGGCGTTGGACACCATTCACTTACATTGCTGCGCGTCGAGTTGTTCTAGAGTTAAGTTGCTGAAATATCGACCTCTTTTGATTTGTCAACTGTCTATGTTGTATCAGAGGCCCTTTGCGATGCTTATACTGGTCTTCATTTGTACATGCACAGCGTAATTATTTATATTTTATGTTGGTTGTTTCAACCAATTTTCAAGCACTGCCTGCTAGCTAGTGCGACTTCGTCAGCTGTGACAGTAAGAGTTCGGTAATGAATCACTACCACCTTTATAGCAACTTTTATTTAATTAAATTTTTTGGGATATACTCACTTTTCATTATGTTTTATTGTCTTGAGTGAAGCGGCTTGTGAGAACAATGCTGGACCTCTAGGATTGTTATGGGATCACCAGTCCTGTGGATCACCTGCCCCTGGTTTTTGTTTTTCTTGTTCACACACACCCACACAAGCACACATTTTTGTTGTCTGTCATTGTTTAATAAAAAATATTTAAGCGAACTCTGAACGGACCGCCACGGCAGACCTCTTTGCGTGATCACGAAGGTAGGCTAATGGCTGAATCAAAATTTATAAGCAAAATCACGGGAATCAATAGCCTAATACAGCCCAGTTGTGGTAAAATAAATATCATGAGACGTCCATCATCAGATGAATGATATGGAAAAGTTAAGTTAGAGCCGCTAAAGCCAGTGCTACTACCCATGCGAACATGAACACTGAGCTTTTCCCTCCAAAAATATAGCCTAACTTATCTCCAAATGCAAAACTGACATTAACAAAATGCAATAACAGCTGAAAAAGTACTTGGGTGTGTGTTTTATTTTATATTTACCGTTCAATAATGCGATCACTGCTGTCTGTCCCATAGAAGAGCATGACAGCCAGCGTAATGTTTTAGAACTATTGGGACTTACATGAACCACGTGACAGCCATAGCGGCGACATCAAAGAGTGTCGCAACTCTTTCTCTCTATGGCTCTGTGGAAGGCGAACGGGGTCAGAAGTCTTTAAAGCTACACTGTGTGATATTTTCCCCCATCTAGCGGTGAAATTGTATATGACTACCCAGTGAATATTAGTTTCTGTTCCTTTCAATTCCGAGGGCGTTTTAACTCCTACGGTGGCCGTATTATTCCAAGATTTACATGGCTTAACAAGTAAAAGCAATAAACTAAAATAACTAAATAACTCAAATTTACAGTGTCCTTTTTTTATAGCTTAAAAAATCGTGCCTTTAAAACTATTCATCACCTGTGATCCGTAGCAGCACAGATTTATGTTACAAGGTAAACAATACTTTTTCACCATTGACGCGAGGAAAAGTAACGCAAGTTATAGCCTACTAGAGGTTGTTCTGGCGTAATGCACAACCATTAGACAAGCAACTATAAACCTTTGAATTTACACAAATAGGCTGAATTACCTGTCAAGAAGAAAGAAGAGGAAAGCAGGCAACTTCGGCATCCGTTTTAAAATCTTTGCTACTCATGAGCTCTTTCCATCTGGGAAAAGTTACTCCAATATTGGAGTAAAATAAATTTTACTTGCCCGACCGTACAAATAGCCTGATTAAAACGTCAATAACAAAAAATAACTATTCTGCATTCATTTAGTGTAAGTGGCGACTGATAGTGAATACAATAGCCTAATATAATATACTGTATAATGTAGCCTACTGACGATAAGGTTGAGCGCGCTAATTTGGAAACAAATGAAACATTCAAAATGTGGAGTTTTTATATTTATAACATATGATACAGTTAAGCAACATCACACGACCAAGAGTATAGAGAATACCATCACGATTGAAAATGTGACACTGATTTCATATTGCAGTAATAAACAATAAACAAGTAATTCATATTAAGTCACTTGAATTTTAGACACAATATTGGCATTTTTTGTTCTATTTCAGCAGCGAAAAATAGTTCCAAAATTAGTTTTGAACGAATCGGTTGAGTCAAAGATTCAATGAATTTCTAATTATTTACAACTGCCTCATTCCTGAACGAATCAGCCGTTTGAATGAATCGTTTGAATAAATTACTCAATAACTCACTCATTAAGACGTCTCCTGCCGCCTCCTACTGGCGGTTTAGTTTCGTGTTTAAAAGTATCATTCTTTCCAAAATGTCTTATTTGTATTTTCAAAAAATATTTAAAATAATCTCATTACATTATTTAATGCAGTTTAATTTGATTGGTAACAGCCCTTTAGCATCTTATTATCCTATTTTAATTTATTGATGAAATTTAAGAATTTTAAATAAAAGATGAAGCATATAAACGATTAGGGAAAAATGCCCTTTATAAAGGTTAAAATATCATAAATATGCCGATTTATATATGTCAAAGCTGACTGAACAGTGATGAGAATATTGATTCGGAATAAATTATATTTACAACCATTAATTTTTTTCCTGGACAAACAAATGCTTTTATTCGGACAAGTGATTGACCGATGGACAATCAAATGAAAAGGCTTAATGTTGAGCCCTGATATATATATTTTTTATTATTATTCATTTATTTACCCATAAACTTGTCTTTAGGAAGCCATAAGTTATAGTGGCAAGAATAACTTTGTGAAACCTTTGGGGCTGGTGGTTTCCCGGACAGGGTTTAAATTAAGACAGGAGTATGCCTTAATCTAGTTAATCATGCATTTCTTTTCTTTTATTCTAAAGCTGGTGTGTGCAGTTTTTTTATTGCTTGCATTAAAATAATTTTCTCTTGTTTTGTTTTTTAATTGCAGTCTTTTTCTTCTGCCATTCATGCTTATCAGCTCCATGCAATTTTAAGCTTTTCTTGGTTCAGCTGCACGTGGGCTGATGACGACACAGCTGTTCCACGATTGGCCGGATTCACCGCATGACAACGATCACGTGTGTTTCGTGTTTATTTCTAACACCTTTAGTTCCTCTAAAGCTCTCAAATCAGTTTATTATAACAGGGAACACTCTTTTCATGTCGTTGTCATGCTATATTGTGTCATGTTTATCAAATTAAAACTGCTTAAAAAACGTAGACTCTACTTCATTGATAGTTGCTTATGTTGAACTTTATTCTTGTTCAAACAGACGCTGTATGAAGCAGTACATAGGCTATTGAATGAAAATGTCTCTGAAACATCTGTGTATTATTTGGCAAATATTGCATTTCACTGCAGCTGTGGTAAAGTATGCAAACACCACGTGAGTGGTCACTACGGGAACCAGAAAGTGTCCGACTTCACGTCTCCGTTTGCAGCTCCTCTCGCCGATCGGTTGCATCCAGCCGCAGCCGATGTCGAACACACCTTGTGTTAACACGACAGTTTCACACGTTTTGACCCTTTTGGCCTTCCATAGACTTTTGTCCACTCCCCGATCACCTTCCATATCGCGTGGTTTATGTGACTTTCTCACGCCACGTAAAATGTAAACGTCAGACGTCGTTATAGGAAAGTCACTGCTGAAACAAGGCTGTGTTGTTCATAGATATCATATATAAACGCTAGATGTCTTATGGCCCAGTCACTTCCGGCATCACCGTTCGGCCATCTTACGGCAGTGCTCTGTGCATTAAGGTGAATGATCAGCACGTACACAAATCCTCATATCTCGATGAAATCTCGACGGATTTACAAACGGTTTGGTTTCTTACAAACGTTATTAACATGGCTATAATTCCGAATGCTTGAACATGCATGTTATAATTTTTCATATGTATGCAGTTTATGTATGCAGTGTCGTAACTACACGTTTGTAGTGTAGTTTTGTACTGACGTTTATAACAAACCAAACCGTTTGAAAATAGGTAGAAAATTGAGCAAGTTATGGTTATTTTAAAGTACATGCATCATCAAACGAGTGAGCGAGCACCCTGTCGCAAGATGGCCGCCGTGTGCGGACGTCGACCTCCATTGGCCAACAGCGCGTACGAGGTATCTAGTGTTTATCTATGGTGTTGTTGCAAAGAGCCGGACGAGCAGAAAATGATTATTTTTGAAACATATTTTGAAACCGGCGGAGACAAGAGCGCGGAAAAAAGCTGTGCATACCAGCCTCCTACAGTTCTGCAGCAAGACACGGCGGCTAACTATTAACTATTTTTGACAAGAGTTTTTTATCTCCATGTCTATAAGAAGATCTCTTAACTCATGAATGTTAATTAGGCCATGCTGATCTAACCTTCCTAGTAAAAATGTGCCATAAAATTATTATTATACATAGAATTATTGCCATAACATGCATTTAAAGGGTAACTAAACCCTAAACCAACTTTTTTTAGTTAATGATCTGTAAGAATGGGGCTTTATTAATGCTGTTCATTGATTCGAGTAACTTTTTTGATTCGAGTAACTTTTTTGACATTTGGGTATAAAGTGTTTTAATTCTACAATATATGGTGTAAAAACGTCTGAGTGCTGCCCTCTTCAGGTTGAACGGTGGCTACTGCAGTTGAATTTTCCTATTGGATGTTGCGGTACTGCGTGACGAAAGCGGTACTGCGTGACGTAGGCTGGTTCCAGCTCACCACGCCCTCCCTTGGTACGAGCTCACCACGCCCTTGGATGAGCTAGCGTAGATTTATCTGTATTTAGTACAGTGGTAGGTGTACTGTTGCTGGTTGCGACAGCACTGCTGGACTGCATAGCTTTCCAGCAGACTTGGAAATTAGGCGCCAGTGTTTGGATGCACTTGGCCTGGAAGACCGTGAGTGTAAAACCTGCATTTTACGTGGAATTGCTTTTCCAACGCAATAGAGGTGGAAATGGACTTCTCCACACAGCTCGCGCTGAACAGTGACGCAGTGCCAAACGCTGCTCCTCCTGCATGGACTCCACCACCGCAGCGGCGTCTTGATGTGAGTGATCATATATATTTTAATCACAATTTATGGTTAGGCTAAAGTTAATCCTCTGGGGTCGACAAACGCGTCGGCGCATTTTGCTGGATTTTTTCACATAGCGGCAAAATGTGAATATGCCTATAGAGAGCGCGCGCTATTGACATCAACTCAATAAAACTCATCAGATGCATATTTACGTCGTCTTGCGACCCTGTGAGCAAACTATCCATTTTAGACAGTCTGTCAGCAGGACTCTCAGGTGCACGCCCTTCCGCTCACGGTTCGTCCCCTGTATCTCCGCTGGGGTCTGCCCACTTTTCTAGCATTTTTCAAATATTGTCAGTGGGTGGAGTCAGGCTCTGACCAGGGGTTTAGTTACCCTTTAAAGGGTAACTAAACCCCTGGTCAGAGCCTGACTCCACCCACTGTCAATATTTGAAAAATGCTAGAAAAGTGGGCAGACCCCAGCGGAGAGAGAGGGGACGAACCGTGAGCGGGGTGGGCGTGCACCTGAGACCTGCTGTCAGACTCTAAAATGGAGTTTGCTCACAGGTTCGTAAGACGACGTAAAGTACATGCATCTGATGAGTTTTATCAGAGCCCGTCATTCTCTGGTTTTATCAAGTTGATGTCAATAGCGCGCGCTCTCTATATAGGCATATTCATATTTTGCCGCTATGTGAAAAAATCCAGCAAAATGCGCCGACGCGTTTGTCGAGCCCAGAGGTATAACTTTAGCCTAACCATAAATTGTGATTAAATATGATCACTCACATCAAGACGCCGCTGCGGTGGTGGAGTCCTCGCAGGAGGAGCAGCGTTTGTCACTGCGTCGCTTTTCAGCGCGAGCTGTGTGGAGAAGCCCATTTCCACCTCTATTACGTTGGAGAAGCAATCCCGCGAAAATGCATGTTTCACACTCACGGTCTTCCAGGCCAAGTGCATGCAAACACTGGCGCCTATTTTCCAAGTCTGCTGGAAAGTTATGCAGTCAAGCAGTGCTGTTGCAACCAGCAACACTACACCTACGTACCCTCCTGACCACTGTACACAGATGAATCTACGCTAGCTCATACCAAGGGCGTGGTGAGCTCGTACCAGGGGCGTGGTAGAGCTGGAACCTGCTTACGTCAACTGCCACCTTTTACGTCACTTGCCACCGCAACATCCAATAGGAAAATTAAACTGCAGTAGCCACCGTTCAACCTTAAGAGGGCAGCACTCAGACGTTTTTACACCATATATTGTAAAATTAAAACACTTTATACCCAAATGTCAAAAAAGTTACTCGAATCAATGAACAGCACTAATAAAGCCTCATTCTTACAGATCATTAAATAAAAAAAGTTGGTTTAGGGTTTAGTTACCCTTTAAATAGTCTATATTTAACTTTTTATTGCATTAACAAGAACATTAACATAATTACAATGATTACAATGTATTCAACTGTTATATTCATAATAGCATTAAGGAAACAACAAAAAGAGAGAAAAAAGAAAGAAATTTGACATGTATCCTTCGTGTTCTTGCATACCAAATTCTATTCACTTTGGAAATTGAAGTCGCAAGTTACAGAACATTGTCTCATATCTTATATCAGTCAACCCTTTAGGCTTGTGTCTGGATGATATGCACAATTTACATTTAATCATTTAGCAGACGCTTTTATCCAAAGCGACTTACAAATGAGGAGAGCAATAGAAGCAATCAGACCAACAAGAGGGCAACAGTATACCCTGTGTTGTAGGATACCCTAAGTGTTGTAACAAGTCTAGCACAGTACACATAGCAATTTGGTCAATGCAACAAGTTTGATGAAGAATATTGTTTGATATGTGCTCTGCAGGACCCTCTAGAGGTCGTCAGGGAGAAGTGTGCGCAGTCGGAGCATTGTGTTCACGCACGCGAGCGTCTGGAGGCGTGCGAGTCCCGGGTCGGCTCGCGCTCAGAGACCACAGAAGACTGTACAGAGGAGCTCTTCGACTTCCTACACGCTCGTGACCACTGTGTAAGAGTGCTCGTGGCTGTTGGATGCCATTAGCTATGCTTCCGTCCACCTATTTTTATGTGCATTTTGGGATATCACATAAAAATAAAAAATAAAAACGCTGGATGGAAACACTAAGATGTGCATAAATTCTAAAAACACTCATAAATCGAGGCCGATACATTTTCTTATCCGATGAAGAAGACGTGCATAATCTACGATGGAAACATATTTACTAAATAAATATAAACTCAGGTGACTTTACCTGAGAAGAGGCTGTGATTGGATAACTGGACTAACCCGCGGACCAATCGCATCACAGCATCTCAGATGTTGGTTTGGTGGCTCTGCCTGTAAAGTCTGTCATCAGAAAGATTTGGTTAATTCCCTCCGTCTTACAAGATTGCGTTCTCAAACACCAGCATCCGAACTCAAGAGAACATGACAGCGTTTATTGTGTTTCGTCTGACGCTCTGAGACGAACTCATTTATGATGGAGGAAAAAAGAGTCACAGTTTCTTCCTCAATTGCAGCAACCTTTTTTTACTGATATTTTGCGACGATTTCCCAGGAAGTGACGATTTTGTTCTCTTGAACACATGGGATTGAAAAGCTGCTTTATTCGTAAATGTTTTATGTGATACTCCAATTTTGCATGTATTTTAAAGGGTTAGTTCACCCAAAAATGAAAATTATCCCATAATTTACTCACCCTCAAACTATCCCAGGTGTATATGACATTAATTAAAAAAATATCCTGGCTCTTCCAAGCTTTACCTGAGATTTTGAAGCCCAAAAAAGTGCATCCGTCCATCATAAAAGTAATCCATACGACTCCGGGGGATTAATAAAGGCCTTCTGAAGTGAAGCGATGCATTTTTGTAAGGAAAATATCCATATTTATAACTTTAGTAATTATAATCATCTTTTGTAACAGTAAATGTCTCTATATCGCTTTTAATCAATTGCATAGGCCTACATATTTGCTGAATAAGAGTATTCTTTTTATTTTATTTTATTTTAACCTTACTGATCCCAAAAGTAGCGTATCGTATGTCTCCATGTTACATTATTAAATCAATGTTTTTTTGAATACATTTCTTTATTCAGGCCAGAATTAGAGTTAGGGTTCATTTCAGCAGTGGACCCGGAAAGAGAACAATATAATAAGAAGAAATCGAAATGTCCCTAATGAGTTCCCATCCTTGATGACTAATGCAAATGAAGAATGTAAAATGTGGCAAAACCCAGAACAGACAAATATTTACATTACACTGGAGCTGATGGTGTCATGTGTCATTAAGTCCAGTTAAAGCCTTTCCAACCAAAGTCATCATTCAGGGCAGAGAAAACGAGCAGTGCTCATCTCATGCCGACAGACAAGCAAGAACACGCTTTCAGTGAACCTGTGATGTACTGATTCATTTTAGTTTAATGAATTTTGTAAGGCATTAAATTATACAAAATGATAGAGATATGAAGAGATGCATTCAAATCCTCATTCAGGCTTGATGAAGCTGCATCAAATATTCACACTTCATTTAAACAGTGAAGAATGATTGAAAGTTATTTGTTTATTAAAGGTGAAGTGTGTAATTTCAGTGCCACTATCTTCACCAAAAGTTATTGCAAAGAATTAAGCCCAGTTTCAAATAGTTTCTCATTGTCTGCCACTGGTTGGACAAACAGATCAACCTATTAATGTCCTTTAGTCATTTTTACATGTTAATCTGATTTAAACATCAAAAATACACATTAACTCAACACACAATCTCAGGAACGATCAGACGTAAACATTAATGAATACATCATACTAAAGTCTTGTTGTTAGTCAAAAGCATCATCATATCAGCTAAAACACCTGATGAACAATAATCAAATTCTGTGGATGTTTCTGTGGTCACAGATTCTGCGTCGGCCCGTTCATAACTCGCCTACGACTGAACCGTTTGCAGCTCAGAAACACACACAGCTGAATTTCAGTCAACATGTTTCCTGGTGATTTTTGGCTGTGAGCTCTTCCACCTCTCTCATAAAGCGCAGACACATTTCATCCTGCCACGGCAGAGATACACACTGAACTGACACAGGGAGACCTACGCCATCCTTCACTGCCTGACACACACACACACACACACACACACACACACACACACACACACACACACACACACACACACACACACACACATTTGCATCCCATGACATATTACTGATATTATACGATGGGGTTGACTTTGTAATGCAAAAGTAATGCAAATGCAAAAATGCTAAACTTTTAATTTTGCTTAACTTTTTTATTTTTTATTTTTGTTATTTATTAAAATAGCAGCCAATTAAAGTAAAACAATCTACCTAATTATTAATTATCCTGTTATGAAGAATAATGGTTTGATTTAAACATTTTTAAATAAATAAAAAAAACAATATTTTGGTTACACTTATATTAGCCTTGTCAAGCCCATATACATATATATATATAATTAATTATTATTATTATTATTATTATTATATTTTTTTTTTGTTCACATAAATTAAAAAAAAAAATGTTTCATGGCACAAATTATTGTTGACAATAAATAATGTGGTTGGTGCAACTACATTTGTTCACTAAGGTCGTTTCTATATTGACCATTCAACCTGCAAACATTTTAAATTAATTATTAATATTTTTTCCCCATGTTATAATGTGTGATATATTTCAAAGCATACCAAAACTAACATAAAACTACCAGAGTTATCAAATTAACTTATTCAAATTAAATGAATCCCAAACATACTGTGACAAGGTTGAAATAATGGAGTGTTTAAGAGTTAGTAAGAAAAACAAAAAAACACTCTCAACATATATTTGGGACACTGGGGGTCATAGTAAAAAAAAAGGGCTTATTTTTTGTATTGAAATTAGACTTAAGAAATAAATTCTCCATATAAGGGCCCTAAAATATACACAGTCCAAATAGTCCCATATATGGCTTTCCTATTGGTTACTGGAGTTAAGTAGAGCTTTACATATATCACATGTCTGTTTAATAAAAGTACTGATCCCAGTCGTGATTCTGTCTTTGTAATCGTGACTATACTGCCACCTTGTGGTTGTCAGGCATACAACTCACAATTTACCACAACACTTTAAGGTTGACAAAAACATCCTATGGATTTAATTCAACTTAACTTCAGTGGTCTTGAACTGTGAAAGCCTACCTTAGGGAAGAGTTTGTCCCACACGTCTCCATAGAAACCCTTATACTGACTGAGCTGTGCCTCGTCCTCTTCCGTCACTGTAGACACGGTCACGGTCCCGGCTGGGAAGTTCAGCAGGTTGTACAGGAATGTGTAGCTGGCAACACCTTCAGGAGTGGAGAACAATTACTGCATCTACAGTAGAAGGTTGAAGGCCGTATGTAATGCTGAAATCATGACTGTCGAGTTAATAAGTAACTTTAAACCGCAGACACCTACTGCATAATATCAAACAGACATTGGATGTGTCATTTTGTTGATCAAAGATGAGTTTTAAGGGATAAAATTATTGACTACAGGGGGACTTTAACCAAAATAACTTTCCCTTCCTCTAGCAGGATCTCTTCTCTTCTCTGATGATGAGGGCGGGGCAACCTGTCACTCACATGAGATCCACCAATAGCAAACCACAACCATCCAATCAAATCCTCACGGACAAAATCAAGCCCCGCCCACATGTGTTCTTGTTCCAGAAGCCGTTTCACTCGGGTATACGACACAATAGGGAAGAAAAGTCTATCAAAACTTGTTTCAGGCTGATTTTAAGTAAATCATGAAACAGGAAACACATTTTTGCTAGTCACAATTAAATTAACTAGTATTATTACATGGCTTTGTTGAATTCCAATGTAGAATGCGATCTGTTATTTCTTGATAACAGACCGCTGCGAAGTATAACACACCGTTGCCAAGAAAAACAGAGCGTTGCTATGGACGCAGGATTCTAACCGTAGAGACAGAACGGACTATTTTCTTTAGCGGAAGCAATACAATCGTTTTTAAATCAATAAACTCCTTTTTAAATCAATATTTTGTGTCAAATTATTGATTTATTTGGTGGGTAGCCATGTAATAAGCGAATACAACCCCTTCAGGCTGATTCAAGCTCTGCTTCACGTCGGGGTCCCGATCAGCCTGTCGGGGTTGTATTCGCTATAACAACCGCCTCGCTCTACATTATCCCTTACATAATAAGGGAATTGAAAGCTAAAAGCAATGAGACGTGGGATGTGGCACAGTGATTAACAAGACAAATTAAAAAAATTGCACTTCATGACAAAAAGGTTACAGACACAAAGATAATGTAATAGTAATGTAAATGTGAGGTACGTACTGGTGATACGGCCGCTGTAATGTAAATTGAAGGCTGGTCCAAACATAGGACACAACAAAACGTCCACATTAAGTCTCCTCCACTCTGCTATCACCTCATTAATGTATTCCTACAGATGAGAAAAACAAAAAACCTTTCACACATTCTCAAAATACACACAATCATGTCAGAATAAGAATCACTTTTACACACTGTATGTGCCAGGAAGATTAATTTGCACTGTCAATAAATGTTGGGGGTAACGAATTACAAGTAACGCGAGTTAGGTAATCGGATTACTTTTTTTTTTTTTACTTTTTTTCGAGTTACTTTTTCAAATAAGTAACAGGTTTCTTTGTTTTCCCATGTAAGAATCGCAGCACAGCTGAAAGGTTTGTTTGAGCTGCTGTACAGACGTGAATATTTCCTTCAGCCTGAGGCTTATTCACTTTTGGTGTGAAAGGTCTTTTACATTTGCCAAGATTAGATTTTTTTATTTTTTTTATTATTATTATTTTATTAAAAAACAAAGAAGCAAACCCAGCCCAGGTGAGAAAAAGTAACGTAACCAGGGTTTGAAATTAACACCCGCCAACCCGCCTAATGTGGGTAACGCTGTCAAATCACTAGCCAATTTGCACTTTGCTGGGGAAGTTCGTGTAAGCCAAATCTGCAAATACTCAACTCGTGAGTCATCATGATCTATTAAATACAGCGTATTGCGCAGAATCTGTGCGTTTCTGGCTTGCTTGAACACAGACGTCACTAAGCAACACATAACGGCGCGCTTGTTCACTTGCATTACAGCAATAGCGAAGATTAAAAAAACATTTGGTTAACAAAAGACATTGCTATTTTCCAACATCCTACATGTTCTTTACATCATCCTACATGTTTCTCCACCTAAAACCAAAAGAAAAGAAGAAAAAAAAAGATGAGAATTAATGTGGAAAGGAGGAGATTGCTGGATGACAGGATTTTGTTTTAATAAGAAATTAATGTATGAAAATATATAAAAGCTGTGACGTAGTTAATCTGGTTAATTTCTTCTTTTTGGCTTGTAGAAGCTCTGAATGGCCCGTCACTTAAACATTTAGTAGCCAAATTGGCCGGTGGGTTAAAAAGTTAAATTCAAACCCTGAACATAACACATTACTGTCTATAAAAAGTAACTAATTAATGCAATTAGGCATAATAATCACATAATTGTGACACATTATAATCTTTTTTTATTAAATTTTTTTTTCAGGATGGAATTTAAATGTTTCCTAGCAGGGATTATAACTGGTTCCAGGAATGAAAATGAAGAAACACTGTACATAATGCAAGGCTTCACATGATTTAATGTGCTACAGCAATGACCAGAGAGAACCATAGGCCTCTACTACTACACTGTGATAATCATTTCTACAATCTCAGTGGTGTTGATGAAAGACCACATAATATTAATAATAAAATCAAAATAATAAAAATACCTCAATATTTACATGATGTCTCCATAATTCTGCTACAGACCTTGCAAAAGAAAAAAAAAGCTATTAAAGGAAGGTATCATTTCAATTCTGCTCAGTTCTATTGTGAAATATTATTACAATTTAAAATGCCTGTTTTCTACGTGAATATTTGTTCAAATGTAATTTATTCCTGTGATCAAAGCTGAATTTTCAGCATCATTACTCCAGTCTTCAGTGTCACATGATCCTTCAGAAATCATTCTAATATGATGATTTGCTGCACAAGAAACATTTATTATTATCAATGTTGAAAACAGTTGTGCTGCTTCAGATTATTATAGAAAACATGATAGATTTTTGTCAGGATTCTTTAATGCATAGAAAGTAAAAAAAAAAAAAAATCTGTTTGCAATAATGTAGAGGTCTTTACTGTTTAATCGTAACTTAAATTACACTCAAGAACACAAGATTTATCAGCATAATTATATTCATTATGCAAATTAATATTAACAAAAAATGTCTGTAGCTTACCCAACTCCAGCACTTGCTTTCAGGCTTGCAGACAACCGCGGATACTGGAGAAAGTAATCCAAACATAAGAGTTATTATACATCTTTTTGTAATATTCGACGGCTCGTGGCGAATATTACAAAAAGAGCAGAGACAGCATCGAGATGGCTGTGGCTGAAGCGCTGTGAGCGATGGAACAACCCACCGGGTAGGGAGGGAACATAAAAGAGCACTGGCTGTGGAGCCCAAGGGGCCGAGGGGGCTGCCCCAGGACGCTGGGGTTGGCTGTCAAGCCCTCTGGAGGTGTTGTGGGTTAATTGACAAAACACTGTTGAAGGAGGGTACCCACCTGATGACCCGAAGAAAGCACCTTGGGCCCACACCACAAAGCTCAGTAGGTTGGACTTGTAATGCGCGAGTGTTGGCCATCACCTCAAATAGGCGGCTAGGACTTCACCCAGCCATTGAGGTGAGAGCGATGATCCCATCGTATTTCAGACTTTCCCATCTGGCAACCCAGTGACTACTAGGAAAGAGTTGGCAACCATGAAAGGATGGTGACAGCAAGGAGAGACTGCTGGCATCTGGGGAAGACCAGTCAGGGGTGTGGCGGCTTGGCAGGCCAAAACACATCTTCCGTGAGGAGGAACCCAAAACACTCGCTATGAACAAGTACGTGATAAGGTCGGGCGAGAGCGGGGGAGGATGATCGACCTACAGGACGGACCATGGCAACAACCTCGGAAAGTATAAATCGGACTTTGACACAGCATGACGGTACAGCTGTGGTTTGCACATGTGGGAAAGTTTGTAAGAATACGAAAGGCCTTAAGATCCATCAGGCAAAGATGGGTTGCCTGCGCCCAAGTAGTGTGCAACGCACAGGGCAACCTGGTGAGACGGAGGAGAGGCTGGGACCGGTGGCCAACCAGAATCCCAGAATCTCCAGGCACACAGCAGAGAGAGCGCGGGCAATACCACTTCGGATGTACCTCTGAGGTCAGAACCACGGCAGAGTGGGAGCACCCAGTAGCACTTGCAGCACAGCCAGGAGGCAGGGAAGCAAGCAGTCAACTGGCCGGCAGCGTATGCAAGGAAGGATTGGGACAGATTTGACCAGGAAGTGGATGAGGTGTTGGAGCACGTTCTTGCAGGGGAGCTGAACCGGAAAATGAAGGCAATGGCAAGTATTATCTGGAATATTGGTGCTGAACGTTTTGGAATAAAACAGATGAGATCTTACCAATCAAGACCTGTTGAGCTGATGGAGAATCGCAGGATTAAGGAGATCAAACAACTTCGTGCTGATCTCCGGAGGCTCAGAAAAGCTTTCAGGCAAGCTGAAGAGGGGGAAAAACCAGCTTTGAAGGAAATCCGGGACAACCTGAGAGAGCGTATAAAAACCTTACGCCGAGCAGAGTACTACAGGAGAGACCGAAGAAGGCGGGCAAAGCAGAGGGAGCAGTTCACTAAGAACCCGTTCGCCTACCTGACTAAGCTCCTGGGGGACAAAAGATCGGGTCAACTTCAGGCATCAAGGGAAGAGGTAGAGAAGTACCTCTCAAGTACACACAGCGATCCAGGAAGGGGCACCGAACTTGAGATTGGAGAGACCTTGATGAAACTTGGAGAACCAACTACCAAGTTTGCTGACCAAGAACCCTCATGGAAGGAGGTCAACGACTTCCTCAAAAGGGCAAGGGCTGGCTCAGCATCGGGACCCAATGGGATTCCATATAAAGTGTACAAACAATGTGAGCGGCTGAGAAGGAGACTCTGGAAGCTGTTGAAGGCGGTGTGGAGGGGGAATCGTCTTCCAGATGAGTGGCTCATTGCAGAGGGGTGTTTTATCCCCAAAGAGGAAAACTCATCAAGTATAAAGCAGTTTCGTACCATCTCCCTTCTGAATGTGGAGGGTAAGATATTCTTTGGAATATTGGCGAGCAGACTCACCACCTTTCTGCTGAGCAACAAGTATATCGACACCTCCGTACAGAAGGGGGGAGTCCCAGGAGTTCCAGGCTGTATCGAGTATACAAGCGTCATCTCAAAGATAATTGAGGATGCAAAGCGCAACCACAGAGATCTTGCAGTCCTGTGGCTCGATATATCCAATGCATATGGAACTGTCCCTCATAAGCTGGTGGATCTCACACTTCATGCGTACCATGTACCAGGGAAAGTCCAGCATCTCCTGCAGGAGTATTTCAACTGTTTAAGGATGCGATTCACCTGTGGGGACTTCACCACCAGCTGGCAGCGGTTAGAAAAAGGAATCGTAACTGGATGCACCATCTCGGTCATCTTGTTTGCAGCTGCAATGAACCTCTTGGTTAAGACAGTAGAGAAGCCTAGAAGAGGTGCAGTTCTGGCAAGCGGGATTCAGCAGGCTCCAGTTAAGGCATTCATGGATGACCTGACCATAACGGCAAGATCATTCCCAGAAGGTCGGTGGATTCTGGAAGATCTATGCAAGATCATTGCAGGTGCTAGGATGGAGTTCAAGCCAGCAAAGTCGAGGAGCATTGTGCTGAGGAAAGGACATGTGCAGGACCAGTTTCGCTTCAGGATTGGAGAAGACCTCATCCCCCCTGTCAGTGAGAGACCCATTAAGAGCTTGGGAAAATGGTTTAGAGCGGAACTGAATGACCGAGAGAGTGTGAAGGAGATGCTTGGGCAGGCAGAAGCTTGGATGCGAGCCTTGGATAGGAGTGGGCTACCTGGAAGATTTAAACTCTGGGGCTACCAGCATGGTGTGCTCCCAAGACTTCTTTGGCCATTGCTTATGTATGAAGTGCCCCTAACAACAGTTGAAGCCTTGGAAAGGAGGATCAACACCTTCCTTCGCAGATGGCTGTCAGTCCCCAAAAGCCTTTCTTCAATCGGCCTGTACAGTTCAGGAAGCAAGTTACAGCTGCCATTAACATCTGTGGTTGAAGAGTTTAAGGTGGCCAAAGCCCGGCAGGTGATAATGCTTCGCGACAGTAGTGACCAATTGGTCCGCCAGGCAGATATCACCATCCGCACAGGATGGAAATGGTCAGCAAGCAGGGCTGTGGCAGATGCAGAGGCAAGGCTACGCCACAAAGACATCGTGGGGACGGTCAACCAAGGCAGGCTGGGCCTAGGAGTTATAACCAGAGCTAGGTGGAGGGATGCTAATGCCAAAGGTCGCCGCAGCTTAGTCCAGGAAGAGCTCCGTATGGTGGAGGAGGAGGACAGGCAAGTGAGGGCAGCAGCCATGAAAAATCAGGGGAGGTGGACACGTTGGGGCAGTGTCCAAGGAAGATCATTGGGGTGGAGGGATATGTGGGGCATGGAGGAGAATAGGATAAAATTCCTCCTGTGCTCCACATACGATGTCCTACCAACACCAGTGAAACTCCATCGTTGGGGGCTGGTTGAGAGCCCAGACTGCATGCTGTGTGGGAAATCGGCAAGCCTTGACCATGTGTTGTCATCATGTCAAGCTAGCCTGGCTGATGGCAAGTTCAGATGGAGGCATGACCAGATACTTGCCGAGCTGGCTACAGGCCTGGAGGAAGAGAGAAGGAAGACCCACAACATCACGAGGACGACAGCACCCCGTTTGATCAGGTTTGTTAGAGCAGGGGAGAGTTCCAGAGTGACATCAACTGGCTCAGGAATCCTGACATCGGCTGCTGACTGGGACATGAGAGTTGACCTCCGGAGACAGCTTAAGTTTCCAGAGGAGATTACTACCTCAACTCTCAGACCAGACATAGTTCTGTGGTCTAGAGCAACAAAACAGGTGGTGCTGCTGGAACTGACTGTACCATGGGAGGAGAGGATAGAAGAGGCCCATGAGAGAAAGCTTGGGAAGTACCAACCACTCACCCAACAGTGCCAACAGGTGGGGTGGCGGGCATGGAACTTGCCAGTGGAAGTGGGCTGCCGAGGATTTCCCGGGCAGTCACTTTGGAGTGCCTTGTCCAGACTTGGAATAAGAGGTGCCAGCAGGAGACGGCTCGTGGCGAATATTACAAAAAGAGCAGAGACAGCATCGAGATGGCTGTGGCTGAAGCGCTGTGAGCGATGGAACAACCCACCGGGTAGGGAGGGAACATAAAAGAGCACTGGCTGTGGAGCCCAAGGGGCCGAGGGGGCTGCCCCAGGACGCTGGGGTTGGCTGTCAAGCCCTCTGGAGGTGTTGTGGGTTAATTGACGAAACACTGTTGAAGGAGGGTACCCACCTGATGACCCGAAGAAAGCACCTTGGGCCCACACCACAAAGCTCAGTAGGCTGGACTTGTAATGCGCGAGTGTTGGCCATCACCTCAAATAGGTGGCTGGGACTTCACCCAGCCATTGAGGTGAGAGCGATGATCCCATCGTATTTCAGACAGAGTTATAAAACATATTAGCTTGAGTAAAACAGATTGCTTAATTACAGTAGATGCAAACGAGAAACAGAAACAGAACAGAAAATTTACAGAACTCACAAAAGGCTTCAGAACAACAGAGAGTAACTTCTTTATGAAGTCTGGGATCCGCAACAGGGCGACCTGATCCCGGAGACACGGGTCAATGGGGCCTGGCTTCCTGAAATCACACACATATGAACACAAACATAATGTGTGATTACTATGAATCAGAGGTGACAACAGCGTCTTTAATGAGGCCAGAAACACTGGAATAGTTCTAATGGATATCAATCATGACGTGTGAATGTGTTGGTACCAGACGTACAGATGACTGTAGAGCGTTCTGCCTCCATCAGCCATGACCCCTTTAAAAATTAACTCAAAGAAGACTTCGTCGACCCGTAAAGGTGGGAAAGGAACCAGCTGAAATGTGAACAACACACCAGACCAGAACATCAGACCTGCTTTTCAAGTCTGCAATCTCAACTTATCACACGTTCTGTATAATGTATAGTGTTTAAACCAAGCGGCAACCTTTCCGGTCTCTCTCTTGAATCCAACACGGAAGTGACTTAAACTGTTAAAATTCATCAACTGGCTGCTAGAGAGAAAGAGAATCAGTCCATATACCCCCCATGTTAATATACCCAACTTTTCAGCAGAAACAATGTGTTTACAGCCTGGTACAAAAAGTGGTTTTGGTCTATATAGCTAATTTTGCCCTTCATGACAACTATGTGTGTGTGGGGGGACTTTAAGTTCTGCATAATTAAGGCCGTGGCCACTTGAGTGACAGGTGGATTGCCACTGTTGTCCCTACTAGCCGTTTGTCTGTTAGCGTCACGTCACCTCAGATAATCCCTATGGATAATCCGCCTCTTTGTCCATTTTTCGGTTATCCGGGAGTGATGCGCTGCCAAGATGGCGTCGGCCGGCTCCGCCCACTTTGGGCATCAAAAATGCTCTTCAGAAACCTATGGGTGACGTCCTGAACACTACGTCCATATTTTTTTACAGTCTATTTTGATAATAAAATAATCTGACGATTATTGCTTCAATTAGCAATGTTTTTTTTTTAATTAATTTCTATTATCTGTGCAGTCTTGTTTTGCCTTAGTGGACATTTCTGAGCATTTATTTTCCCAGTTTATCATTTCTGTGTTGTGACGCGCGGACTGTTAATCTGTTTATGACTCCTTGTTCCTGATGGTTCACTCTCTGTTCCTGATGGTTCGCTGCCTGTCCTGTCCTGTCCTTTGCTGGTTGCCAACCCTTGACTGTTTGTTTGACTCTATTGTCTTCACTAATAAAGCTGCACATGGATCTCAACCCAAGCTCATCCGAGTCTGCGTTACAGCTTCCCATTTTTAAACGGAAATTAAAATGACTAAATTAAAAAATGATAAACAAAAGCAAAAAAAAGCTAACTTGTACAAGGAATTTAGTAACATTTATTCTTTATTTAAAAATTAATTAATTTTAACCCATTATTTAAAATTAAAAACATATTTCACATCCTGCCCAATGTTGTCCTCCAAACAATGTGTGATATAATGGATATAAAAACAAATACACATACAGAAACACACACATTTACTCAATTGAACATAGTTATTAATTATTACATTCATGGGCTACTACAATAGTCCCAGCTCTCATAAAAATACAATAACTGGTGTTACACGTAGAATTTGAAAACTACATTTAAATTCACCAGATAACAAGATAGCTATATGTATATTTGAGTCATAATTATTATTTATTTTAGATCTTAAAAGCCATTCAGACTGTGATGTTACATCCAGTAAAAAATGGGTGATCTGTATTTTACAAATACATAACTATTTGTTGTGTGTTAATGGTTTGAAAAGGGCATATCCCTTGCTTGCCAACAAACTGCCGATGACTAATATTAATGTAGTGTAGTGTAGTGTAGTTGTGTACCGTGTGGCCCGCTCTCTCCAGCAGGGCTTTAGTCTCCCTGAAGGCCCTGGCCATGCTTGGAGACGGCTGCTGGAAACCATTGTTCTCATAATAACCAATCCTCAGGGGCTCTGAGCTCTCATACACCTGTTTCATAAGAGGAAAGTATAATAGATTCTGCATTTCACCGATAATTGACCCATAAACAAGCACTTGATGTGCTATATTTATACAGGACCTTTTGGTTGAATGGTATGGGAGGAACATTGGGATCCAAAGTGAACATGTCTTGGCAAAGCAGTGCCCGCATACACAGAGCCACGCTCTCGACGTCTCTTGCCAAAGGGCCAATAGAGGACAACACTGTAATCCAGCACATAAGATTATGCACATCTTATATTTCGGCTTGTTTACAGTTCAAAACTAGACCAGCAGTTTGATAAACCTGATCTTACCTGACTTCTGGCCTTTGACACAAGAACTGATTTCTTGACCACTAAACAAGGATGATATAAAAAATAAAGCAAATCAAAGAACAAGAAAAAACAAGTAGATTATATGCACTACATCTCAACAAAAGAGCTACAGGTGAATCTCACAAAAAATGTCCATCTAAAATCAAAAGAAAGAAATAAGAAATTATATTATGAATAAAGAAATGTTTGTGCGTCATGACAATATTTACAGAAATTGAGCACATTTACAGTGACTTTTGTGTCCCTCTTTAACATATAAACGTTTTTATTTACAGATATGTTATTATAGGCATTTAGCCCTGTGTTACCAAACTTCCCTTTTTATATTAGTAAATATGCTCATTTTAATTATATAAAAAAAACATATGCAAGCAAATTCTAGTATTTTTTTAATAGATATTAATAGATAGAATGCATTATTCAAAATACTTGAAGTTGTTTTCCGATGTTATGCATCCACCCTGTTGCCATAATAACTATCCCTTAATGACCATAATCATACTCTTGATTATGAGATTGTGTGTTCTTAATCATAATCATAATTTACACACAAACAATTATGACATCATCATCACTATGAAGTGACACCTGTACGCTGTAAATGTGTTAACGTTTTTTTTTTTTATGTTGTTAGATTTGTCTCTTAAATGATCAACTCTGTTGCCTTGACTTTCTATACTAAACAATATGGCAATATGGGCATTCAATTATATTTCTAATAAACACCTTGTAGTGTCGTGACCTTGAGCACAAGGCTAGTAATGGCTCAACATCATGAAACATCAACCCTGTTAGCGTTTAAACATAGCAAAATCTCAACATCCATTAATTTACCTTGAGGTGGCACAAGGCATTTTATAAAACACTTATTTGTCTGACAGAATCTTTAAAAGCTTTGTTGTCATTTACTGAAGCAAGAACTGCTTTGAACCCTTTGCTTTGGAAAATGAAACAAATGTGACCAAAGACACATACGAACCTTATCCTCTTCGATGTGGGCTTAAATCCACAAATCCCACAGAAGGCTGATGGGATACGAACGCTCCCTCCAATGTCAGTGCCAATGCCCAGGATAGATCCGCCTCCTCCGATCAGAGCTCCCTCTCCTCCAGATGAACCGCCAGGCGTCTTCTTGAGGTTGCAGGGGTTCAAGGTTTGCCCATAAATGGGGTTACTGCACTCATAACTACAGTCGATACAAATACAGAGAGGTTGGGTTGGATACAAATGAATAGGGGTGTAACAATATATCGTGTCACAATATATCGCAATACAAAAATGCAACAAAATGTATCGTGGATAGTGACAATAAGTATTGTGTATATTTCACCCAAAATGAAAATTACTATGTGAGGAAAAAATCTAGTTTTTAGTGTCAGTACTACATTAAACTACTATATATAATGTTGAATATAATATATAATAATGCAATGGAGGAACATGTGAGGGTCCTGATAATGGCAAATGTCTGATGTTACCAGTAAAAAGAATTATTTTTGATATCTAGTCAGTGACAGAGTGCAAGCATATTCGTCTAAAATAATTCTGTTTTTTCAGCTTCAGAATCATGAATATTTTTATTCTGGTGTCACTATTGTCCTGTGCATTGGGTTATCAGCACCAAGTCCAAGCCATATTCATTTCCACCCCCAATGTACTGTGTAACCAAATTTAGCATTTTAATCAACAGTTAATATTTTTGTTAACCTTTTACCTTATGCCTTGGTGTATCGCAATAATATAATATCGTGATATGAGGGTATCGTTACACCCCTACAATTGAACTAATCGAAAAAGTCTCAATGGATACAAAGGTACAAAATCGCTTTCCAGAACCTTCACTCTCTCAGTTCCTCTGTGGTAGAACGAGCTTTCAGCCTCTACCTGATTTCCTGAGACCATCACAACCTTCAAGAAACAACTGAAGACACATTCTCACTTCTGCTCTAGTTTCTGTACTACTCTAGCTGACCCCTTGCAAGACTGGAAAAACTGGAAGAACTGGAAGAGAGAGCTACTCTCTGAGAGAACAAAGGAGATTAACATTTGAACTCCCCCTCGTGCACTATCGAGGCGAAAGTCTCGCCTCCGAATCATCCTAATCTAATCTCTCCTTCTCCCCCATGCGAAGATCACCAAAAACTCACCCAAGAATGGTTTAATGTGAATGATTAACATCGAGTATTATACATATTTAGTATCATTTGAAATGTCTCAGGGTGACTGGTACAAGTGTCTCATTCCCAAATAAGTAAAACAAAAGGTAATAAGGTTTTTAAGAGTTTAGGGATAACTGGCACACAAGGAGGGGTTGGTCTCTAGACAAATGGCCTCCCTACATCCAAAAGGTGTCAACTCTGAATGTAAATTCCCATTGTTAGCAGATGTTTCCATGTGAAAGAGGTTCTGGCTCTATAATGAAATGCATGGGGCCTTTTCTGTATTTCAGATTCGCCCGTGAGGCTGAGAGTGAGATTCTCAGCTTCATGTATTGCTTAATGTTGGGTTGCATCTCTTCTCATTATTCCAGAGCATTTGATGTTTTGTATCGATTATCTTTGAATTGATTATGAAATTGGCATGATACATTTACCTGGCATAATAAATTGTTACATTTGATTATTCTAACTGACTTTGGCATTATTTGCATTAAAGAGTTAAAAAGAATAGTCAAACATTCTCTCACATTTAATGACGCACAGATATCATTAAAACCTTTTCATTTATGGAGTCAGATGAAATAACAAGAAAATACATATTCAAATGTATTGCATTTAATCAAAAAATACTTTGCCTCGAGAAAAGACAGTAACACGTAAAGACCTTCTGTGCTGGTCGGACGCCGGACTTTGGGCGATCGAGTGCGAGTTTACACCCTGAAACTTGACTTTTGTCTAATTTCAACTCTCATAAAATGTTTAATGATTGTGGAGCCCCTGGTGTTTATGACTGAAGATAAACCACTCTTGAACTTATTTTTCAGTACAAAGGTCTTATATTGAAAATCATGGTTCAGCAAAAGTTAAGCCTTACATATCACACAGTTCCCATTTAATTACAGCCCATAATACCATCATTTTAACAGATGCTAATAAGACCTGTCATTTGAAGAGCTCTTTTGTGAATTCTCTGTTATGAATACTGAGGTCTGCAGGAGAGAAATGAAGTACTAGTATATTAGACTAGTCCTTTTAGAAACAGCATATTAGCTTTAGGAAAAAAAAAGAAAGAAAAAGGCTGAACAGAGGGCTTGCATGTCTCTGTTCTATAGAAAATATTACCAAACAAATTGATTTGCGAGGTGAAAAGTTCAATTTCATGAAGAAAGGTCACTGCAAAATGAAAATAAAAATGAGACACTACCTTCTTCATAAGAAAAAAATGAAAGAATGAAAAAAACCCTCATCTTTAGGAGCATTATTATTATTTTTATTTTATTTTTGCTTTGTGACAATGTTGTGACATGCACCCCCCCCATTCTCACAATGTTTTATTTTTATTTTATTAAAAAGAGCAAATTAAATTCAGTACAACAAACACTGACATTTTAAACTTACAACTGTACTTTACAATTTAAGTAATATATATTTATATATATTTTTTTTTCATTGTAATGAAAATAAGTTTTCACATTAACAACTGGAGGATAAAGGTGCTTACTGTCATTAATAATGTCAGAAAAATACGAATTAACTTTATTGACTAAGCTCCAGTAAAAGAGTTGCTAACTGCATGGTCTCTTCATACTCTCTCATTGGCTTAAGATTCATTCCCATGGCTCATCTTGGCCTGCAAATCATCTGACATCACCAGGTTTTTCCCACAGGAATGATGTGCAGTGTTTACTCACCTGAGAAGGCTTTGTGGTATGTTGGTCTTGATGAACGGGATGGCGCCCTGTTTCTTTAGCACTGTAACCACCACACTGTCCATGACCGCAGGCTGATCCAACTTACCCACAACACCACATGAAGAATCATGACCCTGCACATGCAAACAGGAAGTTACGTACACCACAAACAGGAAGTCACCTGTCTTCACCTGCGTAATGCTCTGTTCTCTTATATTGACCTTATATCCAACGTTGTCCTTGATGCTGATCGGCACTCCATACAGAAGACCTTTCTTTTGAGTGTTGATTTCTGTCAGTTGCTCCACAGACTCCATTAAGATCTCAGTGCTGCAGTTCAGATTCTTGTTCACTTCCAGAGCCTTAGAAGTGTTACATTACACATCTCAGTTTGTGATACCAAGTGGTTTCATTCAAACAGACCTCAACAATAAGCGCTGATAATTGCTTATTGTTTGCATTAGTTTTTCTGCACACATCATCCCAAATTTATATATATATATATATATATATATATATATATATATATATATATATATATATATATATATATATATATACACTCACCTAAAGGATTATTAGGAACACCATACTAATACTGTGTTTGACCCCCTTTCACCTTCAGAACTGCCTTAATTCTACGTGGCATTGATTCAACAAGGTGCTGAAAGCATTCTTTAGAAATGTTGGCCCATATTGATAGGATAGCATCTTGCAGTTGATGGAGATTTGTGGGATGCACATCCAGGGCACGAAGCTCCCGTTCCACCACATCCCAAAGATGCTCTATTGGGTTGAGATCTGGTGACTGTGGGGGCCATTTTAGTACAGTGAACCCATTGTCAAGTTCAAGAAACCAATTTGAAATGATTCGAGCTTTGTGACATGGTGCATTATCTTGCTGGAAGTATCAGAGGATGGGTACATGGTGGTCATAAAGGGATGGACATGGTCAGAAACAATGCTCAGGTAGGCCGTGGCATTTAAACAATGCCCAATTGGCACTAAGGGGCCAAAAGTGTGCCAAGAAAACATCCCCCACACCATTACACCACCACCACCAGCCTGCACAGTGGTAACAAGGCATGATGGATCCATGTTCTCATTCTGTTTACGCCAAATTCTGACTCTACCATCTGACTGTCTCAACAGAAATCGAGACTCATCAGACCAGGCAACATTTTTCCAGTCTTCAACTGTCCAATTTTGGGGAGCTTGTGCAAATTGTAGCCTCTTTTTCCTATTTGTAGTGTAGATGAGTGGTACCCGGTGGGGTCTTCTGCTGTTGTAGCCCATCCGCCTCAAGGTTGT
The DNA here is from genome assembly GCF_964197995.2 of Scardinius erythrophthalmus. Taxonomy (NCBI): domain Eukaryota; kingdom Metazoa; phylum Chordata; class Actinopteri; order Cypriniformes; family Leuciscidae; genus Scardinius; species Scardinius erythrophthalmus. The sequence goes on from NC_138232.1 coordinate 39,904,304, forward strand.
GCGTGTTGTGGCTTCACAAATGCTTTGCTACATACCTCGGTTGTAACGAGTGGTTATTTCAGTCAAAGTTGCTCTTCTATCAGCTTGAATCAGTCGGCCCATTCTCCTCTGACCTCTAGCATCAACAAGGCATTTTCGCCCACAGCACTGCCGCATACTGGATACTTTTCCCTTTTCACACCATTCTTTGTAAACCCTAGAAATGGTTGTGCGTGAAAATCCCAGTAACTGAGCAGATTGTGAAATACTCAGACCGGCCCGTCTGGCACCAACAACCATGCCACGCTCAAAATTGCTTAAATCATCTTTCTTTCCCATTCTGACATTCAGTTTGGAGTTCAGGAGATTGTCTTGACCAGGACCACACCCCTAAATGCATTGAAGCAACTGCCATGTGATTGGTTGATTAGATAATTGCATTAATGAGAAATTGAACAGGTGTTCCTAATAATCCTTTAGGTGTATATATATATATATATATATATATATACACTGCTCAAAAAAATTAAAGGAACACTTTGAAAACACATCAGATCTCAATGGGGAAAAATATCATGCTGGATATCTATACTAATATGGACTGGGTAATGTGTTACGAACGAAAGGATGCCACATCGTTTGATGGAAATGAAAATAATCAACCTACAGAGGATTGAATTCAAAGACACCCCGGAAATCTAAGTGAAAAAATGATGCAGCAGGCTTGTCAATTTTGCTGAAATTTCATTGCAGCAACTCAAAATGGTTCTCAGTAGTTTGTATGGCCCCCACGTGCTTGTATGCATGCCTAACAACGTCGGGGCATGCTCCTAATGAGACGATGGATGGTGTCCTGGGGTATTTCCTCCCAGATCTGGACCAGCGCATCACTAAGCTCCTGGACAGTCTGAGGTGCAACCAGGTGATGTCAGATGGACCGAAACACAATGTCCCAGAGGTGTTCTATTGGATGTAGGTCAGGTGAGCGTGGTGGCCCTTCAATGGTATCATTCCTTCATCCTCCAGGAACTGCCTGCATGCTCTCGCCACATGAGGCCGGGCATTGTTGTGCACCAGGAGGAACCCAGGACCCACTGCACCAGCATAGGGTCTGACAATGGATCCAAGGATTTCATCCCAATACCTAATGGCAGTCAGGGTGGCATTGTCTAGCCTGCAGAGGTCTGTGCATCCCTCCATGGATATGCCTCCCCAGACCATCACTGACCCACCACCAAACCGGCCATGCTGAACGATGTTACAGGCAGCATAACATACTCCACGGCTTCTCCAGACCCTTTCCTGTCTGTCACGTGCTCAGGGTGAACCTGCTCTCATTTGTGAAAACCACAGGGCACCAGTGGCGGACCTGCCAATTCTGGTGTTCAATGGGAAATGCCAATCGAGCTCCCTGGTGCTGGGCAGTGAGCACAGGGTCCACTAGAGGACGTCGGGCCCTCAGGCCACCCTCATGAAGTCTGTTTCTGATTGTTTGGTCAGAGACATTCACACCAGTGGCCTGCTGGAGGTCATTTTGTAGGGTTCTGGCAGTGCTCATCATGTTCCTCCTCGCACAAAGGAGCAGATACCGGTTCTGCTGATGGGTTAAGGACCTTCTACGGCCCTGTCCAGCTCTCCTAGAGTAGCTGTCTGTCTTCCTGGAATCTCCTCCATGCTCTTGAGACTGTGCTGGGAGACACAGCAAACCTTCTGGCAATGGCACGTATTTATGAGCCATCCTGAAGGAGCTGGACTGCCTGCACAACCTCTGTAGGGTCCAGGTATCGCCTCATGCTACCAGTAGTGACACTGACCCTAGCCAAAGGCAAAACTGGTGAAAAACAGTCTGAAAAGATTAGTAGGGAAAAAATGTCAGTGGCCTCCACCTGTAAAACTATTCCTGTTTTGGGGGTTGTCTCACTGTTGCCCATCTAGTGCACCTGCTATTAATTGTATTAACACTAAAGCAGTTGAAACTGATTACCAACCCCCTCTGTTACTTAACTGACCAGATCAATATCCCAGAAGTTTAACTGACTTGATGCTATTCTCTGATGAAAAAGTGTTCCCTTAATTTTTTTGAGCAGTGTATATATATAATATTAGGGCTGTCACTTTTGTGAAAAAATCCTGTTCAATTTTTGAGACATAAGTGTTCATTGAATCGATTGTAAAATCGATTTTCCAAAAGACGTTTCCAGTTTAAACACCAAATATGGTCAAATCCACGGACAACTAACAGGCATTAGGACGAACGTAAATACCGGCACAATTCACATTTTTGTTGTAAAAAGAGACACATTAGTATAATTTGCAGAAGTATAATTTGCTGTTATGTGTGTTTGTCAGAGCCTGCAGTTGCTGTGTGATGCGTGTTCGCTGCGGGCAAATCGTGTCGAGCTGGACGCGCTCTGAGAGAAGACCGTTAAAATCGATTCCCTATTTTCGTTTTCGAAACTTGTGTTGGTTGGTCCGATCGATTGTGCAATCGATTTTCGAACGTAAAGTGACAGCCCTAATATATATATATATATATATATATATATATATATATATATATATATATAGTAATAAATATATATATTCTTATGGAAGCTTATTTCCGCCACATAATTAAATATTTTAAAAGACAATTGCAACTTTTTATCTCCCAATTGCGAGTTTACATTCTGACTGACTTTTTTTCTCAGAATTGTGAGTTTATATCTCACTATTCTGATTTTATTACACGCAATTGCTACTTTATATCTCAAGGTCAAGGTCAAGGTAACTTTATTGTCCCCAAAGGGCCAATTATTTGTCCAGCCAGCAGATAAACACAACGACAAAACACACAGCAATACAGCAAAACATAAAATACCCACAGTCTCTGAAACACAATAGTAAAGAAATACATCTAAAACAGTTCTGGCAAATTGTTTAAAATCGAAATAGAAGTTGGGATAAGAGAGTTTCTGAGTCTATTGGACCTGCATCTGGGCATGGAGTACCAACGGCCTGAGGAAAGTAGCTTAAACTGGCAGGACAAGGGATGGCTAGGGTCAGCTGCAATAGATTGGGTCTCTTTGCCACTCTGTTGGAGTAGATGTGGGAGAGAGAGGGGAAGTTGATGCCTACAACAATCTTGCTATATTCTCACAATTCTGACTTTATAACTTACAATTGCGACTATATCACGCAATTGTGAAAAAAAAAAGTCAGAATTGTGAGATAAAAAGCCGCAATTACCTTTTTTTTTATTCTGTGGTGGAAACAAGCTTCCATATATTCTATATATATATTCTTTGTTTTTGTGTTTTTTCTACTACAAAAGTATATACAGTATGCACGCAGATATATGATTGCAATCATGAAAACTCTCTGAATAGTTTTAACATGTTACTGAATATGGCAATGTTAATGTATTTGGTCTTGGCGGACTCGATTCTCCTGCTGATATTGCTGCTGCTGCACAGTAAGTATGGACTTGCTACTAATAATAGATACACAGACGCGCTGCTGTGAGAATGTAAGATATGCTGCTACTGCATAAGCAGACATACGCTAATCCCATAGCAGATCTGGGCAGGTGGAGCTGGGGAGGTGGAGGGGTTCAGAAAACTCTCAGGACTAGCCTACAGCGAACACTGAACCAGGCTATTTAAATGTTGAGCAAGCAATCTCATCGGCTGCAGAATCAGCAGAGACGGAGTCCTGCACGTGGGCCACCGCTAATATTTGATGTAATGGGTAGATTCATATTTACGTTGTCATTTGCAGTGCAGGTGCGGGCCGGGAATCAATAGGCACGGCGGACTGCGGGTCCAATAGCTCTGACTAATTCAACTCAATCTGGTACCCTCTTATAGGCTGCTGCTTTCAAACGGTCCCGTGCTGGTTTGTGTTCAAACTCTCTGTTAGTCTGAAGACCGTCAAAGTTTCTAATTACAACATGATTTGCAGAGATGAGAATTGTAGCCGATCACGCTGCGACTCAGAAAGTGTGCTCACTTTCTAATCTATTCATAATTTGAATAAAAGTTTTATTTTTCATGCTGCTAAGAGGACCAACGGCCACATAAACACTCTAGGAGAGTCAACCGCATTTAAATGCAGAGTGAATCTGCTAAAATATCCTCGATAGCCTATTACATGACAGTGAAGGCTCGTGTCTGGCTATGTTCTTTTCATTTATAGAGACTGTAATTTACAAGCGTCTTCATAGGCTGTGATTTATCCACATTTGTTCAAAATAGCCTGTATGGGCTGGCTGAAACAAATTAGCTATATGAAATATTAATAATCAATAATAACTGGTTATAATTGATTATGAATATTTGGATCAGTTAATATAATTAACTTAATGCCGTAAATTAATATTACAATCAATTAACCTGTTTGTACCGTGAACACTCAGTGTTAATTGTTTATTAACTCTAAGAAATGTACATTTCCGGGGCATGGGAAATGTCTTTCTTAATTTACAGTACTACTAAGAGCAAGTAGACAAAAACTATGATTAGTGACTCCAGTTATGAGCTTGAGACACGGACAACTATACGTGTGACATGAACAAGATTTTATTAACTAGTCTAAACACTTAAACTGCTCTAACATCCACACACATACATGCATACAGTTTACCAAAGGAAAGAGCTGAAGCAGAATACAGGAAAGCAAGAAGTTATAGCATTGTTTGAAATTCAGCAGATCAACAGCCTTGAGCAAACCATCAGTTTAGTTCTAACATGCCCTTCTTTAAAAGGGGTAAGAATACTTAATGTATCAAATAATGAGACAATTGAGATAATGAGATAATTGCATGTCTCGCCCATTTGAATTAAACTGTCCTGATGCAATCTGTTGAGGCTCCAGCTGATCTTTGCTGATGTGGTCTTGATGAGAGAGAACCAGTGGTAGTCAGAGTATCTTTGGTGAATGGAAAGACAAGGCCGCAGCCTGGCACAAGCTTGGGGCTCCTTAGAAACGTCTAGTTCAGCATCATCTTCACGTCAGCATTCCAGAAACGAGTACGAGAGCGAGCTGATCTTGTGATCAGTGACTTTTAAAGCATGAAGATGTCACACCCTCTGGAGGTGTGTGAGCCATTGAGAAGATTTCCCTTTGGAGGGAAATTTTACGACCCATTGTGTTCTAGCAGGGCATTTGAATGTCCTTTCATTGGGTGTTTAAGAAAATAATCTTCAAGATTCTTATAATACTAATGCTTCACAAAGTTAGCAAAATGTATGTAAATTAACAAATCGGGGACGAAGATTGGAGTTTTTTAGAGACCAAACATGCCACACATATGATTTTGGTTAACCATAGTATGCAAAGTCTGAAACATTAACCCAATAGAGTTTACAAGAATACAAAAGCCAAACCACATAAAAGGAAAATCATGAGGTGGGAAAATAAGATACGTTTACACATTTCTCAAGTGGTCATATATAGAAAATAAAGGATTAACAGGGTTTATTTCTCCTTCTCAGTGAGAATTAAGTGAGAGTCACAACTCTCTGGAGTTTTCTTTTGGGGTCGTAAAACTCTTATCAGTCTCAATAGCCCCTTTCACACAGCGCGATGATCCCGGGAAATTGACAGAACGCCTTCTGTGTGAACGCCAACACGACCCGGGATTGATGCCGGCATCAATGCCGGGTTGGGGACCTAGTAACATTGCCGTGTTCAGTCCCGGAACAAGCGCTGTGTGAACAAAAGCAGTAATAATGCCGTGTCGTAGTGATGACGCTGAAGCCGGGATCGTTCGCCAGCTGTGAAACGGTACGTAATGCGCAAGTTTATGATCGAATCAGAGAAAAAAAATGCGTGGTTTTCAAAAATCGCAGCTCATAAGCAAACTTAATGCCTGGTTCAGATTACACGATTTTAGCCCGATTTTGGCACAATCCGTTTGTCGTAGGGTGTCGTGGGGATTCGCAAACGACAACGGGCGTCGGGACGCAAGATTCGATCATTTCATCTCGTATAGTGTGTCATAGTGGGCAACAACCTACTGCGATGCTTCACGACATCACGATGAAAAGACTAGCATGTTTAATTTTTTCTCGGTCCTCCACGACGACGGTTGGAGTGTGTGTGTGTGCGCGCGAGTGAGTGAGAGTGTGAGTGTGAGTGTGACTGTGTGTGAGTGAGAGAGCATGAGTAAATATGTGAGTGAGTGCGTGTGTATATGTGCGAGTGAATGTGTGTGTGAGAGAGTGAGCGTGTGTGTCTGAGTGCTAGTGAATGTGTGTGTGAGACGGCTCGTGATGACTGGTCAGAAAGCAACGTGTAGTCAGACATTGTCACGACATGACAAGATTTTTAGGAGTCAAAATCGTGTAATCTGACACAGTGACTATCGTAACAGACAAAAAAATCTTGTAATCTGAACCAGGCATAACTGTACGTTCAAACCGCCGCCGACTTGAGCTGCAAAGAAGCTCTGGCCGCCCTGTCAAGGACGCTTGTCAAAAAGTACGGGGAAGCTTGTTGACGCTTTGGCCGCTGTGACGTAGCAGCATTCTGTGTTCGATCATGGGAGAAGAGAAGTATCACACCATGAAATGCAAACAAAAAAAACAAGCAATGCATTCAGTAGATTAGGATATCGCACAAGATTTGGCAACACAGAAAACATTTCATCACTGGAGAGTTTTTTTTTTCCCCGACACCATCCTATCAATTGATTTTGATTAATATGCGCGAGGGAGAGAGAGAGCAAGACAGCGCTCGGGTGAGTGCTCGCGCTCTCTTGCTCTCTCTCTGCTCGTTCTTATATATGCCCTGTCAAGCGCGCCCTGTTAAACTGACAGGACTTAAAAACACATGCAAATGATACACTTTCACTCTATGATGGTTAAACTAATGTTTACTCGGAACTAATGTTTTGGTAGGAACAAAAGTTTACATCGTATGTTTATCCGGAATCAGCCAGCGCGAAGGACGTCTCCGATTGGTTGCTGGCGTTTGCCGCTGCTTGCCGCTGAACCGCGTCATAGCTCATTACCATAAAGTTGAGCTACTTTCAACTTTCTGATTGACGCTCAAAACGCCCAAATGCGACGCCGATGGATTTGACGCTCCTTGCAGCTGAGAGAAGCCAGCTTCCATTGAAAATGAATGACTTCCGCTAACTTTGGAAGCTCAAGTCAGAGACGCTGCTGAGACATGACAAGTCACATCGATGTCACGTGTCTTTACGGGATTTTTACGGGTTGTGTGTGAACGCACTCTCTGATTCCGGAAAATCACTGGCAGTGTGAATGAACCAAAATCAAACGAACCCGGGTCACTTTATCCGTGTATTTTCCGGAATCTCTGTGTGAAAGGGGCTAATGTGTCCTGTAACAGGACACCGTGTTCTGCCAGTGTGTTCACTTCATTTGTGATGTTAGTTTTGGGGGAAGTTTCACAGGCCTTTGTTGGGAGAGTTAGTTGGCTGGATTATTCATTAAAAAAAATTAATAATTTGTTTGTGTCTGATGGTTCAGACGATACAGGACAGATTGTTCTTATGATCCAGGCAAAAGTTTTTATTTTTTACACAGCGGATACACGCTCTTATCTTTTTTCTGTTAATTATTACTATGTTGGGCTGCATGTCTATTTTTTCTTAAATGCATCGACTCAGAATTCCCAATGTTGGTTTGATTTCCCACATTATGACCAAATCAATTCAAATGAATTATTTGCCATATACCATAACTGCAATGTTATATTTTTTAGAAATCAGAACTTTTCTTTCTTGAAGAAGAGACATATTTATTTACTTACTTAATGAGATTTAAATATGAGTAAAAATTAAAACTATTAATAAATGGCATCTAGAAAAGACAGCAAAAGATGGATCAATGTTTAAAAAGATTAAAAAAAAAAAAAGTTATTTGTAAACCTCTGAAGCTGGGAATAAACTTATAAATCCCATAAAGAATTATGGACAGGTAAAATATGGCCACAGTCACAACCTTTTCCATGTAAGCATGTAGAACAGCATCCGGCTGCAGGGAGCCGTCCTGGAGTTTCCCAGTGAGCTCCGACAAAGACAGAGATACCATTGAACTGCTCTCAAAGTCTGGGTTCTGGAAAGATGCAAGAAACAAACATCAGATGTTTACATATTCACCTAGGCCCAGGGGAGACTGGGGCTAGTTGTCACAGTGGCTTGATCTCCCTAACTTGAGGAATATATATATATATATATTCTCTAGAAGTGGTTCTCTTACGAGAGGTTCTCTCGTATTGCGTAGTTGCTTACGCTACGGGAAAGCCTTTCTTTCTCGAGATACTGAAGCCAAAAATTATCCTTAATTTTTATAATCTTGTCAACGCAGTGCGGCAGCCTGCAGACCTAGGGCAAGCTTACTAGCGTGCCCATTGGCTGCCCTGCGGCAACTGCAGCAGCCTACCGCTGAGCCCTTGGCGTGACGTCACGACCAATGAGCGCGCTTGGCGCGCTTAATGCGTCACAGCCCGCGAAAAGGGGTGTGGCTTAGCGTATATAAACAGGGCTCGGAGGCTGCTTCTCTGATTTCTGTCTTTTCAGCGAAGCTCTACGCATCGCTGCTCTCTGAGGAAGCCGCCGTCGAATCAAGCGACCAGCACGCCGAGGATCTCAGCCTGAGGACGCCGGCCGCCTTCGCCGCCTTCAGCTTTCCCTGCCTGCTTCGCTATCCGGCGAATATATCCTTTTACTGCTCTGTGTTGTATGTGTTTGTGTGTTCGCCCCGCGACACACTTTGCATCTAAAAGAGCGCGAGGCGTTGTTGCAAATGCCTCGCTCATCCTGTGGCTCGTGCAGAGCCGCGCTCAGCGACGGAGACCGCCACGTGATCTGCGCTCTCTGCCTGGGTTTCGACCACGCAGCCCGCGCCCTTCACGGGCGGCTGCGAACAGTGTGAGGACTTGCCGATGTCGACCCTGCGGGCTCGACTCGCCATGTTTCACGATCCTCCACCTTCTCCGGCTGCCTCTTCCGGGCCGCGTAAGAAAAAACGCCGCTCTCAAAGGCCTTCCGAGCCGGTGGTTATAGCTGAGCGCTCGCCGGAGCCCCTCCCGCGAGCCTCGCTCTCTCCTTCTCCCCCGCCCTTCACCGACGCGCAGCGGCCGGCCTCTGCCCGCACTGCCGTCGCCTCAGGGGATGAAGCAGACCAGCTGGTTACTCCCCTCTGTCAAGCCGCGCAAACGGCGCCGCTCACAAGGGATGTCAGAACGGACGGTCACGGGCTATAGCTTCCTTTACGTTACAAGGAAGCTACCCCCCCCCGGATGACGCACGCCCTCTCCCCCTCTGTTCGAGCCGCGCAAGGCGCCGCTCACAAGGGATGTTAGAAGTAGACGGTCACGGGCTGGCTTCCTTTACGTTATAAGAAAGCTACCCCGCGTCTCGGTCGCGCGCGTCACTCTCCGGCCACCTCCGTTTCTCACACATTTCTCAGTCCCCTCCTAGCTCAGGCGACTAGAAATATCTATATTGCAGTAAACGAGCCTGTTATACACATACGCCTGCAAACAAACGATGTCACAGCACATAATGACATCTTCCCGCTCTCTCTCCCTTTGTTCGAGCCGCGCAACTGCGCCGTTCTCAAGGGATATCAGAGCGGACGTCACGAGCACCGGCGAAAGGAGGAAGAGAGAGTGTTTTCGTCCCGCTTAGGCCGGACTTCCTCCAATCCTCGCATATTTCTCAGTCCCCTCTAAGCTCAGGCGGCTGGAAATACTATTATTGCAGTAAACGAGCCTGTTGTAATACACGCGCGCCTGCAAACAAACGCTCGGTCATATGCTCGCACTGACTGGAAGCTCATGTGTGCCCCTGTGGCTCAGTGGCAGAACATTAGACTTCCGCACCAGAGACCCGTGTTCGAATCCGGCTCTGGCAGCAGAAAAACTTTTTTCTGCTTGCTTCTCTCGAGCTCGCGGCCAGCTTTCTTACATACAGAAAGCAAACCCGCATCTCACGGGATACATATTTCTCAGTCCCCTCTAAGTTCAGGCGGCTGGAAATACTAATACTGCAGTAAACGGGCCTGTTTTAATACACGCGCGCCTGCAAACAAACGCCGAAACGAAACACGACGCTCGGTCATATGCTCGCACTGACCAGAAGCTCATGTGTGCCCCTGTGGCTCAGTGGCAGAACATTAGGCTTCCGCACCAGAGACCCGTGTTCGAATCCGGCTCTGGCAGCAGAAAAAAAAAAAAAAAAAACTTTTTTCTGCTTGCTTCTCCGAGCTCGCGGCCAGCTTTCTTACATACAGAAAGCAAACCCGCATCTCACGGGATACATATTTCTCAGTCCCCTCTAAGTTAGGCGGCTGGAAATACTAATGCTGCAGTAAACGGGCCTGTTTTAATACACGCGCGCCTGCAAACAAACGCCGAAACACGACGCTCGGTCATATGCTCGCACCAACTGGAAGCTCATGTGTGCCCCTGTGGCTCAGTGGCAGAATTTTACGCTTCTGCACTGGAGAACCGTGTTCAAATCCGGCTCTGGCGGCAGAAAATATTTTTTCTGCTGTCTTCTCCGAGCTCGCGGCCAGCTTTCTTACATACAGAAAGCGAACCTGCATCTCACAGGATGGTGCTTGAGTATTTATGAGCGTCTAAACATATGAGCCATCAAAGCATTTGCTCTATAACGCCGATGGTGTTACAAGTGTAGAAAATGTGCCCACTCCCATGTGCTCACTGCTACACACAAACACGGTCCCCATGGTAACGCGTTCAGAGCGCTCTCTCATAAAGCGGTCACACGCCGCTCGAGTAATAAGTGTAGTAAATGTGCCCACAACTCTGTGCTCACATCTACCTGTAACTCGCTCTGCCACTCGGTTACCCCGGGCAACAGCGGCTCAAGCCGAGGGTGTTATAAGTGTAGAAAATGTGCCCACTCCCATGTGCTCACTGCTTCACACAAACATGGTCCCCATGGTAACGCGCATAGAGCGCTCTCTCATAAAGCGGACACAAGCCGCTCGAGTACTAAGTGTAGTAAATGTGCCCACAACTTTGTGCTCACACCTACCCGCTGCTCGCTCTGCCATTCAGTTACCTCGGGTCGCACACCCTCTAAGCTCCCAAACTCTGGCCGTGTCATAAGTGTAAACTCTGCGCCCGCTCAGGTGCACGCGCACTCACTTTTAGACATTACAATCCCCACGCCGCTTTCGCGCCAGGGGTGTTTGTCAGCAAATCGCGCTCCATCCTCTGGGACCGAGCTACCGAACGCTGTACAGCCGGCCAATACTGTTTACCAGCCCCCGTGTTCGAGCACCAGCGGCGCGCACGCCGCTCCATCCTCTCTGATACAGGTTCCCCAATCCCGCGCAGCGCGGCGATCTGAACCCAGAGACCATTCGACCCCTAGCTATGCATGCGGAAGCATGGGAAGCTATTCAGGGCGCGTCAGAATGGGTGCTGAGTACTATAAAACACGGCTATTCGCTTCAATTCGCTCGTCGCCCTCCGCGCTTTCTAGCACAGACGGAGACGAAAGTGAGTTCAGAAGCTGCGCACCTGCTTCAAGCCGAAATGGCGAAGCTACTGCGCAAAAGGGCTATAGAACAGGTTCATCCTTCTCTAAGCGAGTCGAGCCTTTACAGCCGCTACTTCCTCGTACCCAAGAAGGACGGAGCGTTAAGACCTATTTTAGATCTGAGACATCTGAACAAAGCCCTCATGAGACGGCCGTTCAAAATGATCACAACCAGAAAAATCCTCGCGCAGATTTGCCCAGGAGACTGGTTTATCTCTCTCGATCTAAAAGACGCATATTTTCAGATCCAGATAACTCCCCGTCACAGGCCATTCTTGAGATTCGCCTTCAACGGTCGAGTATATCAGTACACAATCCTGCCCTTCGGCCTGTCTTTGGCACCCCGTACTTTACGAAATGCATGGACACGGCTCTCGCTCCCCTGAGAAAACAGGGAATGCGAATACTGAATTATCTGGACGATTGGCTTATTCTAGCGCTGTCAGAGACGGAACTTGTGTCTCACGGAACAGCGCTTCTCAGCCATCTGGAGGATCTGGGTCTCTCGGTCACTGGACCAAGAGCTCGCTATCGCCCCGTCAGTCAATTTCCTTCTTGGAATAGAACTGGACTCGGTGGCTATGACGGCCAGACTGTCGGAGCAGCGCGCGCGCCGCATCCGCCTCCTCGCCGCATCCCTCCAAATAGGCAGCCGGGTTCCGCTGGGGACATTCCAGCGTATCCTGGGGCATATTGCCTCAGCTGCAGCAGCGCTCCAGCTGGGCTTACTGCGCATGCGCCCGCTTCAACGCTGGCTGAAAGCGCGCGTGCCCCACCGAGCCTGGGCGGCCGGCGGCTTGCGAGTCAGAGTGAATCAGAGCTGCTTTTCAGCCCTGCAGCCCTGGCTGGCAGCCGAATGGTATCACACAGGAGTGACTATGGGAGTGATTTCACACCGGAAAGTTGTCTCGACAGACGCTTCCAACCTAGATTGGGGAGCGCTCTTCGAAGGCAGACCGGTCTATGGCCGCTGGTCAGACCAGGAGAATCTCCTACACATAAACTGTCTAGAGATGCTCGCGGTCGAGAAAGCTCTCAAACACTTCCTCCCATTCCTCCACGGTCACCATGTTCTAGTCCGCACGGACAATACATCGGTAGTGGCCTATGTGAATCGCCAGGGCGGTGTCAGATCAGACGCTCTGCACCCTGGCGGAACGCCTCCTCGTGTGGGCTCAGCACTCTCTGCGCTCGCTGAGAGAGCCGCGCATGTGCCTGGCCACCTGAACGAGGGCCCCGACAGACTGTCCAGGGACAGCGTTCCCCCTGGGGAGTGGTCTCAACACCCCCAAACAGTCCAGTCACTGTGGCGCCGTTTCGGCAAAGCGAAAGTCGACCTTTTTGCGTCAAAAGACAACGCTCATTGCCCAGAGTTCTTCTCGAAGAACGAGGACGCGCTGGCCCAGACCCGGCCCAGCGGCCCGCTGTATGCTTTTCCCCCGGTCTCTCTGCTGCCTCAGGTCATCAAGAGAATCAGGGAAGCGCGCCACACAGTGCTCCTCTTAGCCCCATACTGGGAGAACCAAGCTTGGTTCCCGGATCTAATACAGCTGGCAGACTCAGCCCCCTGGCCGATACCGGTGAAGAGAGACCTTTTCTCTCAAGCCCGCGGCTCGATATGGCATCCCCATCCAGAGCGCTGTCTCTGCATGCGTGGAGCCTCAACGATTACACGCTGATCTGCCAGACGGGGTCATGAACACGATCATACAATCTAGAGCCCCCTCTACGAGGCGGCTCTACATGTCGAAATGGTCAGTGTTTAACAGATGGTGCACTGCTAAGGGGCTCGATCCACAGACATGTGGGGGTATCGCGAGTACTGTGTTTCCTTCAAGAGTTACTGGACGCGGGCAGGTCCCCCTCCACGCTCAAAGTCTATGTCACGGCCATTTCAGCGCTCTCTGTTCAGAGCTGGGCCGCGCATTAGGAAGGAACGAGTTCGTCATCCGCTTCCTTAGAGAAGCCAGGAGGATGAACCCCCCGCGACCCCCCTCGGTTCCTATGTGGGATCTTTCACTGGTCTTGGAGGCCCTGAAAGCGCATCCCTTCGAACCCTTGGAAACTGTGGATATGAAATACCTCACGCTCAAAACCGTTTTTCTGATAGCACTGTCTTCAGTCAAACGAGTGGTGGAACAGCTCTTTGTTTCGTTTGGCGGGCGCACCAAGGGTCTCGCCGCCTCGAAACACAGCCTGTCCAGATGGATAGTGGACGCTATTGCTGCTGCTTATGCGTCTAAAGACCTGCAGTGCCCATTGGGCATTCAAGCTCACTCCACCAGAGGCATGGCCTCGTCGTGGGCGTGGTCCAGCGGGATTCCCATTCATGACATTTGTGCAGCGGCAGGCTGGGCCTCCCCCTCCACATTTGTTAGGTTTTACAACCTGGATGTTCCCGCCTTGCAGGCGAAAGTGTTATCAGTCTAAGTCTCGCGTATGCCAGCCCACTATCTGTGCGCGGGCTACGTTGTGTGATTTAGCTCTACTGGTTGAGCTGCACTATGCAGGGAATTGTCAGTTCGGACCGGCCGTGCCGCTCCTAACCCCCTAGTGTGTGCTTATGTACGGCGCTAGCCCTCTTCGGGCCGCCCGGCTCTCTGCTATCACGTTCCCCGGGCTCTCCCTGGGACTCATTCAGTGGATGCTGGGCGCGCACGGCGTTGACAAGGGCGTTCCCGTAGCGTAAGCAACTACGCAATACGAGAGAACCTCTCGTAAGAGAACGTTTCGGTTACTCACGTAACCTCTGTTCTCTCTAGAAGAGGGAACGAGTATTGCGTAGCCCGCCGTGCTCGCACCACGAGCTCATTTCGCTTCATGCGACAGAAACCAGAGAAGCAGCCTCCGAGTCCTGTTTATATACGCTAAGCCACACCCCTTTTCGCGGGCTGTGACGCATTAAGCGCGCCAAGCGCGCTCATTGGTCGTGACGTCACGCCAAGGGCTCAGCGGTAGGCTGCTGCAGTTGCCGCAGGGCAGCCAATGGGCACGCTAGTAAGCTTGCCCTAGGTCTGCAGGCTGCCGCACTGCGTTGACAAGATTATAAAAATTAAGGATAATTTTTGGCTTCAGTATCTCGAGAAAGAAAGGCTTTCCCGTAGCGTAAGCAACTACGCAATACTCGTTCCCTCTTCTAGAGAGAACAGAGGTTACGTGAGTAACCGAAACGTTTTCTATGTTGGTTTCCAAACATTTAGTTAAAAATATATAGAGGAAGTTTTCCAGTATCATAATATCTGTTAAGATGAACACAACAATATTTACACTCACATACATTAGGTCAAAAGTCAACAATATGAGATAAACTGAGGGTTGTTCTCCATAAAAGTCAGATGGGGGAAAGTTCTAATTTTATTAATTTATTTAAATTCTATGGATTGATTACTTAAAAATTTATAAATTATTTAATTGTATTTAATTTGCTTTAAATATATTAATTATTATATAATAGAATAAACAATGGATTTTTGTCACCGCTTCCACTTTTACAGTAACATAAATTTTGCTAAAAAATTCTATTCAGCAGTGGCAGGTTCTACTGTGACAACTTACACAATATAGTGACAACATGATAATTTCAGAGTTTCAATAGCCGTGAGAACCATGGCTTCCCTTGATCTAAATGAATGACATGCAAATTCATAAACACTTACTCTATACATAATGCATATTGCATTAATAATTGATGCATGTTAGATTTTTATTACCTGTATTTTAAATTGTTGCACCGCTTGTTCAGCCCGTTGAAGTGATTCATCACGTCTCTTCCGTGCGTTTAGTATTTTCTTCTGAATCTTCTGGTTATTTCCCCATTTCCAGAAGAGAATTAACGCACCTGTACCGCAAACTGTGGCTGCAAACATCGGCGTCCAGTTATTAATCATATCTGAGGCAAGTTGTTGCAAATCAAAACTCTCCATAACTGTTGCTCAATGTGTTGTGAACGGTGTTGATTTCGACTCCCCGCCAGAATCCGTCTCTCCCTCGCGTGCACGCGCAATGACGTCACTACACTAGTCGCCGAATTTCGACTCCTTGCCAGAATCTGACTCCCCCTCGCGTGCATGCGCAATGACGTCGGTGCGACTGTTTTATTTTTCGTCTGTTTGTTACTTAATAAAGTTTGGTGTCTTTTTTTTATTTTATTTTTATACAGGTGTTTATTATCAGTGTTTTCCAGAAAGCGTTGCGAAAACTGATCACTGGCATTCAGGACATTATGTTTAAGTGCACTAAACTTATCAAGTCAAATATGAAATGTTAATATTTGACATTTACACAATAAAATGTTAAACAAACAGTGCACAATAATTCCCATTGTGCACTGTTTACTACTATAGACAGTCCAATAATACCATGTGCAATAAGTTCTACTTAATTCTGCACATAGATTATTCTTAGATATACTCTGCCAGTACATTTATTTAAATCAAACCCCAGAATTATTTTCCTGTCCAAAGCACAGGTGTAAGCAAATTATATAAATCATACTTCCCTCATTTTTCAGGTTTGCAAAATCAAAGACATATGAAGCTCATGCTGGTTACACCTCTTACTATGGATGCTAAAATAATTTCTCTGTTTTACACTTGATATTGTATTGTGATAGGCACTTTCAGTTCATTCTGGCTGATATTTGCCAGTATAACTGGGTGGCTAGTCATCTGAAGTGGACATAACACTTGTTGTCCGTTTCAACATTTACCTACAACTTTAAATGCATTTTATGATGGTGCACACTTTCTGTTTTCAGGATGATTAGCTGCATTTCGGTGATAAAAAAATACATGTAAAACGCCTATAACTGTGAAATCATTCAGGAATGTTTTTATTATTATTATTTGCTCAATGTAAATGTAATTTCATTGCATTCACCGTTGGTCCCCCTTTTATGTACATGTGTCACAGTAAATTAATAATTTTTATTGTATGTGCAAAGTTGGTGTCTTTTGAATTGTGGTCTCCAATGAGCTGGTCAAAAAACGCATAAGTTGGAGAAAAATAACTTAAATAGGATTAAAAAAAAAAAAAAAAAAAAGAGAAACTACTGCTCAACACTTGAAAATAAATTTATTTAATACAAGCTGGACACAAGTAGTTGGTATCTAATAATCAAATAATTAAATAATCAAAATCAGAATCACTTTAATTGCCAAGTACCTTGGGTTTGCATGTACAATGAATTTGTCTTGGTGTACTAAAGTTTCCTATAGTAGCAGAGAATCAAGGGATGATATCAATAATAATAATAATAAGATTAATTCAGATGAATCAGACTTATGTGAGGTAAGATAATAGAGTGAAAGATAAAGGTATGAAAAAAATATATAAGTACAAATAATCACATAAACAATTTAGAAAGAATAAAAATGGACACATTAACTGTACATTAATTTAGGTGCAGAAGTAGTCCAGTGAAAACGCTCAGTTTCAATAAGGTGCAGTATAATTGTGTGTGTTAATGTAATACATTGGAGGGGGAGTATGGTTTTGGCAGGTGCTGCTTAAATCTGCAAGACTTGTGCTTTTCTGCAGAGGATCCTCCATGGACAAAGGTGTCAGTCATCAGAATGAGTTTATGTGTTTTCTCTTGCAAAGCTGACATTGGAGGTGGAGTATAAATTCGGCAGGTGCTGTGTTTAAAAATTATAGTGATTTTATGTGTGTCACTGCATAAATACATATGGTTATAAATATGCAACAAATAGTAA
This sequence comes from Scardinius erythrophthalmus, assembly GCF_964197995.2. Classification (NCBI taxonomy): domain Eukaryota; kingdom Metazoa; phylum Chordata; class Actinopteri; order Cypriniformes; family Leuciscidae; genus Scardinius; species Scardinius erythrophthalmus. Next base: position 39,921,524 of record NC_138232.1, read on the forward strand.
AATAACATATGCAGTATAAAATAATAATAGCCTACAAGTAAAAGAAAGAGAGAAAAAAATAAAATGATATAAACAGAAAAAGGAACAGGTATGAGATCATTATATAAATAGCATAAAAGCTTCACATAGAGACCCAGTGCATTTTTTTTTTACTATTTATTGAATCCAAGTAGGCCTAGTAACTCAATAAAATTTGTCTTATCTATCTGAAATAACAAAAAGTTGGGTTTTCCTTTAGGCCATTTTTGTTTATGGTATTTCCCCATAATCAAACAAAGATTAACAATAAAGGCCACCTTTGGTGGTAGTCTTTGTATATCAAAATAAAAAAATACATATTATTCAGAAAAGTAAACTTTCATGCCTAAGCATTTACAAAGCAAACATATGAGCAGTGAAGTAATTGACCGCCGCGTCTAGTTCAGTGACGTCATGCGCGTGCACGCGAGGGGGAGTCAGATTCTGGCAGGGAGTCGAAATTCGGCACAATTTGTGTTACCCCTGGTTCATACAGGACGCCGAAGCGACGCGGAACGGAAAATCACGCGCGGTCCGGCGCCTGCCTGTTCACACTAGAGGCGTATTCTCCGCGGCGGTCTACAAGCGCTTCTGCTCAGTTGTTGTTTATTCAGAGCTATTTTTTTACATCATGGGTAAGTAAATAACCTCATAAAATGAATACACCATGTTTCTGTAACCAAGAAGTTTGTACACTTCTTGTATTAATACTTTTTGTTAATACTCGCGGTATTTTAATTTGAAAATTGCTTATATTTTGACAATTGACCGGATGTCTCGTGTTTCTTGGTGTGACTTCCTGCCGGTATGGACGCGGATCACTCGCGGCTCGCGAAAAAAATAGACCAGACGCCGAAACTGGCGCTTCACGGCGCGGGCCGGCCGCGACGCGCCGCGGCGCACCGCGTCTGGTGTGAACGACACCATAGGTTAACATGGGCGCCGAAAGGAAGCGGCCTCCGTTCCGCGCCGCTTCGGCGTCCGGTGTGAATGGGCCGTTAGTGTGTAGTCTGTCTCTGGGTCTTCAAGAACTCTGGTAGTGTAACTCATGAATATTAATTAGGCCATGCTGATCTATCCTTCCTAGTAAAAATGTGCCTTATAATTATTATTATACATATAATTATTGCCATAAAGTGCATTTAAACAGTCTATATTTAACTTTTTTATTGCATTAACTAGAACCTTAACATAATATACACTTCACAATGTATTCAACTATTATATTCATAATAGCATTAAGGAAACAACAAAAAGAGAAAAAAAGGAGGAAAAACTAATTTACAAGAAATTACCAAGAGAAAAGGATTCTGAAATTCTAAATATCCGTTTTCCTTTTAGGGCCTCAATATCCAGTAGCACCTCAATGCAGTACACAAGATCCGAGGGGAGGAGTCGGATCTTATATAAGGGGTGGAGATTGGTAGGTTTAGGGGTGGAGATGGGTAGGTTTAGGGGTGGGTTTAGGGATTAGGGGGTGGAGACGGGTAGGTTTAGGTATATGTAAGGTGGGAGGAGTTGGATTTTATCCAACTCCTCCCCCTGGATTTTATGCTCTGCATTGAGGACCATCTCTCAATATAGCCTAATACATGAGTTCAGTTTAAAAAACATACGATGCAGGTTTATTTTTTGTCCGTTTTTGTTTATGTATATGGTATTTTCCATGCATAATTATTAAATTAATCACCAAATTTTACTTCAAACTCTTACTCTTATACAATAAAAATTTATCTTTACCAAATAGCTGAATCTTTAATTTTGTGAGTATATCAGATATGGATTCTTCCTCTAAAAGATTCTTGGATTCTTCCTCTCCATGTCTCACTGGGTAAATCAAATGAATAACTTTATATATAATTTCCATAACGTAACTAAACTCCAGACCTCTTTCCATTCAATCGGTTACATTGAATTCCAAAATGGTTTGCATTTAGGCAAGTGACATTTTTTCTGCATTATGTTTTCATATAAAAGTTATTAAAAAATGTTTTATCTTTAATCTTCACACTGTTAATACTTAACTGAGATAGACTCAGAGGATATATGACCTAATAAAAGTTGAATAAGGCAACTAGGAATGGCATCAAATACTATTGCAAACTCTTTTTTTAATTCAATTACAGGGATCTTATAATAATTAAGGAATTCACAGTAATTAAATAGATGTCTTTTATTCTTAAATAGACTAACTGTCTCACCAATATTCCATTATCACCAGTTTCTGTAGAATAAGGACTTAAATAGAATAAGGGCTCTTTCATCATCTCGTTTCGAGATCCACCTATGGGAAGGGCATCCTGTACCTGACCTCTGCAGAAGCATCCAATTGCACCAAGGCTACACCCCCTTACCTAAGGTATATAGCTGTCAGGCGCGCTCCTCCCCCTCAGTTGACATTCGCTTCTCGCGATCTCTGCACTAACACAGTTCGGTTGAATTAACGTTACCCTGCTCACTTTCGAGTCTTCAGGAGGACATATCGCCAGATCAGCCTCCGCCATGTGAGTGACAGTCGTTTCTTCAGCCTATCCGCTGTGTTTTTTGCATCCGGAGCCGCCCGAGCTCTTGCTGTCCTTCACCTGCTCCTCCTTACATGGCTGCCTACCACGGATTTTTCCGAGTTCTTCACCGCTGGCCCACCCATGGCTATGTGACCGTCTAAACCGCCGCTTCTCCTGGGAACAGCCTATCACGACGAGCCTGCCCGGCCGCGTGTGGTGCTCTCATCGCCGCTAAGGACCCTCTCGTTCTGCGCGGTCTGCTTGGGCTTAACATGCTCAAGAAGCCTTGGAGAACCCGGAGATTTGCGGTCATTGTAATTGCTGCCCATGTAGCTTTTACTAAGCCGGCTTTTAGTTGCACGACTCAGCGCGCCGTGCTCGGCCTTTCTGACTCGGATGGGGCAGAGGGACACGGTGATGATGACGTCCACCTCTCTAAAATATTTGAGCTGACATCAGCCCAATCCGCATTCCCTGAAGAGGACATCTTCGTGGGAAAACCTCAATCTCGTTGACGAACTGGCCGGTTCCGGCGACGGGGACGACGCGGTCCTTTTAGCGTTCCCTAGGCTAGCGCTCACGCGGCTTTGCCTCAGTCCATCCTCTTGGAAGTTTGTGAGCGAGCGGCCGTTCGTCTCAACATTGTGTGGCCAGCTCCACAGAGCGCCACCGACCAGGATAGGAATATTTACGACGGGTAAGCGCTTGGACCACCGCCCAGTCTGAGGAAACAACTCTTAAAACCGTTTTTTCCAGCGTTCACGAAGCTCTTAAGCACGGCTGGAGCGTCCCGCTAGACTGTTAACACGGTCTCACGGGCCTTGATGTGTTACGATTTCGTGTTGAAGCTTTCAATTTATGCCTTCCTAGGAAGGCGGCCCCGAACGCAAGCAGCCTGCCTGTTGTTCGACCGTTGGGAGTATCGAGCCCGCGTTCACGGGCCACGAGCCCTCCGGTTTCTCTCCTGGTCCCGGAACCCCTGTCCAAAAGACACAGGGTCTCCCACGGACGGTCGGTTAATCCCGTCTCGTGGCTGCCCAGCCCGTGTGTTTAGTGGACGTTGTGTGTGTGTGCCCCCCCCCCCCCAGTTAGAGGGGGGCTGTCGTGAGGAAAAGTACATAAGCAGTGTTACCACACCGCACGCACTTGGTTCCCCTCACCCAGTTATTAAGGCTTCGGCCCCAGTGTTTCCCAACACAAAACACACACATTACAAATGAATCAAATGAATTCGTGCAGATTTATATATCTGCCAACATAGAGAGCAAATCTCTCTGATCCCATGCATGTCGCCCTGAGTCCGTCCACAAGAGGGCGCCATTGCCTCACAAATCAACCAGCTGGGCTCACACAGCTCAGTTGTGGCTGCCCAGCTCATGTGTTTTTAGTGGACGTTGTGTGTGGAAGGCTTCGGCCCCTGTGTTCCCCAAAACTAAATAACACTTTTAAACAAACAAATTAAATAAATCCGTTACAGAGAGAGTATCTCTCTCCGTGGATATTATTTTTCTGCCTGCACTTGAGACTGCCCAGTTCATGTGTTCAGGAGATGTGTGTTTTCCCCCCACTTTCAGGGGGCACCTTGTGAGGGAAAGTTTAGCACAGTGGACACCACACTATGTTCCCCTCACTCTGTCAATAAAGGCTTCGGCCCCAGTGTTTGCCCAACACAAAACACACAAAGTTACGAATCAAATGAATTTGTTTTAGAGAGAAGACCTCTCTCCGCAGAGAAAACTTCTCACTGCAGAGAGAGGAAATCCCTCCGAACCCCTGCATTTCGCCTCTAGTGTGCCCACTAGATGGCGCCTTTGCATCACAAATGAACCAGCTGTGCCCATACAGCCCCGCTCCGGCCCGAGGGGGGGCGCTTGCGAGTCACGAAGCGGCTTGGCAAGCCGTTTCAGCGCCCGAGTGGGTTTTGCGTACCGTAACCCAAGGGTTACAGGCTGCAGTTTGCAATAAAACCTCCGCTTTTCAACGGCGTTCTCTCTTCTCACACTGAAGAAAATGCATCACACATTCTGAAAGAGGAATTTTCCTCCCTCCTAAACAAGGGAGCGATTCAGATGGTGCCACCCAATCTGATAAACCATGGTTTTTATTCCTGGTATTTTCATGTTCCAAAAGGCGTGGCGCCCCCCGCCCTATATTGGACCTTCGAGTGTTGAACAAACATTTGAGGAAATACAATTTCAGAATCTCGCCCGTGCCATAAAGCAGAACGACTGGTTCACATCAGTCGATCTGAAAGATGCTTTCTTTCACATAAGCATCTACCCTCCACACAGGAAATATCTTCGTTTCGCCTACCAAGGCATTTGTTACGAATTCACAGTTCTTCCGTTCAGGCGCAATTTGAGTCCCCAAACTTTTTGTCTGTCTGCAGAGGCGGGCGTGGCGCCCCAGAGACTATCAGGGCTGAGAATTCTGACTTACATAGACAATTGGCTCATCATAGCCAAATCGAAGGAGAAGGTGTCGCTGGACAGGTGAATGCGAGCAAAAACAATCTGACTCCCAGTCAGAATGTCATTTTCCTGGGCTTGGAATTGAACTCAGTCTCCATGCTTGCTGATGGACTATCTGTCTCAGTTCAGTGAAGGGGCGAGAGTACAATATCGCACATGCCTCAGGCTGCAGGGTCTCATGGCTTCATCTATCCAAGTTGGGCCGTTGGGTCTCCTGAGAATGAGAACGTTCACGAAATGGGTTTTGTCACTACATTTCAGCCTGATTTGCGATCTCTGCCGCTCGGTAACGGTGACGCGCGCCTGCTCGGCGGCCCTGTGCCATTGGGAGAGCGAGAACTTTTACGCACGGGGAATCCCCCTCGGGACGGTTACGATGCGGAAAGTTTTGACAACAGATGCGTCCTTAACAGGCTGGGGAACCACCCAGGAAGGCAGAACGGTGAACGGTCTGTGGCTAAGCAGACTACGTTCAGTGCACATTAACTATTTAGAGCTTTTACCATTTGGAAAGCTCTGAATCATTTTCTGCCTTGCCTGCAGGGACATCCCGTTCTAGTATGGTGCGATAATACCACGGCAGTGGCTTATATCAACTGCCAGCGCGGCATGCGCTCGTCGAAACTCCACGCTCTAGCTTACAAGCTTTTGGTGTGGAGCAGACGGGTTTTTCTGTCATTACGCGTGACTCATGTTCCGGGCATTCTGAACAGAGGGGCGGATCTGCTATCGAGGGAAAACCCAATCTACGGGGATTGGCGTTTTCACCCGCAGATAGTGGAGATGTTATGGATGAGATTCAGACAGGCAGCCGTAGATCTTTTCGCCTCACGCGAAAACCACCATTGTCCTATGTTCTTCTCGCTAAAGGACGTGGACTCGCCCCTCGGGGCCGACGCACTGGCCCACCCATGGCCCAAAGTGCTGCTGTATGCTTTTCCTCCCCTGTGCCTGATAATTCCCACACTGGCCAGGGTGAGAGAGCACGGCCTGTCTCTCATTCTGATAGCACCCAGGTGGCCCAAAGCCCCGTGGCTGGCAGAGATAATCCCTCTGTTATACGCCGAGCCATGGCGCCTCCCCCCTCGCACGGACATACTGTCCCAAGCCAACGGGGAGATTTACCACCCCCACCTGGACAGGGTGGCCCTCTGGACCTGGCCCGTGAGAGGACGAACCTAAATGCACTGGGGCTCCCGCCGCGTGTAATCGCCACTACTCAGAATGCCAGGGCCGTTTCCACGCGATTCCTATATGGCTATAAGTGGCAAGTGTTCGAAGGGTGGTGTGATGGGCGTGGTCTCACATCTTATCAGTGCTCGGTGCCTGATATTTTGTGTTTCCTGCAAGACCTCATGGAAAGAGGCAGGTTCTTTTCCACCATTAAGGTCTACCTGGCTGCGATTTCAGCCTGTCATGTGGGTTTTGAGGGCTCCACCGTCAGGCAGCACCCTCTAACCCGCAGTTTTATGAAGGGTGCTCGCCACTCTTTGCCCGTCATCAGGAGATCTGTTCCAGAGTGGGACCTCTCCATGGTGCTGGAAGCGCCGTCTCTGTATCCTTTCGAGCCTCTGGGGAGTATTTCCCTTAAGCTGCTGTCCCTCAAGACAGCTTTGCTCTCGGCCTTGGCATCTGCTAAACGGGTCAGTGAGCTTCATGCACTCTCGGTTCACCCCTCGTGCACCAAATTCTCCCTAAGTGGAGATAAGGTTTCCCTTAAAGGAGAACTCCGGTCAATTTTAACATTGAGCTAATTTTTTTGTAAATTTGGAGTGCTGTCAATACAGAGAACAACGACAAAAATCGGTGTTGCCTACACCGTGTTATCCTCTTTTTAAAATTTGCACCCTGTTGACTTCAATGGGGCAAGTTTTAAACCTGCTTTTAGCCTCTTAACATCCTTGATGTGTCATTACAAGTGCCCAGCCATGTGAGTGATTGCTTCAGAGTGATCACGGGTGAATCTGACTGCAGTAGATGTGAAAGATATTAATAAAAATGATGTTATTTCAGCCAGCGCACATACCTGTATTTTCTTCCTGTTTTCGGTCGAAGTCCACAGTAATCGATTGTCGAGTTCACGCGCGTGATCATAGGTTACTAAACCTATGCGTGTGAACTCGACAATCGATTACTATGGACTTTTGGAAATTTACAAAAAAATTAGCTCAATGTTAAAATTGACCGGAGTTCTCCTTTAACCCTTAAACCTGAGCCATTTTTGGAGTTTTTTTGTCTGAGTGACACACAAAAAAGTAAAGACTCATAACTTCAAAACTATAACAAGGAGAGTCAAAAGGTAGGTATCGTTTGATAGAACTCTTTTCAAATTTTTTGAAAATATAAATTACATTACATTTGGATATTCTCCTGCTGAGAAACTGCTGATAAATACAAAAAAAAAACATAATTTTTATTATGATTTTGCATATCTCTCTTGTTTGACATGCAATAACTCGGGGAGGAAATATGGTAGCACAAATTTTCTTTTTTGGGGAAGTACCCCTAAATGTGAGCTGCATCTGAATCAAATTTTGTGGTGATCGCATAAAGTACTCAAAAGTTACAGCATTTGGAACAAAGGTAGCCTTTTTGTTTAGTCCTCACACATTTGGAAAGCAATAAAAAAAAGAGTTTTCTGAGTGACATACACAAAACTAAAGACTCATAACTTCAAAACTATAGCAAGGAGAGTCAAAAGGTAGGTATCGTTTGAAAGAACACTTTTCACATTTTTTGAAAATATAAATTAAAGTACATTTGGACATTCTTCTGCCGAGAAACTGCTGATAAAAGACAAAAAATAAATATCATTTTTATAATGATAATGCATATCTTTCTTATTTGACATGGAATAACTCAGGAAGGAAATAAGGTAGGAGGAAAATTCTTTTTTGGGGAAGTCCCTCTACATATGAGCTGCATCTGGATAAAATTTTGTGGTGATTGGATAAAGTAATCAAACGTTACAGCCTTTGGAACCAAGATAGCATTTTTGTTGAGACCTTGACGCCCCCTCATGGGCATTTTTTATAGTGTTTCACCATGAAGAATATCTTGTCATAAAAGCAATAGATAAAGTTAATTTTGGGCTCATTTTAATTGTATGAATATGCTGTAAAAAATGAAGTGCCATTTTCAACGATTTTTGAATGTTTCGTGAGATGTATGATGTTTTTGACACATTGCAGTACATAGTACAAAAAAGTATTTTATAGATTATGATTTTTATTTTATATCTTTATCAGCAAATAACTCAGCAATACTTTGGAGTTTTTCAAATAGGCTACATTCACTGTAAAGTTCAGACTCTAAGGTTTCAAATGACACCAATTTTGTTTGAATCAAGGCAATATTTTTGAAAAATATGATAATGAATATTTTCGCAGCTAGGGGGCGCCATGGGTGGCGCACACGGGCGGTACACTCCGGTTTGGAGAGACTAGTCAGCACTCGTTCAGAGTTGATCGAAGTGGTTAGATTCTTTAAAAAGCTGAGATTCTAAGCTTTAAAATGATACATATTTTGTGTTATTCCACGTTTGAAAAAGAGCACGGACGGTTCCGGGAAAATTGGAAAACACTTTGCACCCAGGAAGGATGAGAGACTTGTTTTTTATCCAAGTATGCATTACTTCGTGAGGAATATCTCGTGATCAAAGCAATGGATTCTGTTGTGTGTGGGCTCTTTGTAATCGTGAGAATCTGTTGTCAATAAAGATGTTCGATTTTTCACAATCTATGCATGTTTCATTGAGTTATGAGCTGAAACGTCACATCAAAACAACATAGCATCACTGCTATTGCTACTTCATAGGTGCGCCTCTGGTATTTTTTTGTGTCAGAACGCTATAAGGAATATCTTTAGACCTGAGTGATGGATTATGGTGTGTTTGGGCTCTTTTTAATCGTAACATTCTGCTGTAAATAATGATGTGCCATTTTCCACAATTGATGCATGCTTCATTGAGTTATGAGTTAGAACGCGACATAAGTGCTACATCTATAATAAAGATCTATGTGCGCATTTGTGTTACAACTCCAAGAGGCATAACTTTAGATATGAGTGATGGATTATGCTGAGTTTGGGCTCTTTTTAATCGTGAGAGTCTGCTGAAAATAATGATGTGCATTTTTCTACGATATGTGCATGCTTCGTGAAGTTATAAGTAAAAACCAAACGCGAGTGCTTCATGAGTATATATTTGGCTAGATACGTCTTTGGTATTTTCTGTGTTAGAACGCCATGAAGAATATCTTTAGATATGATTGATGAGTTTGGGCTCGTCTTAATCATGAGCTCCTGCTGTAAATAACGATGTGTAATTTTTCATGATCGATGTATGTTTCATGAAGATACGAGTAAAAAGGCCAAGTCTAAGCTACCTCGCTTGGCTACGTGCGTTTGTGTATTTTTTGTGAATTAGAACTCCATGAGGAATATCTTTAGTTCTGAGTGATGGATTACGTTGAGTTTGGACCCATTTTAATTGTAAGCATCTGCTGTAAATAATGATGTGTCATTTTCCACAATCGGAGCATGTTTCATGAAGTTACAAGTGGAAATGTGTCTAAAATTCAGCATCCATATATGGTTTACCCATGGGTCTCTTGAGGGGCTTATTTTACAAAAACCTTGCTCAAGTTTAGTAAAAGCCTGAAACAATTATGCCTGTTGTATTCTACTCATTGAGACCTTTCAAATGACATATGACACATGACTATCTGAGCAGTATGATGTTTTTGACACATTGCAGTACATAATAATTTCCTCTTCCTCATAAATTATGTATTAAAAAAAAATCATTTTATCAGCAAATAACTCAGCACTACTTTGGAGATAATCATAATGGCTACATTCATTGCAAAGTTTAGACTCTAAGCTTTCAAATGATGCCTCTTTTGTGTTGATCCTTCCCTCCTTGGACACTTCCTGTTTCGAATGCGCATGCGTCGCGTCTGAGCGCGTTGTTGTCTTTGGAGCTCCATCGATTGATTTATAATTCTTGATTTCTCTTTAAACTCACTTACAACGAACATTTTCTACTTTTCCTCACCTCATAGTTATAACGCGGATTGTTGAGCAGACGCGTCTCAAGCCTTGTGATCCAACGCTGGATACTCTTATAGGTTACGTCCGTGGATCACGGCTGAACGCGTCTTCTCCGCACTCATTTAAGTTACAAACAAACATTTTTTCGCCTATCGTGCGTCTACTCTACACCCGTACCACTGAAAAGACGGATTATATCCAAGACTTAAGCCATAAATTAGTATTAATATTGTTAGCACCACTGGTAGCGTCGTTGCTAACTTAACTTACTGTCCATCTGTTAAAATGGCGAATATATCAAATGTAAGTAGTCTACCTTTTGGTGCAGGTGAGGACACATTTGAGCTGCACGCGGTGCAGTCTGAGCTGGAAGCTGTTGAGAAACAGATCCACGACCTTTTAGTAAGAAAAGCCGAGCTGATAGACCGGCGTTTGGCTCTCGAAACATCACGTGCCGAGGCACACAAATCAGAGATTAATGTTACTAACCCGCTGACTCCGACCTCGTCTACTCCGTGCGTTCCTCAACATCGGTCCTGAACGTCGAGGTCGCGATCAGCCATGGTCTCGTTCACTCCGGCTCCAACATGCCATCACGAAGCCTGGATTTTTCCGCAGCGGAAGTCGCGAGTCAGGTCTAGACCAAGAAAACTCTCTCCGACCCTCCCGGTTTTCGAGATATCCACACAAAACCGCTTCTCCCCTCTTCGCGAAACAGAACGCGATGCTGTGATCATCGGCGATTCCATCGTTCGACACGTACACGTTACGTTAAATAAAAGTAAGGTGCATAGTCACTGCTTTCCTGGTGCTCGTGTTTCTGAAATCGCTGCTCACGTTCCCGAGATTCTGAACGAGCGCGTCGGAACCGTTGTCCTGCACGCGGGAGGGGCCGACATCAGACTGCGCCAAACGGAGGTTTTGAAGAAAGACTTCAGGAATCTGATCGATACGGTACGCAGCACATCGCCTGATATAACGATTATTGTGTCAGGACCGCTTCCCACGTATCGACTAGGTCATGAAAAGTTTAGTAGATTATTTGCGCTTAATGAATGGTTAATGTCATGGTGCAATGAGCAGAAACTTCTCTTTGTAAATAATTGGAATCTGTTTTGGGAGCGTCCTAGGCTTTACCGTGCTGATGGCTTACACCCAAGCAGATTCGGATCGGATCTTCTGTCAGATAACATCTCCAAAATGTTAAATACCTTTTGACTAGTAAACAAAAGTCCAAATCATAGTCTCTGCTGCACCAATTTAACTGATATAAATAGTGTAGAACATTGCATAGAAACTGTGTCTATTCCTCGTTTAGTGAGATCAAATCATAAATCTACTGCAGGATCTAGAAAAAATCTAATTGTTATTAAACCAGAAAATGTTGCTATTGGTAATCAAAAACAATTTTTAAAGCTAGGTCTTCTAAACATTAGATCACTCACACCTAAGGCAGTTATTGTAAATGAAATAGTCACAGATAATAGCTTCGATGTACTTTGCCTTACTGAAACCTGGCTTAAACCAAATTATTATTTTGGTTTAAATGAGTCTACTCCATCAGGATACTCCTATAAGCATGAGCCCCGTCTGAATGGTCGTGGCGGCGGTGTTGCAACAATCTATAGAGATTTTCTCAATGTTACTCAGAAAACGGGTTATAAGTTTATTTCATTTGAAGTACTTGTACTAAATGTTACGCTCTTAGATGTTCGACAAACATCCCTATTATCTCTAGCCTTGGCTACCGTATATAGACCGCCTGGGCCTTACGCTGATTTCCTAAAAGAGTTTGCAGATTTTCTCTCAGACCTATTAGTTAACTTCGATAAAGCATTAATTGTTGGAGACTTTAATATCCATGTAGATAATCAAAATGATGCGTTAGGGGCTGCGTTTACAGATTTATTAAACTCCTTTGGGGTCAAGCAAAACATTACCGGACCGACTCATCGATTTAATCATACACTCGATTTAATTATATCACATGGAACCGATCCAACCGATATAGATATCATTCCACAAAGTGACGATGTCACTGACCATTACATGGTAACTTGCATATTACGTACTCCTGTAATATATCATGCTGCGCCGCGTTATCGATTAGGCAGAACAATCCTTCCATCCACCATAGATAATTTTTCAAACAGCTTATCGGATCTGTCTCAGCTGCTCAGTGAACCCAAACAAACAGATGAACTTGAGGAATTAACTAGCACTATGAGCACCATTCTCTCTGGATCATTGGATATTGTTGCGCCCATTAGATTAAAAAAGGTCAGAGAGAAAAGTAAAGCACCATGGTACAACAATACTACGCGTGTTCTAAAGAGAGAAACCCGTAATTTAGAGCGTAAATGGAAACAAACCAACTTAGAGGTCTTTAGAATCGCATGGAAAGACAGTATGTCACGTTATAAAAAGGCCCTAAAAGCGGCCAGGGCTGAGCATCTACGCAAACTAATAAAAAACAACCATTACAATCCTAAGTTCTTATTTAACACCGTGGCGAGACTAACAAATAAACAGATGTCTCCAGAACAAAATATTCCATTACAGTTTAGTAGTAATGATTTCATGAAGTTCTTCACTGAGAAAATAGAAAACATCAGAACCACAATTGTAAACGTTCAATCCTCAATCGCGCCTTATAATTCAGCCTCAATTATCACGCCGCAAGAACAATTACAGTGCTTCACAACTATAGAACAAAAAGAGTTAAATAAACTTTTTACTTCATCTAAAACAACAACATGTTTATTAGATCCCATACCAACTAAACTATTGAAAGAAGTGTTACCTGTAGTGGAAGAGCCTCTCCTCAATATTATTAACTCGTCTTTATCTTTAGGTTATGTTCCAAAAACATTTAAACTGGCAGTTATAAAACCTCTCATTACGAAACCACAATTAGATCCGAATAATCTAGTAAATTATAGACCCATTTCAAATCTACCTTTTATGTCTAAAATACTAGAAAAAGTTGTGTCCGCTCAACTGGGCTCTTTCTTACAAGAAAATGACACCTATGAAAAGTTTCAGTCTGGATTCAGGCCGCATCATAGCACTGAAACTGCGCTCGTTAAAATCACAAATGATTTACTTTTAGCTTCTGACCAAGGCTGTATCTCAATATTAGTTTTACTTGATCTTAGTGCTGCGTTCGATACTATAGATCATACAATACTCTTAGATCGACTACAAAATTATACTGGTGTTCAAGGACAAGCATTAAGCTGGTTTAGATCGTATTTATCTGACCGCTACCATTTTGTTTATTTAAATGGAGAAAAATCTATCATAACTCCAGTAAACTATGGAGTGCCGCAGGGATCTGTGTTAGGCCCTCTATTATTCTCAATATATATGCTACCACTTGGAAATATTATAAGGAAACATGGAATTAGTTTCCATTGTTATGCTGATGACACTCAAATCTATATTTCATCACGGCCAGATGAAAACGCTAAATTATCCAAATTGACAGAGTGTGTTAAAGATATAAAAGATTGGATGACGCATAATTTTCTTTTATTAAATCCAGACAAGACAGAGGTACTACTTATCGGTTCAAAAAACCACCCACAAAACCTCTCACAATACAACTTTAACATAGTAGGATGTCCTGTTACTTCATCCTCTACAGTAAAAGACCTGGGTGTTATATTAGACTGCAACCTGTCTTTTGAAAATCATATTTCATATGTTACAAGAACAGCCTTTTTCCACCTTAGAAACATTGCTAAGCTACGTAATATGCTATCAGTTTCTGACGCAGAAAAGTTAGTTCATGCATTCATGACCTCGAGACTAGATTACTGTAATGCGTTATTAGCCGGTTGTCCTGCATCCTCAATAAACAAGCTACAGTTAGTCCAAAATGCCGCCGCTAGAGTTCTAACTAGATCAAGAAAATATGATCATATAACACCGATTTTATCATCCCTACATTGGTTACCTATGAAGTCCCGTATTAATTACAAGGTATTGCTACTGACTTATAAAGCCCTAAACGGCTTAGCTCCAGTCTATTTAACGGATCTTCTATCGCCCTATAATCCATCGCGCTCTTTAAGGTCACTAAATTCAAGGCTTTTGGTCATACCTAGGATATCTAGGTCCACCAAAGGAGGGAGAGCATTTTCACATTTAGCACCAAAACTCTGGAATAGTCTTCCGGATACTGTTCGTTGCTCAGACTCGCTCTCCCAGTTTAAAACTAGATTAAAGACGCATCTCTTCAGCCAGGCATTCATATAATACTTTTAATCCTACAGTTAAATCCGACCTCTAGTTCATAAACGCCAGAGGAGAACTGGCCCCCGACTGAGCCCGGGTTCTCCCAAGGTTTTTTTTTCTCCATTAGGTCACCTGATGGAGTTTTTCGGTTCCTTGCCACTGTTGCCTTTGGCTTGCTCAGTTGGGGATATTTGGGGATATTTAATTTAATTAATCAATCAACGATACTATTGATCAGCATTACCGAACGTAGACGTTCCACTAGAAACAAACATTGATGTATTGTTCTAATTTATTACTGTGAAGCTGCTTTGATACAACCTGTGTTGTGAAAAGCGCTATATAAATAAACTTGACTTGACTTGACTTGACTTGATCAATGCAGTTTTGAAAAATATGACAATTAATTTTTTCCATAGCTAGGGGGCGCCCTCCGGCGGTATAATCCGTTCTAAAGGAATAACTCAGCACCTTTTAGGAGTTGAATAAAATGTATAGGTGCATTGAAAAGCCGAGATTCTAAGCTTTAAAATGATACCTATTTTGTATCATATCATTCAGTGGTTGCTTAGTAATTTGATTATGAATTTTTTTCATGGGGTGCCGTCCCGCCGGCGGGACGCTTAGGGTTTAAGCCTAACCCGGCCTTCATGCCGAAATGCTTCCCTGCGTTCACTTTGGAGGTTTTGGATCTATCCGCTTTTCACCCTCCACCCTTTGCCTCCCCGGAGGATCAGGGGCTGAATGCTCTGTGTCCCGTCCGTGCTCTGCAAGCATATATGACCAGGACCAGTGCTTTCCGCAAGAGCGACCAGCTCTTTGTTTCAAGGGCTCCCCCGCACAAGGGGAGTCCCATTTCAAAGCAATGCCTCTCACATTGGCTTGTGGACGCTATACTATGGCTTATGAAGCAAAGGGAGTGCAGCCCCCAGGGGGCATCAGAGCTCATTCCACAAGGGGCTTAGCCGCCCGGGTTAACCAACGAGGAGTGAATGGGCCGGCTGGCCATGTTCATTCCTGTCACCAAGCATTCGCATTCCTTCTTGGACACCATTCCTTGGATAACCACAAATATTTTCAATTTAATGAAAAAACGGGATATGGCTTTAAAATCTCCCAAGCAGTGATCAACATATTTTCACTATGTTACGGAATTGAGTAGTCAAAGAGATAAGGATAGCCAAAGCAAACTTCTTTTTGACCATAATTGAAAAAGCAGGAGGTAATACTAAAACTATTTGGTGCCAGTTAAGAAAATTAATGGGACATGATGTTAACAATGCCAAATCAATTGAACTTGTTGTTGGTGGAAAATTAAGAGATAAGCCAGCTGAAGTAGCTGATGCTCTCAATAATTATTTCATTGATTCAGTAGAAAATATCATCAAGTGTTTTTGCTATTTGCCTAATTGGGGCTAAAGCCAATTGCTATTTCATTGACAAAGTCAAGTCACAGTTGGATCGAGGAGGGGTTGTTGGTGCTGTTTTTCTAGATTTAAAAAAATCTTTTGACACCATTAATCATGGAGTTCTTCTATCCAAGTTACAAACTTTTAATTTCGATACAGGCACTATTAAATGGGTAGAATCTTATTTAACACATCGGACTCAGTTCGTTAGAGTTAGGAATCATCAATCAGGTGTATATTGCCTTGTCTGCAGGTGTCCCACATAGGGCTCTATTTTGGGTCCACTTTTATTTTCTTTGTATGTAAATGACTTGCCAAATGTTTGTCCTAATGCCAACACCCAAATGTATGCAGATGACACAGTAATCTTTGTACATGCTAACAGTGCAGCACAAACTGCTGATCTGCTATCAAACTCGATGCAAAAGATTACAGAATGGTTAAATCACAATTGCCTTCAACTGAATGTATCCAAAACTGTATGTATGTTTTTTAGTAAATCTAAAAGCCGCTGTGTAGAACCTGATGTAGTCGTAGCAGGGGAGAGACTACAAGTCGACTCAGATTTTAAATACCTTGGAGTATACATAGATAACAATCTTACTTTTAGATTACACATTAAGAAGGTTTGTAATCACATTAAGTACAACCTGGCAAATTTTAGATATGTCCGTAGCTGCATGTCAAAAAGGGCCGCTATGATGTTCATGCACTCAATGATTTTGTCTCATATAACCTATTGTTTGACAACCTGGTCACAAGCTAGCAACACTTCTCTCAAACCACTACTCTCCCTATATAAGAAAACTATTAAAGTACTTGATAGGAAATCCATATATTATCATCACTGTCATGTTTAAAAAAAAATATAGTCTATTGAATTTCGAAAACTTGATTATATATGCAGATCTCTGTCTTGTGTACAAAATTTTGCATGGACTGGCTCCTCCTGTATTGCGCCAGTTTGTGAGAACAGCGCCAAATGCTTGTAGATCTACAAGGAGTGCACCAAGAGGTGACTGCATTGTCCCATTTAGGAAGAGTGCACTTGGTCAAACAGCTTTGGGCTGCTCATGAATGGAACCTCATTCCAATTCACATTAGGAATTTTAAAACGTACGCTTCTTTTAAACTTAACTTAAAGAAGTGGCTAACAGGTAGTCAGGACTGTCAACATTACATTTGACATGAAATCTTGCTGCTACCCTGTCTTCTCTGTCCTATCTGTTTGTTTGTTTGTGCTTCTTGTGCTATGCCGATGAGGTTGGCTGGCTTATTGTGTATTAACATGTATGTAATATTTCAATCCTTTTGTTTAATTTTTTTTTTAGGTGTGACATCTTAAGATCTGTCCAGGGACAGCAGATGTAAAATGTAAAAATTCTGGCACACTGTACATTTAATTATGTATTATTAGTGTGCATTGTCCCTGTTAAATAAACCTGAAATAAATAAATAAATAAATAAATTTAGCTATGTGCATTGGTGGTGCGGGGGCCATTATCATGTATGTGTCTCATGCATGTTTCATGCCCTGCTTGCCCACAGCAGTTTAGCGTGGTGTCACCCTTGCAGGGTCATGTTTGTGGGACGTGTCAGGCACCGCCTCTCTGAGGTGACCGTCCTTTTCTGGCCTTCAGAACCTCACTGTGAGTGTATTGGGCAATCGGGGAGCTGTCCATGTCTCTCCCATAGGTGGATCTCAAAACGAGATGATGAAAGAGAACAATAGGTCACTGTCGTAACCCCGGTTCTCTGAAACATCGAGTGGAGAGACCCACCAGCTTTGCCTTAGGTAAGGGAGTGTGGCCTTACCTGGCATTGGCTGCGCGCTTCTGTCTGTTAGCCAGACTTGGTGCAATTGGATGCTTCTGCAGAGGTCAGGTACAGGATGCCCTTCCCATAGGTGGATCTCTCCACTCGATGTTTCAGAGAACCGGGGTTACGACAGTAACCTATTGTTTTTAAACGTATAATATATTTGTTGTGGAGAAAAGTTATGTTTAAAAAATAAGCATCTGTAATAATAAAAAAACAAAACAAACAAACAAACATACAATGAAAACAAGAAAGCTTAACCGGAACCTTATTTATATCAAAATGACATTTAATTTTTTTTTTTTTTAATTCTAAACTTTTCAAAAATCAATTCAGGGAAAATATTCCATAAATAGGCCTATATACACAACAAATGGTCATGAAATTATGAAATTAAAAAAAAAATATTATTCACTTCTATTATGACTGATTGTGGAACATCTAATACAAGAGCTGTACTAAACCTGATAACCCTTCAGTTTTGGATGATAATATTTTACCTTTTAATGACAGACTTAGTTCAACTGATGTTCATTCTCCGAGCCAACAGATGGCAGCAAAGCATTTACAATGTAACGTAGATCAACGCTAGTCGTATTTAAATGAGGAAATATGTCATATTTTACATACGTGTCTCGCTAAAAACTACACTTTATTCAATATTAGTGTCGCATACACAATTATACACAAATATCTTGGCAGAGGTGGACGTCTCTCTTTGCAAGAACATCTTTAAGCTCTTACCACTTCCGGAAAGTGTCACGCTGTCCTCCATTGGCGATTATTACAGTCTACCAGGGGGGCAATATTCCGGAAAACATTGAAGCTTCCCCGGGCACCGCCATTGATTAGCAGACCATCACCTGCTGTTAGCATTCCATTGACTCCCATTAATTTTGGCATCACTTTGACAGCGAATAACTTTACATCTGAGGCATTCAACGATTACCGTATGGACCGGAGGAGAAGCTCGCGGGCAAACGGGGGGGACGTGGAGGCAAAATGACAAAATAATTAATCAGAATTCTTAGCGCAAGTTTCTCCTGCTCCTATCTCATGGACACCTCCTACGCACACTCTCCGTCTCTGCAAGTTTTGGAAGGGAATGATTCAGATTTCTCTTGGCACAGCTACTAGAAGACAGACGGGTTGCTCACGTCACATCCACGTCGTCAAGCTCTGTTTGAGTCTGCGCAGTACGCTCAGCCATCAGGAAGTGAGTGCTTCTAATTGACCTCACTTTTCTCCGTTGAATCCGCTGTGTCCATTTCTTATACTGTCTGCAGTCTACAGAGGGTCACTTCTGGAGAACTGAGTTTCTATGAATGTTTTGTGAATTTTTTTTTTTTTTTTTTGTAGACTATCCCTTATCTACTGCCTTGCTTTACTTTGACTTTACTGTCTTACTTTTATTTTATTTTATCTTATTTTATTTTTCGTGCTTGATACTGTAACCCCTGTGCTTTTTGTTCAATAAAAAAAAAAAAAAAAAAAAAAAATACCTTCTGGAAACCTGAAAACTGAGCTGAAATCATGGTTTTCGAAGACAAAATGATCATGATCAGAGAGCCAGAGGAGGTATATTAGCATATAGTGTTTTGCTGAGCGGTTTAAATGTAATTTAGGGGGCAAAGGAGACGCTTTATGTCGAAACGTTCTGGTTTATGTGGTGGCCGAGCCTGATCTAGAGGTTGATTATTGTTTGGAAGTTTTCCTCTGTCTTGCAGTTGCCACGCCCCATTTTTCTTTGCTACTGAGGCCACATTTACACATAGCCGGGTATTTAGAGAAACAAATATTTCCTCCCCTCCGTTTTCAAAAATAACATTGTGCACACAACATCGTTTTCAAAAAAGTTGTTGTTTACATCAACCCGCATAAATACGCCGTCGAGCAACATCATAACTATGCCAAACCTATGGGCGGCAGTGTAGGGAGAAGGATAAAGCCATGCAAGCCAATCAGAATCCTCAAAATCGACAACAACGAATAGCACGGGCGACTTCCTGTTCCTTTCAAAACAACAGACTCGCGCGAGGTTCGTTTGTGTGGACAGACAGCAAAGTTGAGTTACTCCTTAAAGTCGCATTAGACTACAAGGCAAGTAAAGCCCAAGACAATGTCGACTGGGAATCTTGCCAGTCCAAATATGTCGACATGTTGGCGCAATTCTTGGAACAATACCCGTCCGAGACCAACGATGAGTTTTCTCAAGTGAAGGAGGAGATAACGCGAGCCCATCTGACAACGAAACTTAAGGCAATAAGAGGGAAATACAGAAATTCTGTGGACACTGGACGCAGGAGCGGCCATGGAAGAGTGGTGCTCCTCTACTTTGAACTGTGCGAGCAGGCTTGGGGTGGTTCCCCAGCCACTACGACCATCGCCTCCAGCATTGAGACCAACGAACTGGAAGATTCCGTTTCTCCTTCCCCCGCCACATCTGCTTCGTCCTTGGTGGAATTCTTGGACGCCGAGTCTGAAGCAGAGGTTCAAGATGTTGATGGAAGTGTGACCATCACCCCCACAGTGAAGCAGAGGAGAGACCTGCTTCAAGGTAGGCCTATGTATATATTGTCATGTATGTATTGTTGGCTTTGTTTAAATGAATGTGTGTAGAAATCCTTCAGCAAAATAATTCATCCTGAAGAAAATTTCTGTCACAATAGTTCCGTCCATAGACTGTAAACATACACGGAAAAAAGTAGTGGTAAAAGGCAAAAATAAAAAAAGTAATGAAGAGAAGTCACATCAGTCATTCTCATGTGCTACAACATTATAGTAACGGGGAACTGTTAAGTACTTGTTCATGGATTGATTATACTGAGGGAATTTAGGCCATCATTCATCACGGTAATATGAAATATGATTATTTTTGTATAGGTTTACTTATGCAAATGAGCATGTTTTAATACATTTTCTTTGTTGTACTCTGTAAAGGCTAAACTGAAGGGACACCGGCATGAACGGTTCAAGAGGAAGCTGCCAGCTGAAAATCAGTGGCTGAATGCCATTGAGGATGACAAAAATGTCAAGAAGAAACTTGTGGAAATTATTGAGACCTCAGAAAAGCAGGCATCCGAAAATTTCTCTAAAATAACAAATATCCTGGATAGGCTAACATCATCAATTGCAAATGGGTTTGCTCTAATGCGGCAAGTTGTGCAGACACCGCCACATTACAATATCCAATTTGATGGAAGAGGTCCTTATGGACCAGTTTATGCACACACGCCGCCACTACACACACACTCCTATTTCCAAAATTCACCACCAATTCAGCACTCATTGTCAACTCGTCAGCTGACAACAGACCACCCAACGCAGTTCCACTCAGCACCATCAACATAACTGATTTGGCACACACACCTGTTGAGGTCATTGTTGCGTTCACTACGTCACGGGTGTTCAGCAGCAATCGGCTTGTTCGACTTCATGCAGCTCTGCGCAGACCGATCGGCGGCTGACTTGAAGCAGTGCATGCCGGTTAGAAATTTTGTCCGACTTGATACAGCGCAGACGCCACGTGACTGTGACGAGTGCCATCAAAGTACCGCGAGAGCGATTCGAGAGTAGCCGGAGAACTCAGCCAGCGCAGCTTCTCAAGAGCGGCTGCAGGAGCTCTGATGACGACACAGCTGTTCCACGATTGGCCGGATTCACCGCATGACAACAATCACGTGTGTTTCGTCTTTATTCAAACACCTTTAGTTCCTCTAAAGCTCACAAATCAGTTTTTTATAACAGTAAACTCTCTTTTCATGTCGTTGCGATGTTATATTGTGTCATGTTTATCAAATTTAACTGATTAAAAAACGTAGAGTCCACTTCATTGATAGTAGCTTATGTTGAACTTTATTCTTGTTCAAACAGACGCTGTATGAAGCTGTACATAAAGTAGGCTACTGAATGAAAATGTCTCTGAAACATCTGTGTATTATTTGGCAAATATTGCATTTATTTCACTTCAGCTGTGGTAAAGTATGCAAACACCACGTGAGCGGTCACTACGAGAACCAGAAAGTGTCAGATTTCACGTCTCCGTTTGCAGCTCCTCCCCGCCTGCACGCAGCTACTCTTGCCGATCGGTTACATCCAGCCGCAGCCGATGTCGAACACACCTAATGTAACGCAGTTTAATAGGTGGGAGGTTCACTTCCCTGACTGAAGCACGGGCCAGTCAAGAGTTGAAACGTGGACCAGTAAAATCCCAAAACAGTGTGTTAGAATCCAGTAATGAATGAGCACGGGCTATAAGCGGGAGCGAGTACTAGTTTTGGCATGTTGTCTCGTCAGGAGAGATGCGCCACCGGTAAGCTGCTGTTTCTATCCATTGAGCTGCAGTTTAAGTTTCTTTGTCTGTTTGCGCTACCGCTGTGCCGGCACTGTATATGTGCGCGGTTTGTATGCTTGATAACTGTTACTTTGGTCACGCTGATAAAACCTTGTTTGCGGTCTGATGTTTAACGTTGTCGGCTCGATTGTATCCGTGGCTATATTCCAGCGAATGTTTGAAATTGAAGCGTTTCACTGTCACACGAGTTACCTCTGTTTGCGGTGCTGGATGGGTAATGTAGTTAATCACTTTACATTGGTAATGGATTGCTATGCTCAGCGTTGCTACTTAAAACTACACTCACTGTTTTTCACTTTAGGCCAACATACTGAGAACACTTTTGTAGTTTTGGGCTATTGGTTTAATGTGTAACATTGACATTGATGTACATTTGGTGTGTGTGAAATTGTTGCATTTCTGTGTTTAGATGTGCTTTGTTTAGTCATTCAGTTTAAACACTAAGTATATTATAATATTTATAATATTAAATACTGACTATACTGAAATTTATATTTTATTTATATTTGTATATTATTCAGAATTTATGGTATATTATGTATGTGGCTATTAATGTTGTTTACACCATAGCCTTTCTATTTCTACAGGTTTATAACCTGCTATTTGTGGACTAATCAACTGTGTATGGAAAATTAATCACAGTAAATAAAAAACCAAAACGAGTCATAACAACGTGTCCTCTCCTGACGCCCCGTTCGGTGGGGAGATTCTTAAAGAACCGAACAATTATAAACCGCGGCCCACTGCACTGGATTGAGTGCAGCAAAAAACAGCCATGGACTGCTTCATTAAGGAAGCTCAACCAACCCAGGATCAGCTGGCCTCTCACTTCTGTGACTGACCCCAAGTTTATCACCAATCAAACTGCCCGTTGATCAAGGATAAAAGAGCGTGTATACACATTGGCAGTGACAACTCTCCAGTCAACACAAAGGGAGTAACAATGGCAGACTTGGAAAAGCTTAAAAGTGTGCGATCAAGAGCACAGGCTTCATTCACCAAAAGGGCTCATACTCTCACCAAACCGGGACTCTGGTGATCCGATACAAGATGCTTCTTTCCTCTCTCTCCCTGTCATGTCTGCCGATCTCTAGCTGAAGCCCAAAACGTACACGGGGGCATTGAACATGAACACCCGAAGCAAACAAATTACAGCAAAGCAGCCCGGAAAGAACCAAAGGAAACTCTAATCTCAAGCCTCAAATCAGCCTTGAAAGAGCACGGCTACCCACTTTCTCTGGTGACATGAGGGACTATTACCGCTGGAAGACTGAGTGGGAGGACCTACAAGAATTGGGTAACCCACAAGGTGTGGAATGTATAAAAAAGTTCCACTTATTAAATAGTCTCCACGAAAAGGTCAAGAAGGATCTCGTCCTATCTAGCTGTGGATCCGCCGACGATATGTTCAGGCTGCTGGACAGCAAATACGGGAACAGAGCGAAAATAGTCCTAATGATCACCACCGAGGTCCAGTCTCTTCCCCCCCGTCAAAGGAAACAATCCAAGAAGAACCACTGAATTGATCCAGGCTGTGGAAAGGGCACAGTGCAACCTCCAGATTCTTGGTGAAGAGGACGCCGTGAAGAACCGTGTTGTTGCTCAATCTCTTTAAAGCAAGCTTCCCAGTTCACTCAAGAAGGAGTGGATTATGCACAAAACTGACCCGGCAAACAGGTTCTCTCCACTGTATCATTTTGATTGCCTCCTAGGATTCTTGAAGAAGCAGAAGGAGATTCTTGAAGAGTTAGATCAGTTGGAGCCGAGCCCTGCAGACAAAGGCTCTGTGGAAAAGGGTGCTGCAGACTACCCAGATAAGAGAGGGAGGAAGGCTTTCACTAAATCCACAGCAGGTTTGCGGCCCCACCCCAAGGATGGGAAAGGATGCACACCCAGATACCTCTGCCCAAAAGTAGACTGTCGGAAAGGAGGGGTGTCGGACCACAATTACCCTCTGTGTCCTAAGCCACCGACTCCAAAGAAGGACAGCAGCAGTGAGGAGCAGAGCACCATAAAATTTGGAGGAAAGAAACTTGGCCTAACCAACAAACAAGAGGAGTTTCTGGCAGAGCTTACAAGAGAGAAATACAAGAATGCGTTCTCAAACAATATCTCATCAACTGTATGCGCCGGAAGTGAAGCTGATGGAAGTAACGACACACTCGGGTTGCCTTATTGGCTCCCTAATCGACCTCACATCTGACACCAATTATATCACCAATGAAACAGCCGATCGCCTTGGACTGTGCGGTGAGAACATCAGGCTTATAGTCCATGGAGTCGGGGGGATGAAGAAGACTGCCCTGACCAAAAGATATTCCCTGCGGCTGAAGGTGAAGACATCCAAGGGAAAAGTGGAAGAGCATAGAATTCTCTGCTATGGCCTAGAAAACATTGCGGAGGTGACTCAATCAGTCACCGCCGAGCAACTGCAGAAGTTCTTTCCCAATGTACCCAGAGACAAACTGGTCCGTCCCACAAAGATTGACCTCCTTATCAGTCACCGGGAAGGTCGTCTTGTTCCCCAGCCAATCAAGATTGTGGGAGACCTCGTCATCTTGGACGGCCCGCTGAGAAAGACTGTTGAGGGAACCCATCCCGATCTCATTGAGACAGTCGACCTGGCCGTGTACCGCTCTGAAACTCACCTTGCAAGGACCATGAGATCGGCCTCGATGGCGTATAAAGAGACCATCACACCTCAAAAAAAGGAAGAAAATGCGCTTGTCCGGAGCACCGCAACCACCAACAAAGAGGTCTTCGAGTGGTTCAGGTGGGACAGCATAGGAGCTGCGTGCAGTCCTCAATGTGGCGGCTGCAAGTGTGGTAGGTGCCCCCCTGGAGGAAAAGAAATGACCCTCAAGGAAGAGCGGGACCTGGAAAAGATAAAAGAATGCCTAACATACGTGCTGGTGGACAAACACAGCAACTCTCCCCACTGGGACGCAGCTTATCCCTGGAAGACAGACCTCACAACACTGCCAGACATTCGGCAGTCAGTGGAGGCAACCTTCAGAAACACTGAGAAACGTCTGGAGAAGGAACCTGTGTGGAAGGCTGCATACAAAGAACAAATACATGAAATGGTTTCAAGAGGGGCTGCTGCAAAACTCACAAGGGAGGAAATTAACAACTGGGAAGGACCTAAATGGTACATCAGCCATCTGGTTGCACCGAACCCTCACTCCTCCTCAACCCCTGTGAGAATTGTGTGGAATAGTAGCCAAGAATTCCGAGGCATAAGTCAAAATGATTTCCTTCACAAGGGTCCCGATGTACTCAGTCCCATCAGAGGTGTCCTTCTGAGGTTCAGGAGTGGACTCCATGCCACACTGGGTGACGTAAAAAGATGTTTAACTCAGTGTGGCTGAAAGATGATGAAGTTCACCTCCACCACTTTCTCTGGAGAGACAACCCTGCGGACAACATTGCGGTGTTTGCAGTTGTCAGAGTCAATATTGGTGATAAACCCGCAGAATGTATCGCCCAAGTTGCAATGAAGGAGACGGCCAACCTTCCTCAGTTTGCTAATATGATTGAAGAACGGCGAGCTCTGACTGAGGACAGCTATGTGGATGACATCCTGACCTCACACGATGACCTCAAGATGCTGGAAAGGATCACCAAAGGGGTGGAGGAGATTTTGAAAGCGGGAGGCTTCTTCCTCAAACCGTGGGTTCTGTCACGCCAAAGTGGGAGGAGTAGAGCCCCTGCTAAAACAAAAGTACCCAGGACCCTGGTACTGCCCAACCAAATGCATGATGGGGAGAACAAAGCACTTGGGGTCGGCTACGAACCTGAGACAGACAAGCTTCGGTTGCTGACTTCTATCAACTTCTCTAAGAAAAGAGGGAAAATGAGGACAGGATTTAATCTGAGCATGGAGGATGTCAGGGAAGGAACACCGAATCCCCTTACCCGACGCATACTTCTTAGCCAGATTGCCGCATTATACGACCCGGTTGGTCTTGCCTCACCAGCCAAACAGAAGGGAGTGATGTTGGGACGAGAATCATTCCAGGAAGCTGGCAAGGACAACCCATCTAAAGACACATGGGATGCCCCTGTCTCACTAAAACTTCGAGAAGCCGCAATAACGCTCTTTGAAGAATTCGTGAGACTTGGCCAAGTAAGGTTTGAGAGAAGCCTCACGCCGCCTGGAGCCATAGGCCCACCAACAGGGATCACGTTCTCAGATGGAAGCAAATCCTCCTATGGAGCTGTACTCTACCTGCGGTGGGAAACCCGAGACAAAGTTGTAGTGAAGTTGGTGGAATCCAAGGCTAAACTCACCCCTCTCGACCAAAAGGGAGATGTGATCAAGGCGGAACTCTGTGGCGCGGTCTTCGCTACTCAGTATTTTGAGAAGCACTGCCACATTAAAGTCAAGCAATGGATTCACTTTGTGGACAGCCAAACAATCCTGGCCAGGATTCAGTGAGATTACACCCTCTGCTGCTAAAGATGTGGGAAAACTTCAGCGGAAAGCCTTCTCTGTAGTGGTCACCAGGGCCCAGTCAAAAGAAAGAGCTGGCCTCAACGGGCCTGACATCAAGGCGGACCTCAAGCATTAAGGAGTCAATGGTAGACCGACATCACCAGCTGTCCCAGGTGCAACATCAGCGGCAGACAGACAGAGAAGGCCCTGGGCAATTGGACTAGTGCGCCTTGTGGAACCTCAACGCTTCAGTTCTCTGTCCAAGATGTGTGGTTCTATAGCCTGGACTCGACGGGCTGAGAAGACGCCAGGCACCAGACTCATCAAAGTGGGAGGGAAACTGCTCTATCCTGTCTACTGAGGAGAGAGCGCAAGCCTTTCGAGACCTGGTCCTCGCAGCCCAAAATGATACAGATACAGATACAGATACAGATAGCTTTATTAATCCCCAAAGCGCAATTCAGTTTCTACAGTACACCGTCTAGACATACAACCATTCACAAAGCCATAGCGTGTAGTATATAACAAGGGTAACATGATAGGGTCCGGGTCCAAGGACAGTTTATAAATAAAAAGACATCAAAAACAGAATAAAAAAAAATACAATAAAAAGTAAATAAAAAATGAATTCCACATATCCGTAGCTCCTAAAGTGCATAGTGCCAAGAACAGATCAGTCCATAATTATTTCCTCAGCTCAATGTTTAACAGCATAATTGCTGAAGGAATAAATTATCTTCCATAACGGTTTGTCTTTCTAGGGGGCTGCAAGTAACGCCGACCTGATGGCATAAGAACAAATTCATCTCCCAGAATATGATGTTGGTTCATCAGACTTTTTACTTTTTGAAGAACACGTTTCTCCCAAAGAGAATTTAGCTCACACATTTGGATTCCAATCATTTTGGAGCAGACTTTCACAATATTATTTAAACAGTTTCGGTCCTTCACTGAAATATTACCAAACCAACAAATGAAAGAAAAAGTAAGAAGGCTCTCAATATAAGACAAATACCATAGACTGTAAAAAATATGGACAAAGCGTCTGTGACGTCACCCATAGACTTTCTGAAGAACGGGTTTGAAGCCGTTTATGGGGGGTATGGGCGGCGCCATCTTGGAAAATCTTGGGAAATCCTAACCCCGCCCACCTTCTAACGCAGCGCACGTCACTCAGTTCGCCTGCTACTCCGGTTATCTCTGTGTATATTTCAGGCAACGAAATATGTTATAAAACACCATACTAACTCTTTTCGTTTTCATTTAAAGAAATCTTAAACATTATAGCCACACAAATGTGGTTCAGGCAACGCATATTGATTATATTCAACTGCACATAACGTTTGCCTATTTATGAAAAAAAAAAAAAAATATATATATATATATATATATAAAACACAAACCTGCCTCTTTTCATTTTAAATATAATATAAAAATATTAAACATTTTATGGTCCAGGCAATATGTGCGTTTGTACTAAACAACAGATTTTGCAGTAAACAACATTACATATCATCTTTGTTGTATTAAAAATTAAAATGACAAAAACTCAACCCAGTCTCTTTTTGTTAAATTTCAGTTTTATCAATGTTAGCCATTATAAAAGTATAGGTAAAAGGTATAAGAAGCTATACAAATAAAGCAAACAATTCAGTCAAACATACAAAGTCAGCGCGAGTCTAACCATACATCGGTAAAGTTAAATAGCTTATAAAGTTATGAAACTTCCCCTCAGCCAAAACGATTGCCCAGGGAAAAAAAATATAGATTCACGAGACCAAAAATCGCCCATTAGATATACACAAGATGAATTATATCTGTTTAACCACTACAGAGACGACAGAGTCCGCGGCATTGGCGGCAAACCTCAGAACGTCAAGCCGATGTAAGACTCTTCCAGGCGGGGTACATCGCGCCGAGCACCCGGTCATCGCTGGATCAACTGGATAAAATTTTCATAAATCTTTAAATAAACCACAGATTTGAGCTTTAAACAACTACATTCTCGCCTGAAAAACTCTTAAAACTACATTTCATGATACAGAAACAGTAGTATTATATGTCAACTGTATTAAAAAATGGCGCTTCTTATGTTGTCATTCTCCGTGGCGCTGCCTTGTCAGCTGTCAATCAAGCTGTCAATCAAAGTTAACCACGCCCTTATTGTCATATATTTTATATCTAAATACGATCTAAACTAACGAGTTAGAAAAAAATTCACCCCCCTCAGAGTTGTCAGGCACTCGGAACCTATCGAAAAAAACAATAAAAGTCCATGGGACCAACTTGTAAAAACATGAATTTATGCTGTGAAAACGGACATTTTAACATGGGGGCTATGGACATTTGCTCCCTTTTGGGACCTGCCCCTAGCGGATTTTCGATGTATTGCAGTTTTTCGCACTTCTGGGTAGGCTTCATTTTTCAGATCAGAATGTTGCCGCTTGACAAATACACAGTGCACAGTATAGATTTAGAAACCCCGAATGAATTTATCCTGCGCAATAAATGTACTCTCTGCTGGGACCGTTTGACCTCTGATTTAGAGTTCCTTTCAAACTTCAGTTGAATCAAAAACCGTACCCAGATATTTATAATAATTTACGATCTCCACATCCTCGCCATGGATCCTGCATACTGAGGTATGTAATAATATTAGCTCAAAGGGGAAATATTAATAATAATCCATAATTACCAATTATGATTAATTATTAATATTTGGGTCAGTTAATTAGATTAACTTTGAGGTAAGCCAAATTAATATATTACAATCAATTAATCAGTTCCAACGAACTCTTTGATTATTCATTTATTCTAAGGAAAATGTATTGTTCATGGTCACTGAAAAATAATTATTCCTTATGTACAGCAATTAGCATGTAGCAAGATCAAAATCGTAAAAGGGACTTTGTATGCAAACAGAGGATCAGAAACCAAATTCATAATTGTGCACAAGTTTTATTAACTAAATCACAAACATAACTAACACTAAACAAACATAAATACATTCATACATCCATACATACATGCATAGGTAAAGGGGTGAGTTATGTGGAACCGGAAACAGGAAATAGAACTATGGAATACGATCTATTTCAGTATGGAAAGAAATGAAAGAACCATCAGCTTATTTCATAGCAATCTCATCAAAGAATACTTGCATGGCAGTTGCAATCGTGGAAAATTCTTGAAGTGGATGAAGATTGGATTCGTTGATGGGTCCAGAGGCGTAGCAAGCTTTTCAAAAGTGCGGGGGATGGATGTGGTTTGTTTATTAACAATAAAAACGTTGAATACAATGACAGGTACAAAAGGTATAACATACAAGATATAAAAAGCTTCCAATTTAAATGAGTGACACTAGAAAAGTATAAAAACACACTCGGAACACACGGAAAATAAGTCAAAACTCTGTTGTGAAAATACACAATAGACTTGCTAAAGAATCAGAAATACTTTAATAATCTTTAATATATATATATATATATATATATATATATATATATATATATATATATATATATATATATTCTAATATGATGATTTGATGCTCAAGAAACATTCATTATTATTATAAATGTTGAAAACAGTCGTGTACACATTTTTTCCAAAATTATTTGATGAATAGAAAGTTCAAAAGAACAGCATTTATTTCAAATAGAATATTTTCTAACATTAGGCTATAAATGTCTTTACTGTAACTTTTGATCAGTTCAACTCATCCTTGATGAATAAAAGTATTGATTTATTTTATTTTTATTTTATTTATTTCCCCCAAAAATAAAATAAAAATTCTTACTGACCCCAAACTTTTGAACGGTAGTGTTTAATGTTACAAAAGCTTACAAAAGCATAAATGCTTTTCTTTTGACTTTCTATTCATCATAGCATCATGAAATAAAAATGTAAATAACTGTTTTCAACTGTTTTCAACATTGATAATAATAATGAATGTTTCTTGAGCATCAAATCATCATATTATAATGATTTCTGAAGTATAATGTGACACTGAAGACTGGAGTAATGATGCTGAAAATTCAGCTTTGATCACAGGAATAAATTACATTTTACTGTATATTCACGTAGAAAACAGCTGTTTTAAATTGGAATAATATTTCACAATATTACTGTTTTTGTTTGTATTTTTAGTCAAATAAATGCAGCCTTGGTGAGCAGAAGATACTTATTTTAAAAACATTAAAAATCTTACTGACCCCAAACTTTTGAATGGTATGCAACCAACAACAACAACCAACTGACCAACCGAATTTAGCTAGCTGCTGAACAATATCCCAATTAGCATTAGTCAAAAAAACGTACTTGGTTACTTACGTAACCTCGGTTCCCTTAGAGATAAGGGAACGAGTACTGCGTTGAAAACGCTGTGGGAAAAGTCCTTTTCTCGAGAATATTGAAGCCTTTATTTTAAAACGCATTGCTGCAGCACATGCGAGAGCTAGAAGCTCGCGTGAGCGTGCTGATTGGCTTGTGCAAAGCAACTGCACGAACCAATGGTGGAACAGCAGAGGAGCGCGAGCCAATCGGGGCGCTTGGCACTCTGCCAGAGTCAAGCGCGCGAAACTGCACGTGACAGAAGAGTATAAATACAAAGAGAATCCGCCATTTGACAGGTTTAAATCGACTGAAGCGAAAGACACCTGCCATAAGAGACAATAGCACGGCAAGGCAACGCAGTACTCGTTCCCTTGTCTCTAAGGGAACCGAGGTTACGTAAGTAACCAAGTACGTTCCCTTACGAGAACGTTCTCTCGTACTGCGTTGAAAACGCTGTGGGAACACTATTTAAAACGCCGTGCTTGTCGTCTTTGGCCAATCTGACTCACCGAGAGCTCCAGGAAGTACAGAATAGCCTAGGATAAAGAGACCGAGTCTTCGGGCCCTTAGATATCCAAACAGATAAAGCTGGGCCAAGGGCCAGTCTTAAGAATCCCACAACTCGAGATGACAACCAGTGTCTGAGTCAAAAACTAGTCTGGGTCCACAGAGCCAGCGTTAGATAGACTACTCATGCCTAAAAGGCAGGAACCATAGAGGTTTAAGATGCGGACGGAACGGACCAGCCGGCCGCCGCATACGTTAGATAGAGACTACTCATGCCTATAAGGCAGGTACCATAGAGGTTTAAGATGCGGACGGAACGGACCAGCCGGCCGCCGCATACATTAGATAGAGACTTACTCATGCCTATAAGGCAGGTACCATAGAGGTTTAAGATGCGGACGGAACGGACCAGCCGGCCGCCGCATAACGTCCTACATAGGCATTTTCGTAACTAGTCTGGATCCATAGAGCCAGGGCCTAGCTAGAGAGAATTTGTACCTGCGGAGCAGGGACTTTTGGGTTGTAACGTTTCACAAATGTGGACGAAACAGACTAGCCGGTCATCGCACAATGTGACCGAAGGAATGTCAAAACTAGCCTGGGTCCGCAGAGCCAGAGCTTAGATAGAGAGAACTCGTGCCTGCAGAGCAGGAACTTCCAGGTTGTAAAATCTCACAAATGTGGACGGGACGGACCATCCGGCCGCCGCACAAATGTCTTCGATAGGAACACCACTTGACCAGGCCCACGAAGAGGCGACGCCTCTCGAGGAGTGAGCTCTAACACCTATGGGACATGTAAGGCCCAGTGAGGTGTAGGCCAGAGCAATGGCATCCACTATCCACCTGGACAGCGTGAGCTTCGTGACAGGAAGACCTTTGGTTCGGCCCCCGAAGCAAACAAAAAGCTGTTCAGACTGTCTGAAAGAGGCTGAACGCTCTAAATAAATCCTCAAAGCTCTGACAGGGCAGAGTGTGAGAACATCACTGAACTCTTCTGAGATGGGAAGAGCTGACAGAGAAATAACCTGGGCTCTGAACGGAGTTGAGAGCACCTTAGGAATATATCCATGTCTTGGCCTAAGGATGACCTAGAGTCATTGGGGCCGAATTCCAGACAGGAAGCGCTAGTAGAGAGCGCCTGTAAGTCACTTACTCTCTTGACTGACGCCAGTGCCAACAGCAGGGCGGTTTTCAGGGAGAGAGGTTTTAGGTCGGCTGACCGAAGTGGTTCAAAGGGAGGTCCCTTAAGAGCCCGCAGAACCGAAGAAAGGTCCCATGCTGGGACAGATGGCGGCCGAGGCGGGTTAAGCCTTCTGGCGCCCTTAAGGAAGCGAACTATAAGGTCGCATTTTCCTAAGGAGGCTCCGGCTTCCAATACATGCTGTGCAGCAATGGCTGCTACGTATACCTTGAGAGTGGAGGGGGAGCGACCCGCATCCAGCATCTCCTGGAGAAAGGATAGCACTCTTGGAATTTCACAAGTGTGTGGGTCGAGGTTTCGAGCTAAACACCAGCTGGAAAACACTGACCATTTATGGTGGTAGAGGCGTCTGGTAGACGGAGCTCTAGCTTCCCTGATCGTGTTCAGGACGCCCTCTGGGAGGTCCTGGGGTATCCGTTGAGTGGCCAAGCGTGTAGGGCCCACAAATCGGGACGGGGATGCCATATAGTCCTGCTGGCCTGAGCCAGGAGGTCGCGCCTCACTGGGATTGGCCAAGGGTCTGTCACAGACAGCCGTATCAGCTCCGGGAACCAAGACTGGGTTCGCCATAGAGGAGCTATCAGGAGCACTGCGCATTTCGTGTCTCTGATCCGTTCGATGACCTGAGGGAGCATCGAGACCGGAGGAAAGGCATAGAGGGGAAGGCTGGGCCAGTCGTGGGCCAACGCATCCCTGCTCTTTGAAAAGAAGATTGGGCAGTGACGATTGTCTTCTGAGGCGAAGAGATCTACTTCCGCCTTCCCGAAGACCTCCCAAAGTAGGAGAATCGTCTGAGGGTGGAGAGACCATTCCTCTGGGGGAACCCTGCCCCGAGAGAGCATGTCTGCTCCTGTGTTCAACGTGCCCGGCACGTGAGCTGCCCTGAGCGAGCGCAGATTGGTGTGAGCCCATAACAGTAGCTGTGTGGCTATGGCAAGCAGGTTGCGGGACCTGAGGCCGCCCTGGCGATTTATGTAAGATACCACTGACATGTTGTCCGTCCGGACCAATACGTGGTGTCCAGCCAGGTATGGGAGGAAGGTTTTCAGGGCCAGAAAAACTGCCCTCATTTCGAGGCAGTTGATGTGTAGGCGTTTCTCCGAGCTCAACTAGAGGCCGGAGGCAGGCCTGCCCTCGTACAGGGTTCCCCAACCTAAGTTGGAAGCGTCTGTTGAAATCACCCTCCTCTTGGAGACCACCCCCATACTCACGCCCTGCTGAAACCAGCTGGCGTTCGTCCAAGGGGCCAGGGCTTGAACACAGCGCTGATCCACCTTGATAATCAATCGGCCTGAGTGCCAGGCGTGGGGTGGCACCCGAGGTGCTAGCCATAGCTGAAGAGGACGCATGCGCAGTAGGCCTAGTTGGAGTACTGATGATGCTGAGGCCATAAGGCCAAGGATCCTCTGAAACGTTCTGAGGGGTGCATGAGAGCCCTCCGTGAACGATGCGGCGAGCCGCTGAATCGATAGAGCACGGGCCGGGGAGGGCCATGCTCTCATAAGAACGGAGTCGAATACTGTCCCCAGGAACATGATACGTTGGCTGGGTGACAGAATACTCTTTGAAAAGTTCACCCTGAGCCCTAGACATTCTAGATGGCTGAGGAGCCAGGCTTTGTGAGTATGTGACTCCGCCTCTGACTGAGTCAGAATGAGCCAGTCGTCGAGGTAGTTTAGAATGCGCATTCCCCGCTGTCTCAGGGGGAGAGAGCTGCATCCATGCACTTCGTGAATGTACGAGGTGCCAGAGCCAGTCCAAACGGTAGAACCGTGTACTGGTATGTCTGCCCCTCGAAGGCGAATCTCAAGAATGGCCTGTGGTGGGGATTCACTTGAATGTGAAAGTAAGCGTCTTTCAGATCTACTGAGAAAAACCAGTCGCCTGGGCGAATTTGCGCCAGTATATGTCTGGTCGTGAGCATCCTGAACGGCCGTGACATGAGAGCCTTGTTCAGATGTCTGAGATCTAAAATGGGCCTCAGGCCGCCGTCTTTCTTCGGAACGAGAAAGTAACGGCTGTAAAAGCCTGACTCGCTTAGAGAAGGGGGAACCCTCTCGATAGCTCCTTTTGCTAGTAGACTTAGTACTTCGGTGCGGAGGACATGACACAGTGTGCTGCTGACCGAGGTTTGAACCACAGCGCGAAAGCGCGGGGGTCTGCGTGCAAACTGAAGCGAGTAGCCGTGCTTTATGATGTATATCACCCATTCTGAAACTCCTGGGATAGCCTGCCAGGCTAGAGCCCGAAGAGCCAGAGGCATCATCATATCTGGAACGCCCAGAGACGGGGGCTCGAACTGATATGAAGTCAGGGGAGAAAATTTGCTCGTTTTGTGCTCTGTGAGGGTCGCTGTTAAAACAGCGTTTGGGTGCAGGGGTGCGTAACACGTGACGGGCCCATTGTCTGCATACACAGCTGCTCCAGCCGCCTGAACTGAAGAGGGGGCTGTGAGAAGCACTCGAGCGATCTTCGGGGCTGGTCCGGCCGCGGCGGGACATAGACCCCTTTTTCTGCCGGTTAAGACGGCTTCTTGGGCTCATGGTCGAGCGTCAGCTTCGGTCGAGGGCCCTGTCGCCTGGGAAAACGGGAATCGTTTTGCAGGCTTCAGGCGTCGAGTGGTGTCAGCCGCGGGGCGGGGCTGGGGAACCTGAGACCCGGGCTTTTCCGGTCGCGGCGTGCTCTTGGGGCGCCGTTGGACCGAGCTAGAGCGCTTGGGCAGGAAGTGCCTCATAGCACTTGAAGCTTTCTGAGCCTCCGTGAAGCGATCAGCGAAGCCATTTACAGAAGGGCCGAAGAGACCGGATGGAGAGACTGGAGAGTCGAGGAAGGCAGTTTTGTCAGCGTCCCTGATCTCCGTTAAAGTAAGCCACAGGTGGCGCTCTAAGACACCCAGGCTGGACATATTGCGGCCCAGTGCTTGCGCGGTGGTCTTTGTGGCCCTTAGCGCTAGATCTGTCGCACTTCTGAGGTCCTTAAAAGTGTCTTGGTCAGGGCCTGACTCATCCATGTAGCGGAGGAGCTTCGCCTGAAACACTTGCAGGGTCGCCATGGCGTGGAGAGCAGAGGCGGCTTGACCGGCGGCAGCATAAGCGCGGCTGGCAATGGCCGAAGTAGTTCTGCACGGCTTAGATGGGTGCTCAGTCTTAGACCTCCAACTTCCTGCAGTGGGAGGGCATAAGTGTGCAGCGACCGCTTCCTCCAGTGGGAGGAGACACACATAACCTTTTTCTTCAGTGCCGTCAACAGTGGAGGGCGTTGAAGAAGCAGATGAGCGCGTTCGCGCTGGAAAGGGAGCGCGCCAGCTTTTAGTGAGCTCTTCGTGGACCTCAGGCAGAAATGGAGCGGCGCGCTGACGAGGGGCCTGTTGGCGCCCCGGCAGGTACCACTCGTCGAGGCGGCTTCTGGCAGGCTCAGCTGGAGAAAAACCAGTAGAGTCCCAGCTCGTTGACAGCGCGAGACATGACGCGGAAGAGTTCGGCGTCGATGTTCGCTCGAGTGTCAGAAGGGTCTAACTGAGACGGGGGGGGAGGGGTCCGCGGAGCCCGACCAATCCTCGTTCTCAGATGCCGCCACGGAACTGCGTCATGCATTAACATCAGCAGATCCGTCAAAAGAGACGAATCTCGCCGCTTCAGACAAGGGGCGTTGGTCGCTCTGAGAGAACAGAACTGAGAAGAGCGTGGGGGAAGCACGTGGAGAAAGCCCAGCGTGCATCCGCTAACTCACCGCGTTCAGGACGCCTCATGATCACGCCGCTTCTTCCTACGGGGCTTGCGGGGCGCCGAAGACGGAAGATGGGCGGGATAACTCACCGACGAAGCGAGAGCGAGTCTCGAGCGGAGAGAAGAAACAGGCATCCCGTCGCAGAGAAGGCAGCCGCCTATAGTGAGCGCTGACTCGGCGCTCAGGGCCGAGACAGGCAGCACACAGAGTGTGTGTCTGTAAACACAAGCAGGGGAAACCCGCAGTATTCACAGATAGAGAGCGGCATTTGAATCAACACCGCGCGCTGTGAAAACAGCGAATTTGCTCTTTTAGGATAGAGAGAAAGAGAAAAAGGATACTCGTCGGATGCCACAGGGAAACGCTCAGCTGGCAGATGCCGGGATGCGAAGCTGTTCCGCTGGACGGCTGTTCAACGACGAGCGGCTTCTATCCGGAGAGGATCAGCGACGAGGTGAGTCGAAGCTGAAGGAGATAAAATCTGTCAAATGGCGGATTCTCTGTGTATTTATACTCTTCTGTCACATGCAGTTTCGCGCGCTTGACTCTGGCAGAGTGCCAAGCGCCCCGATTGGCTCGCGCTCCTCTGCTGTTCCGCCATTGGTTCGTGCAGTTGCTTTGCACAAGCCAATCAGCACGCTCACGCGAGCTTCTAGCTCTCGCATGTGCTGCAGCAATGCGTTTTAAAATAAAGGCTTCAATATTCTCGAGAAAAGGACTTTTCCCACAGCGTTTTCAACGCAGTACGAGAGAACGTTCTCGTAAGGGAACTAAATATATTACCAAAAACATTCGACATGTCACCAAAATATAAACAGAACAGAACATCTTCTCAAACACATATCAAGCTTATTTAAAAACCTTGAAAGCATAGGCTAAACACTCATTCAAAGTACCTGGAAAAGGGAGATGTAAATAACCATAACCATAAGTTCCCGCCTCCTCAGCACGAGCTGACCGATAAATCTAACACACCAAGAGAGGCGGGACTTAAGGCAGAACAGCCAATCATCAGCCGTTCACACTCAAAGCCAGTGTCATGTTTGAGAGGGAGGGGGAGCGGAGGCAGCCGCAGCGAGCGCTGACACAGAGCGGCCAGAGAAACCGAGGAGCGACTATAGTAAAGCGTTTGTGCAAAACTGCAAAACCCAGGGAGCTGGGCCCAAGTGGGGGGAAAGGGGTCCAGCCCCTCCCCCAGTAACAGCAGAAGCTGCCTTGTTGTCGGATGAGAAGCGTTGAGAAGAGAGCGCGGTCACTGTGGTCAGTCTCTAATAAAGCCTGAGAATGGCCACCCCTCTCTGGGTTTGCTGTACCAATGAGAAGGGTGGACTGTCTGGCGGGAGTTTCTTCTGTCACCAGGATTTACAAGCCTTTGTCTTAAGCGTGCTCACTCGGACTGGCATGCTGGATTGGTGTTTAATGACACTACTAAGGAAGATTCTTAGTAATTCTAATGTGTTGCACAGCTATTGGCATATCATGTACACAATCATTTCGATCTTCAAAGTACCAATTTATCGAGACCAAACATGGTATAAGTGGAGTTACATAGACAGTTGGTCCTGTAATAACTACATAGTATCAAAGAGATCGTAGCCTATCAACAGAATTATTAAAAGACAAAACACCCAACAGTAAATCATTCTCAAAATCTTCTGGAATGCCTGTTCATTTCATGTCAGTCAGTTCATCAATAAATGAATGCAGGAGAGTTTGTTCTGATATCTGTGGCAGAGTTAGTTACTTGTTAGCATTCCTGAGAGTCATAAAACATCCTATCTGATCGCGGCCATGGCAACCAGGCCCCTTTCGCCCCGCCTGGGGGGTTGGGACCCTGCTCTCGGATGGAAGTTTTTAAAGATTTGTGTGTGCATATGGCAAATAATTGTGTCTGATTTGTCTCAGTCGCTACAGGTATTTGTCCCTTTTTTTCTAAAATCGATAACGAGTTCCTTAGTTTTAAGAACATTAAGGTCAAGAAGGCTGTCATCACACCACTTTACGAAATCAGGAAGTGCACGTCCGTGATCTGACTCTGTGCCATGGAGGAGTGACAGCAGAGCAGTATCATCAGAAA
Source organism: Scardinius erythrophthalmus (assembly GCF_964197995.2). Taxonomy (NCBI): domain Eukaryota; kingdom Metazoa; phylum Chordata; class Actinopteri; order Cypriniformes; family Leuciscidae; genus Scardinius; species Scardinius erythrophthalmus. The sequence continues at coordinate 39,959,678 of NC_138232.1, forward strand.
ATTTAACAAGAAAACTGTCCTCTTTAAGAGACCTACAACTATCCGTGTATAAAATGAACAGTAGCGGGGAAAGTACACAGCCTTGTGGGGAACCTGTGTTAGAGACTTGGGTTTTTGAAGTAACCCCATTTACTAAAACCCTCCTGTGTCCTATCAGTCAGAAAGTTTAAGAACAAGGCTAAAAGCTGGTCGAGCAGATTAAAATAAGAAGCAAGCCTCTCAATCAAAATGAGAGGCTGCATTTTGTTAAAAGCTGATGAGAAGTCAGCAAATAAAAGCCTGGCATGAGATTTGGGTTTCTCCAGATGCAGTCAGTTCCTGGACTCAACACTGAACCGCTTGGTGGTCCAAAAGGACTAGAGCACAGGACAGAACACAGTCATGCAGGGTCAGTTTTTATATACCCATGCAAGCCCTTAAGGAGGATTAACGATATTGAGATATAAAAAGTTTCAATTGATGTGCAAAAAAAATAAAATAATTCCAATACTGGTATTGTATATTGGTACTGTATTTTGTTCATAACCTTATTATGTTATGTTTGTGGATGTTTTTATATTGTGAAATGTTACCCTGAGCAGTTCCAATATTTTTGTACCAAGAGTTTAAAAATGGGTACTATACAGGTAGCCTTGAGTTAAGGCCTCTTGATTTTTTTTTTTTTTTACTTAAAAACCCTATTGCTTAAAAAGCAGTACTGAAGAGGCAGCTTATATGCACTACTTTAGTCAATTTGTGAATTCCTCTTGAAGTCTTAAGTTTACTTGAAATATGCCTTTATTTGTTATTTGACCATTTGCACTACAAATGCCACTTTGTTGCACTTCTATGCTTGTCTGATTTTCTGGATTAATGACAAACATCTTTTCAGAAATAAAATGTCTGAAAAATTAAGACGTGTGTTTGTGTTTATTCAATATGGTTCAAACCAGATCAACCTATTATAGAAAGCGTTCACACAGGACCATTTAGAATTTCTCATTCTTTATGTGGATAATGGCATTCTACCAAACAAATAACATTTACACTTGGCAATGTCGATACATTACATCCAAGTGACTTGTAAACATGTACAATGTAAAGAATAGAAAACTGTTAACATATTTGCTTTAACATGTTGTAAATTTAAATGCTTAACACATTTAAATGTAGCCAAAACATACTGCTTAAATACTGGCATGTAAGGAGCACAGTGTTTAGGTCTGTGATGAGCAAAAGCAAAATATTGTGAACTATGACAATAAGAACTTTAAACTTTGAGATGTCATACTGTCTGATACCCCACACACAATGTTTTTCATTGTCAGGGATTGTCCCTTTTATGGATCCAGGAATTGAGTGAGGATTCTCCTGACCCTCTTCCCTTCTGATGTCATGCAATCTGCTCTGGCATCTGGTTGTGTGTCTGGCTGGTTTTCCCTGTCGTATTGAATTGCCTCAGCAACAGTGTTGTCGTCTACCGTGTCCTTGGAAGCCTCACAGTAATTGTGCAGCACGAAACATACATAAATTACAAAGGGAAGATCAGCCAGATTAATGTTCATGGCCCTTCTCAGGGCTCCGAACCTGGCTTTTAGTCTCCCAAACGCACATTCTATCACCATCCTCGCTCGGCACAAAGATAGTCCAAAGTACTGCTCCTGGGCAGAGCTTCCCCCATTGACATATTCCTTCATAAGATATGCGAGCAGTGGATATGCAGGGTCGCCTAGTATGTAAACCGGTATGGCCATTTCATCTTCGATGATTTGCCTTGGACAGGGAGGGATGCTTCTATCTTTCAAGGATGTGTTAAGTGTGGAGTTAGCAAAAATACGTGCGTCGTGCACGCTCCCAGGCCATTTCACTACCACGTCCATGAAGGCATATTTATAATCGCAGGTGGCTTGAATGTTTAAGGTAAACCTCCCTTTCCTATTGATGTAGTCACTGGAATTGGCTGGTGGTTGCTTTATCTCTACATGCGTCCCATCCACAGCACCTAGGCACTGAGGAAGACCATGAGCTTCTTCAAATCCCTGCACAAGTTGCTGGACAGCAGTTTCGGATTTAGGCAGTGTTATATACTTAGGACCCAAGTGGACAGTTATTGCTCTACACACTTTTCGGATTATTATTGAAACGGCCGATCTAGACAGGCCGAATGCGTTGGCCGTCTTACGTAGTCTACCCTCATCAGCTAAATAGTATAGGGTGAGGGCAACTTTTTTCTCTACACTGACCGGCGACCGCATGACAGTAGTCTGACCTTCTATGGAGGGACATAGTAACTCCGAAAGCGTCAGTAGAGATGACCGTGACATTCAGAAGTTCTCATGCCATTCTTCCGGGAGCACGACTTCTTTCTCAAAGTTTTCCCACCAGACCGCGGTTCGCCCAGGTCGGATCCAAAACCGGCGACGGCGACGTTGGCAGGCAATGTACCGGCGTCTTGGAAGGGAAAGCTGCTGTAAAAATGCTGACCTTCGTGTACTCCTTCGCCTCTGCTCCTCGATATAGTACAGCAGTTGTGTTTGCAAATGCAAACAGGCCAAAAGCGTTTGCACAAAAGTAAAAATGAGTACCACCTTAACAGCATCCATGATCAAACAGTAAGCTAGCCAAACAAACTCTAAACATAGGGCGCTCACATGACCTAAGCATTTTCTGGTGCATAATGTGACGTTTGAGAACCTAAAACCCCGTTTCTCCCAGTTGACATGGCAACACATAACCGGCGTTTTCAGAAATCTCCACTTTGGTCGGAGTTTTTAGAAATAATTGTTTTCTGCGATAAAAACTGCGTTTTCGTGTAAATGACAGGCCAAAATGCAGGGAAATATCTGCGCTTTCCCATCGTGTAAACGGGGCCTCAGTTCCCCATGCAGTTCACCACACCTTCAACTAATTAGCCTCAATCAGCCACAGACTTCATTAGGCAGCACCGGTACACACAGCCCCTTCCTTTTGCTCATGCCACATGGAGGAATCCTAGTGTGTCGTGCTGAAAATGCCGTGTCTCCTGCCTTGTGTGCGTTATTGAACTACGTAAGTTCCATATGTTTCTACAGTTAGATTGAACAGTTTAACTTGGCTTATATTGCTCACGTGACTCACTGTGGTAATTGTAAGAATATGTGCATTTGAGTATTTATAGGCATTACGGGGCAGAGAAAATGTATGTATTGACTTTGTTTGTAGGCTACCTAGCTAATTTCCTGCATTCTAAGTTCTTTTACAAATGTTTGATAATCATTCAAATGAATTGTGGCCTTGTATTGTGCCATTATGTAACTAATTGTATTCCATATCCTTTTCCCTCCTAGAAACCACACACACACAAACACAAACACAAACACTATACCAAATAAAGAACGACGCTGTGTAATTAAAGTGACTGGACTGGACGGTTCTTAATGACACCTCCACTGGTCTCAAGCCACATCCCTCTCAAACCTCCTTTTCAATTATTAAGTACATATATACTACTAATTGCATGCTTCTGCTGTCTGAACTGTTGCGTGAGATTTTGCCTTAGTCTTTTACGTGTGAACACACTCATCCTAGATATCCTATGTATTTTATTTTCATACTATTCATGTGTATATGTGAACATACATGTAACCTATTAATATACTTTGTTGTGTTCAGGAGGAGGAAGAAGAAGAGGAGGAGGAGGACATGGTGGTATGTCTCCTATGTATTATATCAACATTTTCTGACCAATATTATATTCCCACATTATGTCCAAATCAATCCATATGAATTAAAAAAATATTTACCAATTGCTTTAAAGTGGTTAATGGGTCAATTCCATAAACTTTCACTATTGTGCCCTTGATCAAGACCTCAGGTTATCTCAATAAATGAGTGTACTGTAAGCCACTTTTGAATGAGTAAACTATTATTAATGACAGTAATTTAATTATTCATTTAAAAGAGTGAAATTATTACTTGGAATTTTTTAAATGTAATATTAAGGTGAATCTCATGAAAACTGTCAAGTTATGTCCAGGTAATTTCACCCCCAAACCAAAATACAACTGCAAGAGTCCATAATGTGTGTGGAAAACATGGCTAAAATCTAAATAAAGTAAAAAAAAAATAAAAAAAATAGTAGATCTTGTGGATGCCATTGATTTTGTGTGGATTTCCGCGATCACAGCTGTGCAGTGTTGATGGTGTTGAAGTTATAGCGCCCTCTATCGTAACTGAAACAAATTTGACATGTATCCGTTTGTGTTCTTGCATACCAAATCCTATTCACTTTGGATATTTAAGTCCCAGCATAACATTGTCTCTCATCTTATATCAGTCAACCCTTTAGGCTTGTGTCTGGATGATATGCACAATTTACATTTAATCATTTAGCAGACGCTTTTATCCAAAATGACTTACCAATGAGGAGAGCAATAGAAGCAATCAGACCAACAAGAGGGCAACAGTATACAAGTGTTGTAACAAGTCTCAGTTAGTCAATGCAACAAGTTTGATGAAGAATATTGTTTGATATGTGCTCTGCAGGACCCTCTAGAGGTCGTGAGGGAGAAGTGTGCGCAGTCGGAGCATTGTGTTCACTGTAGAGTGCTCGTGGCTGTTGGATGCCATTAGCTATGCTTCTGTCCACCTATTTTTATGTGCATTTTGGGATAAAAAAAAAAAACGCTGGATGGAAACGTCAAGATGTGCATACATTCTAAAAACGCTTATTAAAACATATGCGCTCAATCGAGGCGGATACATTTTCTTATCCGATAAGAAGACGTGCATAATCTACGATGAAAACACATTTTTTTTTTTATTGCAGAAAAGGTAACATACAGAGAATAACACAAAAATAAATAAATACATAAAATAAATAAAATAAAAACAGAAAAAGGATATCTCACATTCAATTTTAACGAATAAAGATATTACAAGATATCAGGGGTATTAAAGAGAGTATCATAGCATTTTAAATATTTCACAGACTTTTTGTTTTTTAACAGTCTTATAGAAGAAATATAAAAATCAAAGTCAGAGCAAAACAAATTTAACATAGGAGATGAATTAAGAAATGTTTGTTTATGTATGTGAAATTTTGCTAATAAAATAATAAGGTTAACAATAAATTCCAGATCCTTATTGCTTTTGTTTTCATAATACAAGGTAACGATGGAAACACATTTACTAAATAAATATAAACTCAGGTGACTTTACCTGAGAAGAGGCTGTGATTGGATAACTGGACTAACCCGCGGACCAATCGCATCACAGCATCTCAGATGTTGGTTTGGTGGCTCTGCCTGTAAAGTCTGTCATCAGAAAGATTTGGTTAATTCCCTCCGTCTTACAAGATTGCGTTCTCAAACACCAGCATCCGAACTCAAGAGAACATGACAGCGTTTATTGTGTTTCGTCTGACGCTCTGAGACGAACTCATTTATGATGGAGGAAAAAAGAGTCAGTTTCTTCCTCAATTGCAGCAACCATTTTTTTTATAATTTTTTTTTATATTTTGCGCCGATTTCCCAGGAAGTGACGATTTTGTTCTCTTGAACACATGGGATTGAAACGCTGCTTTATTCGTAAATGTTTTATGTGATACTCAAATTTTGCATGTATTTTAAAGGGTTAGTTCACCCAAAAATGAAAATTATCCCATAACTTACTCACCCTCAAACTATCCCAGGTGTATATGACATTAATTAAAAAAATATCCTGGCTCTTCCAAGCTTTACCTGAGATTTTGAAGCCCAAAAAAAGTGCATCCGTCCATCATAAAAGTAATCCATACGACTCCGGGGGATTAATAAAGGCCTTCTGAAGTGAAGTGATGCATTTTTGTAAGGAAAATATCTATATTTATAACTTTAGTAACTATAATCATCTTTTGTAACACTAAATGTCTCAACTATCGCTTTTAATCAATTGAATGCATATTTGCTGAATAAAAGTATTCTTTTTTTATTTATTTTTTTAACCTTACTGATCCCAAAAGTAGCATATTGTATGTCTCCATGTTACATTATTAAATCAATGTTTTTTTGAATACATTTCTTTATTCAGGCCAGAATTAGAGTTAGGGTTCATTTCAGCAGTGGACCCAGAAAGAGAACAATATAATAAGAAGAAATCGAAATGTCCCTAATGAGTTCCCATCCTTGATGACTAATGCAAATGAAGAATGTAAAATGTGCGCAAAACCCAGAACAGACAAATATTTACATTACACTGGAGCTGATGGTGTCATGTCATTAAGTCCAGTTAAAGCCTTTCCAACCAAAGTCATCATTCAGGGCCGAGAAAACGAGCAGTGCTCATCTCATGCCGACAGACAAGCAAGAACACGCTTTCAGTGAACCTGTGATGTACTGATTCATTTTAGTTTAATGAATTTTGTAAGGCATTAAATTATACAAAATTATACAGATATGAAGAGATGCATTCAAATCCTCATTCAGGCTTGATGAAGCTGCATCAAATATTCACACTTCATTTAAACAGTGAAGAATGATTGAAAGTTATTTGTTTATTAAAGGTGAAGTGTGTAATTTCAGTGCCACTATCTTCACCAAAAGTTATTGCAAAGAATTAAGCCCAGTTTCAAATAGTTTCTCATTGTCTGCCCCTGGTTGGACAAACAGATCAACCTATTAATGTCTTTTAGTCATTTTTACATGTTAATCTGATTTAAACATCAAAAATACACATTAACTCAACACACAATCTCAAGAACGATCAGATGTAAACATTAATGAATACATCATACTAAAGTCTTGTTGTTAGTCAAAAGCATCATCATATCAGCTAAAACACCTGATGAACAATGATCAAATTCTGTAGATGTTTCTGTGGTCACAGATTCTGCGTCGGCCCGTTCATAACTCGCCTACGACTGAACCGTTTGCAGCTCAGAAACACACACAGCCGACTTTTCAGTCAACATGTTTCCTGGTGATTTTTGGTGAGTTTTTGGCTGTGAGCTCTTCCACCTCTCTCATAAAGCGCAGACACATTTCATCCTGCCACGGCAGAGATACACACTGAACTGACACAGGGAGACCTACGCCATCCTTCACTGCCTGAAAACACACACACACACACACACACACACACACACACACACACACACACACACACACACACACACACACATTTGCATCCCATGACATATTACTGATATTATATGATGGGTTTGACTTTGTAATGCGAAAGTAATGCAAATGCAAAAATGCTTAACTTTTAAAATACTTTTTTTTTTTTTTTTTTTAAATAGGGCCCAAAAATATACACAGTCCAAATAGTCCCATATATGGCTTTCCTATTGGTTACTGGAGTTAAGTAGAGCTTTACATATATCACGTCTGTTTTATAAAAGTACTGATCCCAGTCCCGATTCTGTCTTTGTAATCGTGACTATACTGCCGCCTTGTGGTTGTCAGGCATACAACTCACAATTTTTCACAACACTTTAAAACTACATTGTGTAGGATTTACTCCCATTTAGCGGTGAAATTGTATATGACTACCAACTGAATATTACTTTCTAGCTCCTCCCATTCCGAGGCCGTTTTAACTCCTACGGTGGCCGTATTGTTTCAAATCTGCCGGCAAACGCGAGCAAATCTCTCTCTTGCATTTGTCACGGTGCCACTGCGTGTAAATACGCGAAAGGCGAAGCTTGTATGTCCCTCTTTGTCTAATGTATTTTCAAGATGGATGCACAACATGGCTTCCACCATTTGAGCGACTCGCTCGTATGTATTCTAAATGGCAGATTATACACTTACGAGAATACTTAATTAGCTTGTTTAAGTGATTACACATTAATGAGAACGTATAATTTTGAAATAACGTTTTTTTTTTTGCTAAAAATCAACTGCAACTTAAATGCAACTTAACTTCAGTGGTTTTGCACTGTGAAAACGTACTCGGTTACTAACGTAACCTCAGTTCTCTCTAGAAGAGGGAACGAATACTGCGTAAATATCTTACACTAGGGGAAAATCCCTTTCCCGCGAGATATTGAAGCCAAAAATTATCCTTAATTTTGTAATAATGTAAAACGCGTTGCGGCAGCATGCAGACATAGGCAAGATGGCTCGCGTGCCTATTGGCTGACCTGCGGCAACTGCAGCAGCCTATCGAGCGAGGCCACTCGTGATGTCAGACCCAATGAGTCTGCGTCACGTCCCGCCGAAACAGCCGTGGCTTAGGCCTATAAATATAGCTCGAAGGCTGATAGAATCTGTTTTTTCATCGCCGAAGCGAACCAGTGCATGCACGGCTAAGATACGCAGTACTCGTTCCCTCTTCTAGAGAGAACTGAGGTTACGTTAGTAACCAAGTACGTTCTCTTACGAGAGGTCTCTCGTACTGCGTAAGTATCTTATGCTAGGGGAACCCATTTAAAACGCAGTGCGTGCTGAGATCCAACACCAAATTCCCAAGGGCAGGTGCCCGGGGCTCATATAGTGCACGATCACCAGGGAACTCACAGGGAGTCTGGGAAAAAAGGGGGCTAGAACAGCATTTTTCTCCCAGATTTAGTAGCGTCCTATAAGGCGCAAACTACATAAATAGTATTCCATACAGACAGGGTGAAAAACTCGGCCTGAACTGATGAATATTGTGGGTCTTACACACTGCCCATAGAGTTATACAGTCGATCAGCGAGCAGCGCTCAGCAGCTCCAGTATTCTGACCCGATAACATCAGAACAGACAATACTGATTTATTAGACCGACAGCAACTTAGCCTGTAAGGCGGGAACCTCTAGGTTATAAAACCTTATAAATGTAGACGGGGAGGCCCAGCCTGCCGCCATACATATATCTTGCAAGGCAATCCCACTGGACCAGGCCCACGACGAGGCCATGCCTCTTGTGGAGTGCGCTCTGACACCTAACGGGCACCGCAGGCCCATAGAAGTGTAAGCCAGCGCTATAGCATCAACTATCCATCTGGATAGACTCTGTTTCGATGCGGCTAGTCCCTTAGAACGCCCGCTGAACGAAACAAAGAGCTGCTCTGTCTGTCTGAAGACAGTCGAGTGAGACACATAAGCCCTTAATGCCCTGACCGGGCAAAGGAAGCTCGCGTCCTTCTCCTCGTTAGAGACCGGCAGGGCTGACAAGGAAATGACCTGTGCCCTAAACGGTGTGTTGAGGGATTTTGGAACGTACCAGTGCCTTGGTTTGAGTATGACTTTCGAGTCATTTGGCCCAAATTCCATACACGTCGCGCTCACTGAGAGCGCTTGTAAATCCCCTATGCGCTTCACTGAAGCGAGAGCCAGAAGAAACACTATCTTGAAAGACAAGTGTTTAACATCTATCATTTGGATAGGCTCGAATGGGGCACCTTTCATGGCTTCCAACACCGTAGAAAGGTCCCACACAGGGACTGAAGGAGGTCTAGGAGGATTCAGCCTCTTAGCTCCCCTAAGGAAGCGGATGACTAAATCGTTCCTTCCAAGTGACTGGCCGAGCGCCGGTTTAGTAAACACTGCTATGGCCGCCACGTAAACCTTGAGCGTGGATGGGGTCCTACCCTTATCCAGCAGCTTGTAGGAAGGAGAGAACCTCCGTCACCCCACAGTCTGGGGGTGATATGCCACGAGCTGTGCACCAGCTAGAAAACACCAACCATTTTGAGGAATAGAGCCGTCTGGTAGACAGGGCCCTAGCCTGCGTCATCGTGTTTAACACTCCCTCTGGGAGGTTAGCGGGTACCCGTTGATAGCCCACACATGTAGGGACCATAGCTCTGGGCGAGGAGGAGGCCTGAGAGAGGAGGTCCCTCCTCACTGGTATTGGCCATAGGGCAGTGCTTGTCAGCTGCATCAGAACTGGGAACCAGGCCTGGTTCTTCCAGAGCGGAGCCACGAGTAGCACTGGGCATCCATTTTCCCTGATTCGCTCTAATACCTGAGGCAGGAGCGAGACGGGGGGAAAAGCATAGAGCGGGCAGCGGGGCTAGACATGGGCCAGCGCATCCCTGCTCTTGGAAAAAAACTCCGGACAGCGAGCGTTTTCTTGAGACGCAAACAGGTCTACCTTCGCTCTGGCGAACTTTTTCCACAGCACTTGGACTGTCTGTGGGTGTAGAGGCCACTCTCCTGTCGGAACATTGTTCCTGGACAGTCTGTCTGGTCCTATATTCAGGTGACCCGGCACGTGCGCTGCTCTCAGCGAGCGCAGGTTGTGCTGAGCCCATACCAGGAGGCGTTCCGTCAGCCTGTAAAGGTTTCGGGACCTGATACCTCCTTGGCGATTTATATAAGCCACCACTGACATGTTGTCCGAACGGACCAAGATGTGGTGTCCCCTTATCTGGGGACAAAAACGCGTCAGCGCATTGTCTACTGCCAGCATTTCCAGGCAGTTTATATGCAGAAGCTTCTCCCGTTCTGACCACTGGCTGAAGAACGGTCTGCCCTCGAGCAGCACTCCCTACCCCGAGGTAGAGGCGTCCGTAGACACCACCTTCACACTCGAGGAAGTCCCCAGGCTTACACCTGATTGGTACCAGTCGGTTGCTTTCCAAGGATTTAGAGCTGAGATGCATTTCTGATCGACCTTGAGACGAAGCAGACCGGAGGTCCACGCTCGCCGCGGTACTCGCGCTTTCAGCCAGAACTGCAGTGGGCGCATGCGAAGCAGACCCAGCTGAAGTACTGATGAGGCTGAGGCCATAAGACCCAGCATTCTCTGAAATTTTCTGAGCGGGACAATAGCGCCACAGCAGAAGGATTCCGTCATGTGCTGAATATTCAGTGTGCGCTGTGGCGATAGCTGCGCTGTCATAGACAGCGAGTCCAGCTCTGTGCCCAGAAAAGATATTTTCTGGTTGTGAGCATTCTGAAATGGCGTTTTGCAAGCGCTTTGTTCAGCTGTCTTAGATCTAGTATGGGTCTGAGACACCCGTCTTTTTTCGGTACCAGGAAATATCTGCTGTACAGATATACAAATACTTCGCTTTGAGCTTGAGATAAAGGCTCTATGGCCCCTTTGCTCAACAGTTTAGTTATTTCGGCACGAAGTAGGTGTGCAACTTCTTTTTTTACCGTAGTTTCGACGCGCGCCGGCGGGGGCGTCGACTGAACTGTAGCGAATAGCCTCTCTTTACAATGTTTAGCACCCACTCTGAAACCCGAGAAGCTTTGCCCATGCATCTGCACGAATGACTAGGGGTTGAATGAAATGTGAACTCTGGTCGCGTGGCGACCGAAGACCTTCGGTGTGCTGTAACATGAACGGCGTGCTTGCGACATTCGAGGCGGGGGGCGCGCTGATCACAGCGGGCAGTCTGCCCGTGCTCGACTCCTCTGCGGCGGTCAGCCTAGAGGGGGAGGGTGGGGCGAGCCCCGTGGGTTCATGTCTGTGAGTGAATGTGGGCGCGGGTCAGCGGGCACATTTACTGCACTGAATACACTGTCTGCCTGGGCAGATTTAATGTGTGCTGGTTTTGTTTTTACAGAAACAGTGAGACATGCAGAATGTAGTGTTTGTGGGCACATTTACTACGTTTAATGCACAATTGACATGGGTCGATTTTATGTGCACGTGCCCTGTGTGGCGGGCTGTGCTTGTGTGTAGGAATGAGTACTGGGCTGTGGGCATTTCTACTACACTCATAACACCATCGGCCGTGGCCGGAATACCAGAAAATACACTCTTTATGGGATTTATCTGGGTCGCCGTAAAAACGGCGTTTGTGTGCAGGCAAGCGGGCTGTGGTTCCGGCTTGTTTACTGCAAAATACACTGGAACAGTCACATTTCCTGGAACTGAACGAGCGAGAAGTTTTGGTGGAAGTCTGGCCACAGCGAGACCTGAACACCGTCGTTTCCCTAGGCGTGCTAGAACGACTTTGGGACCTCGGGCTTTACCGCAATCCTAGTCCGGGGCCCACGCGTAGGGGGCCGGCGGTTAGCAGAGCGAGAGCGCGGTCTCGAGTCCCGGGCCCTGTCGGCACTGCGAAGTGGCGGCGGTGGGCGGAGGCTGTGGCTGTGAGCTCCGAACAGACGGTTGTTTCGCACGGCCTGCTGTGGAGCTGGAGCGCTTCGGTAGGAAGTGCTTCATGGCCTGTGACGCTTTCTGCACTTCAGAGAATCTTTCCACAAAGTCATTGACGGAAGATCCGAAGAGGCCGGCAGAAGAGAAGGGAGCGTCGAGGAATGCAGAGTGCTCTGATTCGGACATCTCCGAGAGCGGCAACCACAAATGTCTCTCAGCTACGGTGAGAGAGGCCATGTTCCGTCCTATGGCCTGTGCAGCAGACTTAGTGGCACGTAGAGCGAGGTCCGTGGCGCTCCTTAAGTCCGGCACGCAAATCGCTTCAGGTCCATCCTCATCCAGCTTTCAGAGGAGATCAGCCTGGAAGATTTGCAGAGTGGCCATTGTATGCAACGCCGATGCAGCCTGTCCAGCGGCGGTGTAAGCGCGGCTGAGCATGGTTGACGTCGTGTGGCAAGCCTTAGAAGGCAGCGCAAACTTAGAGCGCTGTCCAGCGGAGGGCGGGCAAAGATGAGCCGCTATGGCTTCTTCCACCGGCGGAAGAGAATGGTATCCTCTGTCTTTGGCACCGTCAACCGCGGAGAATGCCAGCGAGACAGAGGAACACATTCTGGCTGAGAGGGGGGCGTTCCATGACTTAGCAACTTCTTCGTGAAGAAGCGACTTCAGATGCAGTGGCTCGTCCTGCTGAAAGGCTTTCTCAGACGGCGCGGCTTCTCTCTCTCCGGATCCAGCGATGCGTGAGCTTCGCTGAAGAGATGAAAAATCAGATTCTATCAGCCTTCGAGCTATATTTATAGGCCTAAGCCACGCCTGTTTCATTTGCCTATGTCTGCATGCTGCCGCAACGCGTTTCACATTATTACAAAATTAAGGATAATTTTTGGCCTCAATATCTCACGGAAAAGGGATTGTGTAAGATACTTACGCAGTACGAGAGACCTCTCGTAAGAGAACCTACCTTAGGGAAGAGTTTGTCCCACACGTCTCCATAGAAACCCTTATACTGACTGAGCTGTGCCTCGTCCTCTTCCGTCACTGTAGACACGGTCACGGTCCCGGCTGGGAAGTTCAGCAGGTTGTACAGGGATGTGTAGCTGAGAGCACCTTCAGGAGTGGAGAACAATTACTGCATCTAAAAGGTTGAAGGCCGTATGTAATGCTGAAATCATGACTCGAGTTAATAAGTAACTTTAAACCACAGACACCTACTGCATAATATCAAACAGACATTGGATCACAATCTACAGCCTTTTTGTTAAAGTCACCATGAAATCAAAATTGACCATTCTTATTTCTAATGGAATATTGCAGTATTTGTTATAAATTATATATCTGTGCACATAATTAGGTGAAAATCAAACTTTTAATGTTGTTTATGTGTCTATGTGGTGTTTTTAATATGCTTTAAGACAAACCATGTGTAAATTCACAAGTCGACACCATTGCTGAGTATTTTCTCCTTAAAACTGCAGTGAACCAAAGACAGTCTCAAAAACACGGTTTGAAATCGCTGGTGTTTCTGACGTCACAAACTACCTTGTAACCAATCAGATCAACGAGTGATCGTCAACGAGTGGATCTCTGAGCTGAGTGAGGAGGCGGGGCTCATTTGCATATTCATAGAACAGCGTATACTTACTGAGGCAAGGGTGTAGAGTTACATTCAAGCTATTTTAAGGCATGAAGAATTTTTTTTCAAGGAAAAAAACTTTAAATGTGTCATTTTGGTGATCAAAGATGAGTTTTAAGGGATAAAATTATTGACTACAGGGGGACTTTAACCAAAATAACTTCCCTTCCTCTAGCAGGATCTCTTCTCTTCTCTGATGATGAGGGTGGGGCAACCTGTCACTCACATGAGATCCACCAATAGCAAACCACAACCATCCAATCAAATCCTCACGGACAAAATCAAGCCCCGCCCACATGTGTTCTTGTTCCAGAAGCCGTTTCACTCGGGTATCCACAACTTTCCTGCGAGTCTTAATGGGCGTCGCCATGACACTCGATACTTCCTGTTGCCGGTATCTCAGTTCCGGTTTAGCGTAACGCTCAATGAAGCTTGCACACAAGGGATACTCGCGTCGCGGTACAAACGGGTGAAACTGATTACTGACAAGTAGTAATGCTGACAGATAAGCAATGGCTCCTTGTGGCTCAACGTGTACCGTTGTCAGGTGCACAAACAACACGCGAAAACTGAAGGATTTTATGAATGGGAGTTGTTTCCAACATAAACGGACCTCGATCTACGCAGAAAGAGTGTTTCTTGTAACGCTACTTAGAAAAAACTGCAGTACAACCGTATATATATTTTTAAGTGGTATGTTTATTGTTTTCAATAATGTGAAAATTAATTCGAGAATTAACTTGAATGTGCAGCAATTTGTACAAATAGAGAGTATGTAGGCCTACTATATTTGTTGTAGCCATTAAATAAGAGCATTTAGTTACATATTTGTTCAAATATTATAATGTAATTTTTTCCATCTATGTTGATTATGAAAAGTGAACACCATGATCATCTTCATCTTTGCAGCAGACACTGACAGAAAACACTAGTTTATTAATAAAAATCAATGCACGCGTGTCACCGGATTTACAAATGCACATCTTGCTTATTGCACGCACACTCGGCACACATTTGATGTCGAAATAACGAGATATTGTGTTGAAATAACATTATTAATGATAAATCTTTAATAATATTTGATTGAATGCCGAATGTTGTGCTTGTTCAATTTAATAAAATTAATTATTAAATATTAAGTGGCCAATTTTTGCTCATTTATTAAAAGTATTTATATATATAATATATATAGCACCCCCTCAGCACACGTTAAAAAAATATCTGGCACCGCCCCTGGTTATAACAGCCCACGTATTAAAAATGATTGGGTCTAAATTGGGCTTGGCTCATAATTACAGTTAATGTGTCGGGCCAGGCTCGGACACAACGGGCTCAGGTAGGGTCGGGCTTGATTTTTTGGGCCCGATCTAAGCTCTACTCCTCATTATCCAAGCAAATTGTTTGGGCTTGTTGAGGCTCTCTGTTAGCAGTATCTTCAGGCTAACGTAAACCGGAAGTTCGTTACCGGCTTGTTCTACGTTGCCATAGCGATCACGGGAAAGGTCAGAGTTCGGGAAAGTCGTGGATACGACACAATAGGGAAGAAAAGTCTATCAAAACTTGTTTCAGGCTGACTTTAAGTAAATCATGAAACAGGAAACACATTTTTGCTAGTCACAATAAAATTAACTAGTATTATTACATGGCTTGGTTGAATTCCAATGTAGAATGCGATCTGTTATTTCTTGATAACAGACCGCTGCGAAGTATAACACACCGTTGCCAAGAAAAACAGAGCGTTGCTATGGACGCAGGATTCTAACCGTAGAGACAGAACGGACTATTTTCTTTAGCGGAAGTAATACAATCGTTTTTATATCAATAAACTCCTTTTTAAATCAATATTTTGTGTCAAATTATTGATTTATTTGGTGGGTAGCCATGTAATAAGCGAATACAACCCCTTCAGGCTGATTCAAGCTCTGCTTCACGTCGGGGTCCCGATCAGCTTGTCGGGGTTGTATTCGCTATAACAACCGCCTCGCTCTACATTATCCCTTACATAATAAGGGAATTGAAAGCTAAAAGCAATGAGACGTGGGATGTGGCACAGTGATTAACAAGACAAATTTAAAAAATTGCACTTCATGACAAAAAGGTTACAGACACAAAGATAATGTAATAGTAATGTAAATGTGAGGTACGTACTGGTAATACGGCCGCTGTAATGTAAATTGAAGGCTGGTCCAAACATAGGACACAACAAAACGTCCACATTAAGTCTCCTCCACTCTGCTATCACCTCATCAGTGTATTCCTACAGATGAGAAAAACAAAAAACCTTTCACACATTCTCAAAATACATACAATCATGTCAGAATAAGAATCACTTTTATACACAGTATTCATTTGCTCAACTGCAGGGAGGCACTGTCAATCAATGTTGGGGGTAACGAATTACAAGTAACGCGAGTTAGGTAATCGGATTACTTTTTTCATGTAACGAATTACTATTGATTTTACAACAAAATATCTGAGTTACTTTTTCAAATAAGTAACAGGTTTCTTTGTTTTCCCATGTATTGACTGACAGCTCTCCTGTCCCCTGTCAAAAATACAGCAAGGTTCTTAAACTCTACTTCTAGAAAATGAAGAACAAAGAAATGTACATCAGGTGTTTTGCTTTTTTATGTTTTTAATTCATTTATGAAGCCACTGTAAACTTTAGCATTACGCTGTAAATAGAAATATCACTGCTAAACACCTTTAAATATTGTGGTATTCCGTCATAAACATCATATGCATTTCTTTTTTGTTTTTAATGCTGAAGTAAGAGTTGAACTTTCTTCTTCTTCCGGGTCCAGAATCGCAGCACAGCTGAAAGGTTTGTTTGAGCTGCTGTACAGACGTGAATATTTCCTTCAGCCTGAGGCTTATTCACTTTTGGTGTGAAAGGTCTTTTACATTTGTCAAGATTAGATTTAAAATAATAAAACAAAGAAGCAAACCCAGCCCAGGTGAGGAAAAGTAGCGTAACCAGGGTTTGAAATTAACACCCGCCAACCCGCAAATGCGGGTAAAAATTTACTTTGTCGGGTAACGCTGTCAAATTTGCACTTTGCTGGGGAAGTTCATGTAAGCCAAATCTGCAAATACTCAACTCGTGAGTCATCATGATCTATTAAATACAGCGTATTGCGCAGAATCTGTGCGTTTCTGGCTTGCTTGAACACAGACGTCACTAAGCAACACATAACAGCGCGCTTGTTCACTTGCATTACAGCAATAGCGAAGATTAAAAAAACATTCGGTTAACAAAAGACATTGCTATTTTCCAACATCCTACATGTTCTTTACATCATCCTACATGTTTCTCCACCTAAAACACGTTTGGTAAAAAAAAAAAAAGAAGAAAAAAAAAAGATGAGAATAAATGAGGAAAGGAGGAGATTGCTGGATGACAGGATTTTGTTTTAATAAGAAATGAATGTATGAAAATATATAAAAGCTGTGACGTAGTTAATCTGGTTAATTTCTTCTTTTTGGCTAGTAGAAGTTCTGAATGGCCCGTCACTTAAACATTTAGTAGCCAAATTGGCCGGTGGGTTAAAAAGTTAATTTCAAACCCTGACCGTGACACATTACTGTCTATAAAAAGTAACTAATTAATGCAATCAGTTACTTTTATAGGGAGTAACACATTATTGTATTACTTTTAAAAGTAACTTTCCCCAACACCGGTCACAATAATACACTGAAATGAGGACACTTAATAATCTTTTTTTATTTAGGATGTCATTCATTTTTTTTGTCTGGATGGCTTTTAAATGTTTCCTAGCAGGGATTATAAATGGTTCCAGGAATGAAAATGAAGAAACAATGTGCATAATGCGAGGCTTCACATGATTTAATGTGCTACAGCAATGACCAGAGAGAACCATAGGCCTCTATTACACTGTGATAATAATTTCTACAATCTCAGTGGTGTTGATGAAAGACCACATAATATTAATAATAAAATCAAAATAATAAAAATACCTCAATATTTACATGATGTCTCCATAATTCTGCTACAGACCTTGCAAAAGAAAAAAAAAGCTATTAAAGGAAGGTATCATTTCAATTCTGCTCAGTTCTATTGTGAAATATTATTACAATTTAAAATGACTGTTTTCTACGTGAATATTTGTTCAAATGTAATTTATTCCTGTGATCAAAGCTGAATTTTCAGCATCATTACTCCAGTCTTCAGTGTCACATGATCCTTCAGAAATCATTCTAATATGATGATTTGCTGCACAAGAAACATTTATGATTATTATCAATGTTGAAAACAGTTGTGCTGCTTCAGATTATTATAGAAAACATGATAGATTTTTGTCAGGATTCTTTAATGCATAGAAAGTAAAAAAAAATAAAAAATCTGTTTGCAATAATGTAGAGGTCTTTACTGTTTAATCGTAACTTAAATTACACTCAAGAACACAAGATTTATCAGCATAATTATATTCATTATGCAAATTAATATTAACAAAAAATGTCTGTAGCTTACCCAACTCCAGCACCTGCTTTCAGGCTTGCAGACAACCGCGGATACTGGAGAAAGTAATCCAAACATAAGAGTTATTATACATATAGAGTTATAAAACATATTAGCTTGAATAAAACAGATTGCTTAATTAGATGCAAATGAGAAACAGAAACAACATTTACAGAACTCACAAAAGGCTTCAGAACAACAGAGAGTAACTTCTTTATGAAGCCTGGGATCCGCAACAGGGCGGCCTGATCCCGGATACACGGATCAATGGGGCCTGGCTTCCTGAAATCACACACACATATGAATACAAACATAATGTCTGATTACTATGAATCAGAGATGACTACAGCGTCTTTAATGAGGCCAGAAACACTGGAATAGTTCTAATGGATATCAATCATGACGTGTAAATGTGCTGGTACCAGACGTACAGATGACTGTAGAGCGTTCTGCCTCCATCAGCCATGAGCCCCTTAAAAATTAACTCAAAGAAGACTTCGTCGACCCGTAAAGGTGGGAAAGGAACAAGCTGAAATGTGAACAACACACCAGACCAGAACATCAGACCTGCTTTTCAAGTCTGCAATCTCAACTTATCACACGTTCTGTATAATGTATAGTATTTAAACCGGTCTCTCTCTTGAATCCAACACGGAAGTGACTTAAACTGTTAAAATTCATCAACTGGCTGCTAGAGAGAAAGAGAATCAGTCCCATATACCCCCCATGTTAATATGCCCAACTTTACAGCAGAAACAATGTGTTTACATCCTGGTACAAAAAGTGGTTTTGGTCTATATAGCTAATTTTGCCCTTCATGACAACTGTGGGGGGTGGGGGGAGGGCACTTGAGTGACAGGTGGATTGCCGGTGCTGTCACTACTAGCCATTTGTCAGTTGTCTGTTAGCGTCACGTCACCTCAGATAATCCGCCTCTTTGTTAATTTTTCGATTATCCGGAAGTGACGCACTGCCAAGATGGCGTCGGCCGGCTCCGCCCACTTTGGCCATCAAAAATGCTCTTCAGGGGCCGGTTGCACCAACTGTGCGAAGGTAACAACTTAGCCTAGTTTTGACGTAAATGGACACTAAGTTACGACTTAGGCACTTCTAAATATTTTTGCGTTGCACCATTAAACTTAGTTGAGGCGTAACTCTACGTATAAACTAAATATTTACGGCAGCCTCCGATCAGGAGTAGCGGCTGGAACAAAATATTAGACAGACTGAACTTCATTAATAAGCTCTTCTTTTACCTGACAGACGTCAATTCTTTAGACGTATATGATAATGCTGACATTTACACTCGCTAACATTTTAAGAGAGAAAACACTATGTGAAAAGATTACTTTGTTAGCAGCTCTTTAACACAAACCCGTCCTAAACTGTGTGCATCGGTCCATGTTGTGCATGTCAAATATCAGTCATAATCAATTAACGTAATTTATGTTTTTTGTATCAATATTTATTTATTGATCCTTATTAATTTAATTTCAAATACAGTTTCTGAATGTTATTTACATATAAAAACACTTATGTTATTAATGATCAGGCTATCGTATTTAATGGAAACTTATTTTTACCGTTAGTAACGTGAGGCATAAGAAGTTAGAATGAAGGATAAACTGAAATTCACGGCATTTCAACACAACTTGCTCACGTATTTGAAGGCTGCTATTGAATCATCGAGGCTAAATGTCATATTATGCGACTACGCATTACTTTACGGAGAGCTTACAACCTACTAGCAACGTTCTGGCTTACGAACAAATGGTGCAACGGAATAAAGTACAGAGTTAGTTACAAACTAGCTAGTAGTTACTAAGCCTCTAGTGTGGACTTTACGCTCCAATTTAAGAAAGAACTTACGAACGGCTGGTGCAACCCTACCCAGAAACCTATGGGTGACGTCATGAACACTACGTCCATATTTTTTTACAGTCTATTTTTATAATAAAATAATCTGATGATTATTGCTTCAATTAGCAATGTTTTTTTTATTTAATTTCTATTATCTGTGCAAAGTCTTGTTTTGCCTTAGTGGACATTTCTGAGCATTTATTTTCCCAGTTTATCATTTCTGTGTTGTGACGCGCGGACTGTTAATCTGTTTATGACTCCTTGTTCCTGATGGTTCACTCTCTGTTTCTGATGGTTCGCTGCCTGTCCTGTCCTGTCCTTTGCTGGTTGCTGACCCTTGACTGTTTGTTTGACTCTATTGTCTTCACTAATAAAGCTGCACATGGATCTCAACCCAAGCTCATCTGAGTCTGCGTTACAGCTTCGCATTTTTAAACAGAAATTAAAATGACTAAATTAAAAAATGATAAACAAAAGCAAAAAAAAGCTAACTTGTACAAGGAATTTAGTAACATTTATTATTTATTAAAAAATTAATTAATTTTAACCCATTATTTAAAATAAAAAAAAACACATCCTGCCCAATGTTGTCCTCCAAACAATGTGTGATATAATGGATATAAAAACAAATATACATACAGAAACACACACATTTGAACATAGTTATTAATTATTACATTCATACAACAACAATAGTCCCTGCTCTCATAAAAATACAATTACTGGTGTTACATGTAGAATTTGAAAACTACATTTAAATTCACAAGATAACAAGATAGCTATATGTATATTTGAGTCATAATTATTATTTATTTTAGATCTTAAAAGCCATTCAGACTGTGATGTTACATCCAGTAAAAAATGGGTGATCTTTATTTTACAAATACATAACTATTTGTTGTGTGTTAAAGGAACACTCCACCGTTTTTTGAAATAGGGCTTATTCACCTTCTTTCCTATATTTAGATAGGTGGGCAAATGCATTTTTGTCTCAGTGCATGCATTGTTTTAGTTTGACAGGGTCAGCGCTAGCTTAGCTTAGCATGAATGGAATCCTTTGTAGCATGTCCTGAGTAAAAGTGATAATAAAAAAAAAAAAACCTACCTAATTACTTCTTGTGGCCTGCGTATTCACAACAAGTACAAATAGCGATGCAGATTAACACTAGGCGATTTCCTATGCAGATATTGACTTGGGACTATATTAGGGGGAAGCACAGGCGAAGCAATGCTACTTGGGCGCAGAGATATCGCGCTCAAGTAGCAGTGCTTCGCCTGTACTTCCCCCTAATATAGTCCTTAATATATAAGTCAATATCTGCCTAAGAAATCACCTAGTGTTAATCTGCATCGCTATTTGTACTTGTTGTGAATACGCAGGCCACAAGAAGTAATTAGGTGGGGTTTTTTAATTTTTTTATATCACTTTTACTCAGGACATGCTAGCTGGCAACAAAGGATTCCATTCATTATGCTAAGCTAAGCTAGCGCCGACCCTGTCAAACTAAAACAATGCATGCACTGAGACAAAAATGCATTTGCCCACCTATCTAAATGTAGGAAAGAAAGTGAATAAGCCCTATTTCAAAAAACGGTGGAGAGTTCCTTTAATGGTTTGAAAAGGGCATATCCTTTGCTTGCCAACAAACTGCCGATGGCTAATATAACAACTATTAATGTAGTGTAGTTGTGTACCGTGTGGCCCGCTCTCTCCAGCAGGGCTTTAGTCTCCCTGAAGGCCCTGGCCATGCTTGGAGACGGCTGCTGGAAACCATCGTTCTCATAATAACCAATCCTCAGGGGCTTTGAGCTCTCATACACCTGTTTCATAAGAGGAAAGTATCATAGATTCTGCTTTCACCTACAGTATAATTGACCCATAAACAAGCATTTGATGTCCTGTATTTATACAGGACCTTTTGGTTGAATGGTATGGGAGGAACATTGGGATCCAAAGTGAACATGTCTTGGCAAAGCAGTGCCCGCATACACAGAGCCACGCTCTCGACGTCTCTTGCCAAAGGGCCAATAGAGGACAACACTGTAATCCAGCACATAGATTATGCACATCTTATATTTCGGCTTGTTTACAGTTCAAAACTAGACCAGCAAACCTGATCTTACCTGACTTCTGGCCTTTGACACAAGAACTGATTTCTTGACCACTAAACAAGGATGATATAAAAAATAAAGCAAATCAAAGAACAAGAAAAAACAAGTAGATTATATGAACAACTTCTCAACAAAGAAAGAAATAAGAAATTATATTATGAATAAAGAAATGTTCGTGCATCATGACAATATTTACAGAAATTGAGCACATTACTGTGGCTTTTGTGTCCCTCTTTAACACATAAATGTTTTTATTTACAGATTTGTTATAATAGGCATTTAGCCCTGTGTTACCAAATTCCCGTTTTTATATTAGTAAATATGCTCATTTTAATTATGAAAAAACATATGCAAGCAAATTCTAGTATTTTTTCTTTCTTTTTGTATTTTTTTAAAGATATTAATAGATATAATGCATTATTCAAATACTTGAAGTTGTTTTCCTAATGTTATGCGTCCACCCTGTTGCCATTATAACTATCCCTTAATGACCATAATCATACTCTGATTATGAGATTATGTGTTCTTAATCAGAATTTACACACAAAAAATTATGACATCATCATCACTATGAAGTGACACCTGTACGCTGTAAATGTGTTAACATGTTTTTTTTAATGTTGTTAGATTTGTCTCTTAAATGATCAACTCCGTTACCTTGATTTTCTATAGTAAACAATATGGCAATATGGGCATTAAATTATATTTCTAATAAACACCTTGTAGTGTCGTGACCTTGAGCACAAGGCTAGTAATGGCTCAACATCATGAAACGTTAACCCTGTTACTGTTTAAACATAGCAAAATCTCAACATCCATTAATTTACCTTGAGGTGGCACAAGGCATTTTATAAAACACTTATTTGTCTGACAGAATCTTTAAAAGCTTTGTTGTCATTTACTGAAGCAAGAACTGCTGTGAACCCTTTGCTTTGGAAAATGAAACAAATGTCCAAAGACACATACGAACCTTATCCTCTTCGATGTGGGCTTAAATCCACAAATCCCACAGAAGGCTGATGGGATACGAACGCTCCCTCCAATGTCAGTGCCAATGCCCAGGATAGATCCGCCTCCTCCGATCAGAGCTCCCTCTCCTCCAGATGAACCGCCAGGCGTCTTCTTGAGGTTGCAGGGGTTCAAGGTTTGCCCATAAATGGGGTTACTGCACTCATAACTACAGTCGATACAAATACAGAGAGGTTGGGTTGGATACAAATGAATAGGGGTGTAATAATATATCGTGTCACAATATATCGCAATACAAAAATGCAACAATATGTATCGTGGATAGTGACAATAAGTATTGTGTATAGTTCACCCAAAATGAAAATTACTATGTGAGAAAAAATTCAAGTTTACAGAGTTCTAGTGTCAGTACTACATTAAACTACTATATATAATGTTGATGTATAATAATGCAATGGAGGATCATGTGTGGGTCCTGATAATGCCAAATGTCATGTTACCAGTAAAAAAAGTATTATTTTTGATATATCTAGTCAGTGATAGAGTGCAAGCATATTCGTCTAAAATAATTCAGTTTTTTCAGCTTCAGAATCATGAATATTTTTATTCTGGTGTCACTCTTGTCCTGTGCATTGGGTTATCAGCACCAAGTCCAAGCCATATTCATTTCCACCCCCAATGTACTCTATAACCAAATTTAGCATTTTAATCACTAGTTAATTTTTTTAAAACCTTTTACCTTATGTCTTGGAGTATCGCAATAATATCGTATCCCTACAGTTGAACTAATCGAAAAAGTCTCAATGGATACAAAGGTACAAAATCACTTTCCAGAACCTTCACTCTCTCAGTTCCTCTGTGGTAGAACGAGCTTTCAGCCTCTACCTGATTTCCTGAGACCATCACAACCTTCAAGAAACAACTGAAGACAAGATTCTCACTTCTGCTCTAGTTTCTGTACTATTCTAGCTGACCCCTGAAACTTGACTTTTGTCTAATTTCAACTCTCACAAAATGTTTAATGATTGTGGAGCCCCAGGTGTTTATGACTGAAGATAAACCACTCTTGAACTTATTTTTCAGTACAAAGGTCTTATATTGAAAATCATGGTTATTCAGGCAGCAAAAGTTAAGCCTTACATATCACACAGTTACCATGTAATAGCAGCCCATAATGCCATAATACCATGATTTTAACAGATGCTAATAAGACCTGTCATTTGAAGAGCTCTTTTGTGAATTCTCTGTTATGAATACTGAGGTCTGCAGGAGAGAAATGAAGTACTATTATATTAGACTAGTCCTTTTAGAAACAGCATACTAATCGACACCTTTTAGCCTATGTAGATCGACACGTCAAGGATGCCCATTATCGCCCCTTCTTTTCTTGTTTGCTATCGAGCCACTCGCTATGGCAATACGTAATTCCCCTGATATTACTGGTATTCAAATCGGAGGAACAGAACATCGCTTGTCTCTTTTTGCAGATGATGTCGTTTTGTTTTTAACTGATCTAGGGAGGTCTGTCCAGGCTGTTGGCCAAATTCTGAAGATGTTTGGTGAATTCTCAGGGTATAAAATTAACCAAAAGAAAAGCTCCCTGTTAATGCTGAACAAAAATAACCCTACAATACAAACACAATTATTAGAGGGGCTTAGATTGCCTAATGTCAAGTTGTACTATTGGGCAGCTCAACTTTGTGCTGCTACTTATTATTTTTCTACCACTGATACACCATCTTGGATACACATTGAGAACAATACATTGAAGCTACCTTTGACATCTTATCTTTATGCAGCCGAAATTAAACAATTATTAAAAGACACGAAAAATCCTTTTCTCAAAAACACAATATCAGTCTGGCACCAATCTCATTCTGCCTTGTCGGAGGTATCTAGGCTCTCATGTTTGTCGGCAATTTGGGGAAATTATAGATTTAAACCAGGAAGAGCAGACATGGGGTTTAGAATTTGGCTGAATAATGGCTTGAATAAAATTGGGGACCTATATAGTGAAGGAGTATTGATGTCTTTTGAGCAATTGGTAAATAAATATGGTTTGCCCAGAAAAAACACTAAGTATTTACAGGTTATAAGTTTCATCACTACCCAACTAAAGTCAACTGTGAAACCCCCACTCTCCACTATAGAGAACATAGCCGTTAACCATCATTAGAGTAGAGGCCTGCTTTCCAAATTTTACAACATTTTACTACTTTCCTCAAAAGAAAGTAGTCTTTCTTATTTACAAGCATGGAAAACTGATTTACAAACAGAAATTTCAGATGATGAGTGGAACAATTCTTGCCTGTTGGCACAGACGCAAACTATTAACACGCGGGTTTAGATTGCTGCAGTACAAATGGTTATTTAGAACCTATATTACTCATGTAAAACTTCACCATTTTAATTCTAATATTCCTGATGTCTGTGTAAAATGTGGTGTAGACAAGGGCACTCTTCTTCATTGTATGTGGTAGTGTCCAGAACTTCAGATTTTTTGGAAGGAGGTTACTACATTTATTTCCCGTTTGATTGCAACATGCCTATGGACGGTAAACTCTGCTTATACTGCACATTTTTCCTAATGGTTTTAAAGGGACTACTACAGTAAGAGGAAGCTTGTTAGTTTCTGCTTATTGCAGGCTAAACATGTAATCGCTCTGAACTGGAAGGACACAGAAAGACCAAAGATAAACCAGTGGATTAAACTAATGTTTAGCAACCTGGCACTGGAGAAACTGACCTACATTGCGAGAGGAAAACTTGAGGATTTTAAAGATATGTGGTTGCCTTTCTTGCGCCATGTAAACTATACTTTTTGCTGATGGAGTGAGCATGGGGTTCTAGGGTGGGGGGAGGCCTTGTCTTTAGTTTTTTCCTTTTTATGTTTCTTTGTACATTTTTTCTTTTGTATGTCTGGAAAACGTTTGAAAATTCAATAAAGATATTTGTGAAAAAAAAAAGAAACAGCATACTAGCAAAAAAAAAAAAAAAAAGCCTGAACAGAGGGCTTGCATGTCTCTGTTCTATAGAAAATGAGGTGCTTTGTGAGGTGAAAGTTTAATTTCACGAAGAACGGTCACTGCAAAATGAAAATAAAAATGAGACATTACCTTCTGGAAAGAATGAAAAAAAAACCCTCATCTTTAGGAGCATTATTATTATTATTATTTTATTTTTGCACTGTGACAATGTTGTGACATGCAATACAAATTTTTTTATTTTTATTTTATTAAAAAGAGCAAATTAAATTCAGTACAATAAACACTGACATTTTAAACTTACAACTGTACTTTACAATTTAAGAAATATATATTTATATATATATATATATATTTTTTTTTTTTCCCCATTGTAATGAAAATAAGTTTTCACATTAACAACTGGAGGATAAAGGTGCTTACTGTCATTAATAATGTCAGAAAAATACAAATTAACTTTATTGACTAAGCTCCAGTAAAAGAGTTGCTAACTGCATGGTCTGTTCATACTCTCTCATTGGCTTAAGATTCATTCCCATGGCTCATCTTGCTCTGCAAATCATCTGACATCACCAGGTTTTTCCCACAGGAATGATGTGCAGTGTTTACTCACCTGAGAAGGCCTTGTGGTATGTTGGTCTTGATGAACGGGATGGCGCCCTGTTTCTTTAGCACTGTAACCACCACACTGTCCATGACCGCAGGCTGATCCAACTTACCCACAACACCACATGAAGAATCATGACCCTGCACACGCAAACAGGAAGTTACGTACACCACAAACAGGAAGTCACCTGTCTTCCCCTGGTAATCCTCTGTTCTCTTATATTGACCTTATATCCAAAGTTGTCCTTGATGCTGATCGGCACTCCATACAGAAGACCTTTCTTTTGAGTGTTGATTTCTGTCAGTTGCTCCACAGACTCCATTAAGATCTCAGTGCTGCAGTTCAGATTCTTGTTCACTTCCAGAGCCTTAGAAGTGTGACATTACACATCTCAGTTTGTGATACCAAGTGGTTTCATTCAAACAGACCTCAACAATAAGCGCTGATAATAGCTTATTGTTTGCATTAGTTTTTCTGCACTTTTTTCTATATCATCCCAAAATAAAAATAAATAAATACATATATATATATATATATATATATATATAAATTGTGAGCTATAAACTCGCAAATGCAAGGAAAAAAAAGATTGACTGTTTTCTCAGAATTGTGAGTTTATATCTCACTATTTTGACTTTATTATAGTCGAGTCCCAAAATAGATAAATAGCCCTGGATAAGATGCAGTAGGCATTTTTGAGGAAAAGTACTTCAAGTGTTGTTTCTATATGATTTTTAGGTGCTGAATCCATTTCTGCCGTATAACAAGTTGTAAACATCACTGTTTTGGCATAAACAATAAAAACAAAATGGCTGCCAAAAAAAAAACTAAAAAAAAGTTTTAATGCATTTATTGCAGTTTAAACATTAAACATTAGAACTAAACTATGCATTCTCAGAATATTTAAACATGTAAACAATGAAAAGCCAACATTAACATGAAAGGGACAGTTTTTAATGGCTGCTGGAATTATGCCAAGGTACCAAGGTACACTGGGAAGCATATCTCAGTGGAAATATGCAATTATGCCCAGCCCGAAGGGGGGGACTTGGAATACACATGACCCCAGGGGGCTGCATATGGAGAATCACTGGGGTGTCCAGCCGCAGGTGGAATATTTCAACCCCAGGGATGGCAAGGTGGCTTGCCGAGGGAAAGACACATGCTCAGAGAGGCTTACAGTGGAATACACACGTGGGGGTCGCCCAGAGGGGGAACCATGCACATGGAGGCACCTAGCCAAGCGTGAAAGCTGCCGTGGCTCGAAGCAACCTCAGACGCTTCTGACTCCATATGAGGAGGTGGCGGGCGAGTTGCGACATACGGCGGGAGCGCAGACCACCTTGATGGTTGATGTACGCTACTGTCGTGGTATTTTCTGATCGGACTAATACGTGCTGACCCCTGAGCAACGCACAGAAGCGGTGCAGGGCGAGACGTACAGCCTGCAACTTGAGGCAATTGACATGCCAAAGGCGCTGGGGTCTTGTCCAGGAGCCCGTGGCAGCATGTCCATTGCACATGGCGCCCCAGCCCACTGTGGAGGCATCTGTTGATACAACAACATGACGGGAAACTCGTTCTATGGGCACTCCAGCCCGTAGAAAACTGAGGTTCGTCCACGGGGTGAAGGTCTGACGGCAGGTCGAAGTCACTGGGACTCGGAGCGTGCCGTGTTGCCATGCCCACCTTGGGACTCGATCGCGAAGCCAAAGCTGAAGCGGTCTCATATGAAGCGATCCGAGCTGCGTTACTGCGGCTGCCATATGCCCCAGGAGCCTCTGAAATAGTTTCAGTGGAACCGCACTCTTGCCCTCGAACTGACGAAGGCAAGTCAGCAGTGACTGCGCGCTCTCGCTCGTAAGCTGCGCGCACATGGTGACCGAGTCGATTTCCATACCGAGAAAAGAGATCCTCTGCACGGAGCAGAGTTTGTTCTTCTCCCAGTTGACCCGAAGGCCCAGAAGAGCTAGGTACCGGAGCACTAGGTCCCTGTGTTCGCAAACCTTGTCTCGAGAGTGAACTAGGATCAGCCAGTCGTCGAGATAGTGCAGGATGCGAACCCCGTGTTCCCGAAGAGGAACAAGGGCTGCCTCGACAACCTTCGTGAAGACACGAGGTGACAGGGCTAGCCCGAAAGGGAGAACCGCGTACTGGTATGCCTGCCCCTCAAATTATATATATATATATATACTGGTATGCCTCATTTGCATATGTAAACATGACATTTCAGAAAACTTGTAATACAAAAAATGTCTGTCTATATGTAAGTGAAAAACTGGAAAGGTTTTATGGTGATATCTATAACTTAAAAATTTTACCCTATCCACCTGTAGTGTTTCGGCTGTGAATAATGCACCTATTGTTTCGATAACAATTACAAGAAAATGGGACCCTTATTTCAATGTTATACGGTGGATCCTTATTCAGGAGACATTGAACTTTCTAAAAATGTGGTATAACAACTTTTCCTCAAAAATGCCTACAGGGTTACACAATCTTGAAGATTCGGACCTGACTATTAGACGCAATTGCGACTTTATGTCTCAAGGTCAAGGTAACTTTACTGTCCCCAAAGGGCCAATTATTTGTCCAGCCAGCAGGCCCTGGCTTCAGAGATAGTGTTTAAGACCTTCCCGTGAAGGTCCCTGGGTACCCGTTTAGGGGCCACACATGGAGGGCCCATAAGTCGGGTCGAGGGTGTCATATCGTCTCTTCTGCCTGAGAGAGGAGGTCTTTCCTCATCGGAACAGGCCAAGGGACTGTGTCTGATAGCTGAATCAGCTCCGGAAACCACGGTCTGGATCTCCAGAGAGGGGCCACCAGCAGGACTGGGCACCCGCTCTCCCTGACCCGTTTGATGACTTGTGGAATCATCGAGACAGCGTAAAGGGGACGGTTGGGCCAGTGATGGGTCAACGCATCCCTGCTTTTCGAGAAGAACATTCTGCAATGGGTGTTGGATCTTGAGGCAAAAAGGTCTATCTCGGCCTCTCCGAACACACCCCATATCAGACGGACTGTCTGTGAGTTCAGGGACCACTCGCCTAGGGAAGTGTTGCCCCGTGAGAGCATATCCGCACCCAGATTCTGAACGCCCGCGATATGCATTGCCCTAAGAGAGCGCAGATTGGTCTGTGCCCATATGAGGAGGTCTCTCGCCATGGCATACAGGTTGCCTGACCTGATGCCGCCTTGGCGATTTATGTAAGCCACCACTGACATGTTGTCCGTGCAGACCAGGACATGGTGACTTTTTAAGTTTGGCAGTAATGCTTTCAGAGCTAAACCAACTGCTTTCATTTCCAGACAGTTGATATGTAAGCTCTGCTCTGTGCTCGACCAGAGGCCGGAGACAGGCTTGCCCTCGTGCAGAGCACCCCAACCCAGGTTGGATGCGTCTGTAAACACCACTTTCCTTCTGGAAACTACCCCCATGGTCACACCCTTGAGGTACCAGTCCTGAGCCCGCCAGGGAACCAGGGCTCTCAAACAACCGTGATTCACCATGATACGCAGGCTGCCGGACTGCCATGCATGGGTTGGCACACAATGTTTCAGCCAGTGCTGCAGCGGACGCATGCGCAGTAGTCCCATACAGAGTACTGACGATGCCGCTGTCATGAGACTGAGAAGTTTCTGAAATTTTCTCAGGGGCGTGTGCTCTAAACGAGGCTGCTAGTGTCTGCACTGAGAGCACGCGCTCTCGTGTGAGCCGCGCTGTCATCGCCACCGAGTCTAGAACTGTGCCCAGAAAGACTACACTCTGGCTGGGGGTCAGTTTGCTCTAGGTAACATTGATTGTGAGACTCAGGCATTTCAAATGGCCGAGAATCAAATCTCTGTGAGCTATTAGCTCGGTTCTCGATTGTGCCAGCACTAGCCAGTCGTCGAGATAGTTCATCACGCGCACTCCCTGATGTCTCAGGGGAGAAGCGCTGCATCCATGCACTTCGTGAATGTATGGGGTGCTAGGGATAGGCCGAAAGGCAGAACTGTGTATTGATAAGCTTGACCCTCGAAGGCGAATCTCAAGAATGGCCTGTGATGAGGGTTTATCTGAATATGAAAGTATGCATCTTTCAGATCCATCGTGACAAACCAGTCCCCCGGGCGAATTTGCGCGAGGATGTGTTTGATAGTCAACATTTTGAACGGCCGTCTCATGAGAGCTTTGTTCAAATGTCTCAAATCTAGTATGGGTCTGAGACCGGCGTCTTTTTTCGGAATTAGAAAATAACGGCTATAAAACCCTGAGTATGTTTGCGCGGGGGGGACTAATTCTATCGCCCCTTTTGCTAACAAATTCTGTACCTCGGGGCGAAGCACGTGACCCACGTTGCTTCTCACTGAAGACTCGACAACCGCCTGAAACTTTGGGGGTCTGCGAGCGAATTGGAGCGAGTAGCCTCGCTTTATAATGTTTATGACCCAACTCGACACACCGGGGATGGCTTGCCAGGCCTGCACCCATGTGGCCAGGGATTGAACCACTGATTGGGATGAGTCCCCTAACATGTGGGGACCTACTACCCTTGTATTGTGATTTGTGCACATATTGAGTGTTTGACTGACTGTACAAGCTTTCACCTGGGGGGGGAGTCAGTGTTACAACAGGGAAGGGGCCACCTAGTGTAGGGGGACCGTGAACCCATGGGTTGTGATTGTGAAGCATACTCTTTTTGTCCTTGCTAGGACGACTTCGGCGGTACCGGGTCGCTCACAGCGCTGGGACGTGGGCCCTGACGCCGGAGCATCGGGTAACGTTTAGCCGACCGCGGCTGGCGGAAGGTATCAGCCGCAGGGTGGGGCTGAGATACCTGCTTCGCTGGCTTGGCTGGGTGAGGCGAAGAAGCTGGCTTGGTCTTGCTGGACGCAGAGCTCGAGCGCTTCGGCAAGAAGTGTTGCATGGCCTGGGACGCCTTCTGTGCCTCGGTGAATCTCTCCGAGAACCCCTTCACCGCCAGGCCGAAGAGGCCAGAGCTGGATACGGGGGCGTCGAGAAATCGTGTCTTGTCCGTCTCCTTAATCCCGGTCAGTTTAAGTCAGAGGTGGCGCTCTAAAACAACCAAGCTCGCCATGCTCTTGCCTATGGCCTTTGCTGTAGCCTTCGTAGCACGCAAGGCTAGGTACGTTGCACTTCTGAGATCGCTGAGGGCCTCGGGGTCCGGGCCAGCCTCATCCATCGACTGGAGGAGTTTGGCCTGGTAGACCTGTAGCACAGCCATGGTGTGTAGAGCCGATGCAGCCTGGCCAGAGGCGGAATACGCGTGTCCAGCGAGGGCTGATGTGGCTCTACAGGGTTTGTTGGGGTGGATAGCTCTAGCTCGCCAGTTAGCCACCGTGTTCGGGCACAAATGAGCTGCCACGGCCTCTTCAAGGGGAGGCAATGACTCATAGCCTTTTTCCGCTGCACCGTCAACTGATGAGAGTGTCGCGGAAACCGACGAACCCACCCGCACTGAATAGGGTGCGCGCCACGCCTTAGTCAGCTCCTCGTGGACTTCGGGGAAAAATGGCGCAGGTTTGTGACAAGGGGCCTGTTGGCCCCCCGAGAGAAACCAGCCATCCAGCCGACTACGAGGCGGCTCCTCGGGCGAGGCCCACCGTGATGGCCTTGATCAGGATCCGAAGCATTCCCGCGTCGGAGTTAGTCCTGGTCGCTGAAACGCTGCCTGACGACTGAGAAGCTCTGACGGCGTTGAGAGAGCCCGGCCATTCCTCCTCAGATGCAGCGATAAACAGGCTGTCGTCGTGCTCGATCGACCCACCAAAGGAGATATGGCCCGCCACATAGCTAGGGGGGCACTGGTCTCTTTCGAACAGTACCGGTGAGGGTGTCAGCTCTGGAGAAGGCGAGGCACACGGGGACACGGCCAGCGTGCGTTCGCTTACATCCATGCTTTTGGGGGGCCTTTGGCTGCGCCGCTTCTTCTTCCTCGGCTGAAGTAGGGCCGGGAAGGGGAGTGTGGGTGAAGCGGTGTCGCCGTCTCACAAGAGAGCTAGCCGCGTTCGCAGCACGGAGATCAGCATGCTTTTGCAGGCCTCACATCCGCCAGCAGAGAGTGCATTTTCCGCGTGGAGAACTCCCAGGCAAGAAATGCAGCTCGCGTGTCCATCGGCCTCGTGCAGCTTGAGTCTGCACGTGGCGCAGGATGAACTAGGCATAGTTAAAAGGATATATTGTCGTAATCGTCGCCGGATAGCCACAGGTGAGACGGCGTCAGTGGAAAACAGCTGAAGGGCGTAGTCCGCTGAGAGAATGCTCGCTCAAACTGAAGGGCTTGTTCAACGGCGAAGCTTGCAGTAGTCAGTCAGAGACATGCAGTTGTCGCTGAAGGAGTGATATCTGCTATAATGGCGATTTCGGGGGACTGTTATAGGCTAAGGCCACACCCCTTGGGGAGCTCTGACGTATGATGATGCTCATCGGTTACATGTCAGAGCACAGCCTATGAGCGAGCCAGACGCTTGATGTGCTAGCTGCGCAGCTGCAAGTGTGTTTTCATAAAAGCTTCAGTAAATGAGTCACAAAGTTAACAAAATGTAATGTAAATTAACAAATCGGGGATGAAGATTGGAGTTTATAGAGACCAAACATGCCACATATATGATTTTGGTTAACCATAGTATGCAAAGTCTGAAACATTAACCCAATAGAGTTTACAAGAATACAATATCCAAACCAGATAAAAGGAAAATCATGAGGTGGGAAAATTAGATACATGTTTACACATTTCTCAAGTGATTATAGAATATATAGGATTAACAGGGTTTATTTCTCCTTCTCAGTGAGAATTAAGTGAGTCACAACTCTCTGGAGTTTTCTTTTGGGGTCGTAAAACTCTTATCAGTCTCAATAGCCCCTTTCACACAGCGCGATGATCCCAGGAAATTGCCAGAACGCCTTCTGTGTGAACGCAAACACGACCCGGGATTGATGCCAGCATCAATGCCGGGTTGGGAACCTAGTAACATTGCCGTGTTCAGTCCTGGAACAAGCGCTGTGTGAACAAAAGCAGTAATAATGCCGTGTCGTAGTGATGACGCTGAAGCCGGGATCGTTCGCCAGCTGTGAAACGGTACGTAATGCGCAAGTTTATGATTGAATCAGAGAAAAAAAATGTGTGGTTTCTCGAGAGAGAGAGAAATCGCAGCTCATAAGCAAACTTAATGCCTGGTTCAGATTACACGATTTTAGCCCGATTTTGGCACAATCCGTTTGTCGTAGGGTGTCGTGGGGATTCGCAAACGACAACGGACGTCGGGACGCAAGATTCGATCGTTTCATCTCGTATAGTGTGTCATAGTGGGCAACAACCTACTGCGATGCTTCACGACATCACGATGAAAAGACTAGCATGTTTAATTTTTTCTCAGTCCTCCACGACGACGGTTGGAATGTCTGTGTGTGTGTGTGTGTGTGTGTGTGTGTGTGTGTGTGCGCGAGTGAGCGAGAGTGTGAGTGAGATAACATGAGTGAATATGTGAGTGAGTGCGTGTGTATATGTGCGAGTGAATGTGTGTGTGTGTGTGTGTGTGTGTGAGAGAGTGAGCGTGTGTGTGTGAGTGTGTGTGTATGTGAGTGAGCGTGAGAGTCGGAAAGCAACGTGTAGTCAGACATGTTTCTTGTCCACGATATGACAAGATTTTTAGGAGTCAAAATCGTGTAATCTGACAGAGTGACTATCGTAACAGACAAAAAAATCTTGTAATCTGAACCAGGCATATAAGACGCTGCTGAGATGTCACGTCTCTTTACAGGATTTTTACGGGTTGTGTGTGAACGCACTCTCTGATTCCGGAAAATCACTGGCAGTGTGAATGAACCAAAATCAAACGAACCCGGGTCACTTTATCCGTGTATTTTCGGGAATCTCTGTGTGAAAGGGGCTAATGTGTCCTGTAACAGGACACCGTGTTCTGCCAGTGTGTTCACTTCATTTGTGATGTTAGTTTTGGGGGAAGTTTCACAGGCCTTTGTTGGGAGAGTGAGTTTGCTGGATTATTCATTAAAAAAAAAAAAAAATAATAATAATTTGTTTGTGTCTGATTGTCCAGACGCTACAGGACAGATTGTTCTTATGATCCAGGCAAAAGTTTTGTATTTTTTACACAGCGGATACACGCTCTTATCTTTTTTCTGTTAATTATTACTATGTTGGGCTGCATGTCTATTTTTTCTTAAATGCATCAACTCAGAATGCCCAATGTTGGTTTGATTTCCCACATTATGACCAAATCAATTCAAATGAATTATTTGCCATATACCATAACTGCAATGTTATATTTTTTAGAAATCAGAACTTTTCTTTCTTGAAGAAGAGACATATTTATTTACTTACTTAATGAGATTTAAATATGAGTAAAAATTAAAACTATTAGTAAATGGCATCTAGAAAAGACAGCAAAAGATGGATCAATGTTTAAAAAGATTTACAATAAAAAAAAAGTTATTTGTAAACCTCTGAAGCTGGGAATAAACATAAATCCCATAAAGAATTATGGACAGGTAAAATATGGCCGCAGTCACAACCTTTTCCATGTAAGCATGTAGAACAGCATCCGGCTGCAGGGAGCCGTCCTGGAGTTTCCCAGTGAGCTCCGACAAAGACAGAGATACTATTGAACTGCTCTCAAAGTCTGGGTTCTGGAAAGATGCAAGAAACAAACATCAGATGTTTACATATTCACCTAGGGGAGACTGGGGCTAGTTGTCACAGTGGCTTGATCTCCCTAACTTGAGGCAAAAATCCAGTTAAACAAATGCTTATATAGAGGTGGTTTTCTATGTTGATTTCCAAACATTTAGTTAAAAATATATAGGGGAAGTTTTCCAGTATCATAATATTTTAGTAATATAATATCTGTTAAGATGAACACAATGACACCACACTCACATAATTTAGGTCAAAAGTCAACAATATAGTGAAGATAAACTGAGGGTTGTTCTCCATAAAAGTCAGATGGGGGAAAGTTGACACATTTAGTTTGTTTTAATTTTATTAATTAATTTAAATTTGATGGCTTGATTACTTAATTTAATAAATTATTTAATTGTA
Source organism: Scardinius erythrophthalmus (assembly GCF_964197995.2). Classification (NCBI taxonomy): domain Eukaryota; kingdom Metazoa; phylum Chordata; class Actinopteri; order Cypriniformes; family Leuciscidae; genus Scardinius; species Scardinius erythrophthalmus. The sequence goes on from NC_138232.1 coordinate 39,995,366, forward strand.
TTTAATTTGCTTTAAATGTAATAATTATTATATAATAGAAAAAACAATGGATTTTTTGCTAAACTTTGCTAAATAATTCTATTCAGCAGTGGCAGGTTCCACTGTGACAACTTACACAATATAGTGACAACATGATAATTTCAGAGTTTCAATAGCCGTGAGAACCATGGCTTCCCTTGATCTAAACGAATGACATGCAAATTCATAAACACTTACTCTATACATAATGCATATTGCATTAATAATTGATGCATGTTAGATTTTTATTACTTGTATTTTAAATTGTTGCACCGCTTGTTCAGCCCGTTGAAGTGATTCATCACGGCTCTTCTGTGCGTTTAGTATTTTCTTCTGAATCTCCTCATTTGTCCATTTCCAGAAGAGAATTAACGCACCTGTACCGCAAACTGTGGCTGCAAACATCGGCGTCCAGTTATTAATCATATCTGAGGCAAGTTGTTGCAAATTAAAACTCTCCATAACAGTTGCTCAGTGTGTTGTGACCGGTTGAGACAGTGTGTAGTCTGTCTCTGGGTCTTCAAGAACTCTGGTAGTGTTAACCACAACAAATGAACGCCCGGGTGTTACAACTTTTAACCGTTTATATACTGTCTATGCTTTTAACCGATTTCCTGTGCGAATGGAGATCAGAGCCCTTCAATAAAGAGGGAGACTACAAACTGCGCTCAAAATGGCCGATCCTGGGAGAAAGGCTGTTCGTTTGAATGGAAGGACGTGTAAAGCACAAGTGTAGGCCTATTGCCAATAAAAATATTAAGGAATTGCCATTATTTCAGTTGTTCGCTAAGAAATCCTTTTTTCTTCACCTTTATTTTTGACAAGAGTTTTCTATCTCCATGTCTATAACTCATGAATATTAATTAGGCCATGCTGATCTAACCTTCCTAGTAAAAATGTGCCTTATAATTATTATTATACATATAATTATTGCCATAACGTGCATTTAAACAGTCTATATTTAACGTTTTTATTGCATTAACTAGAACCTTGACATAATATAGCCTACACTTCACAATGTATTCAACTATTATATTCATAATAGCATTAAGGAAACAACAAAAAGGAGGAAAAACTAATTTACAAGAAATTACCAACTAAAATTCTAAATATCCGTTTTCCTTTTAGGGCCTCAATATAGCCTAATACATAAGTTCAGTTTAAAAAACATACGATGCAGGTTTATTATTTGTCCATTTTTGTTTATGTAGGCTATATGGTATTTTCCATACATAATTCTTAAATAATAAATAATAATAAACTCTTACTCTTATACAATAAAAATATATCTTTACCAAATAGCTGAATCTTTAATTTTGTGAGTATAAATATCAGATATGGATTCTTCCTCTAAAAGACACACATGTACAGTATCTCCATGTCTCACTGGGTAAATCAAATGAATAACTTTATATGTAATTTCCATAACTTTACTGGTGAGACAGTAACTAAATTCCATTCAGTCTGGTTATACATTAAATTTCAAAATGGTTTGCATTTAGGCAAGTGATATTTTTCTGCATTATGTTTTCATATAAAAGTTATTAAAAAATTGTTTTATCTTTAATCCTCACACTGTTAATACTTAACTGAGATAGACTCAGAGGATATATGACCTAATAAAAGTTGAATAAGGCAACTAGGAATGGCATCAAATACTATTGCAAACTCTTTTTTTAATTCAATTACAGGGATCTTATAATAATTAAGGAATTCACAGTAATTAAATAGATGTCTTTTATTCTTAAATAGAGTAACTGTCTCACCAATATTTTACCATTATCACCAGTTTCTGTAGAATAAGGACTTGTTTTTAAAGGTAATATATTTGTTGTGGAGAAAAGTTATGTTTAAAAATAAGCATCTGTAATAATAATAATAATAAAAAAAAATGAAAACAAGAAAGCTTTATCGGAACCTTATTTATATCAAAATTAAATAATAAAAACATTTTTTTAAAGCTTTTCAAAAATCAATTCAGGGAAAATATTCCATAAATATATACACAACAAATGGTCATGAATTATGAAATTAAACAAAATAGTATCCACTTCTATTATGACTGATTGTGGAACATCTAATACAAGAGCTGTATACACTAAACCTGATAACCCTTCAGTTTTGGATGATAATATTTTACCTTTTAATGACAGACTTGGTTGAACTGACGTTCATTCTCCGAGCCAACAGATGGCAGCAAAGCATTTACAATGTAACGTAGATCAACGCTAGTCGTATTTAAATGAGGAAATATGTCATATTTTACATACGTGTCTCGCTAAAAACTACACTTTATTCAATATAAGTGTCGCATACACAATTATACACAAATTTTGGTGTTTGCATGACATGAACGCGGTGAACCGGAAGTTGGCAGAGGTGGACGTCTCTCTTTGCAAGAACGTCTTTAAGCTCTTACAACTTCCGGAAAGTGTCACGCTGTCCTCCATTGGCGATTATTACAGTCTACAGAGGGTCACTTCTGGAAAACTGAGCTGAAATCATGGTTTTAGAAGACAAAATGATCATGAACGGAGAGCCAGAGGAGGTATATTAGCATATAGTGTTTTGCTGAGCGGTTTAAATGTAATTTAGGGGGCAAAGGAGCCGCTTTATGTCGAAACGTTCTGGTGTATGTGGCCGAGCCTGATCTAGAGGTTGATTATTATGTACATATATAATATTATTGCATGCTTCTGCTGTCTAAACTGTTGCGTGAGATTTTGACTTAGTCTTGTACGTGTGAACACACTCATCCTAGGTATCCTATGTATTACTTTTATTTTCATACTGTTCATGTGTATATGAATGAACATTAGTAACCTATTAATATACTTTGTTATGTTCAGGAGGAGGAAGAAGAAGAAGAGGAGGAGGACATGGTGGTATGTCTCCTATGTATCATATATCTGACCAATATTATATTCCCACATTATGTCCAAATCAATCCATATGAATTTAAAAAAATATTTACCAATTGCTTTAAAGTGGTTAATGGGTCAATTCCATAAACTTTCACTATTGTGCCCTTGATCAAGACCTCAGGTTATCTCAGTAAATGAGTGTACTGTAAGTCACTTTTGAATGAGTAAACTATTATTAATTACAGTAATTTAATTATTCATTTAAAAGAGTGAAATTATTACTTGGAATTTTTAAAATGTAATATTAAGGTGAATCTCATGAAAACTGTCAAGTTATGTCCAGGTAATTTCACCCCCAAACCAAAATACAACTGCAAGAGTCCATAATGTGTGTGGAAAACATGGCTAAAATCTAAATAAAGTAAAAAAAAAAAAAAAAATAGTAGATCTTGTGGATGCCATTGATTTTGTGTGGATTTCCGCGATCACAGCTGTGCAGTGTTGATGGTGTTGAAGTTATAGCGCCCTCTATCGTAACTGAAACAAATTTGACATGTATCCGTTTGTGTTCTTGCATACCAAATCCTATTCACTTTGGATATTTAAGTCCCAGCATAACATTGTCTCTCATCTTATATCAGTCAACCCTTTAGGCTTGTGTCTGGATGATATGCACAATTTACATTTAATCATTTAGCAGACGCTTTTATCCAAATTGACTTACCAATGAGGAGAGCAATAGAAGCAATCAGACCAACAAGAGGGCAACAGTATACCCTGTGTTGTAACAAGTCTCAGTTAGTCAATGCAACAAGTTTGATGAAGAATATTGTTTGATATGTGCTCTGCAGGACCCTCTAGAGGTCGTGAGGGAGAAGTGTGCGCAGTCGGAGCATTGTGTTCACGCACGCGAGCGTCTGGAGGCGTGCGAGTCCCGGGTCGGCTCGCGCTCAGAGACCACAGAAGACTGTACAGAGGAGCTCTTCGACTTCCTACACGCTCGTGACCACTGTGTAAGAGTGCTCGTGGCTGTTGGATGCCATTAGCTATGCTTCCGTCCACCTATTTTTATGTGCATTTTGGGATATCACATAAAAAAATAAAAAAAAACGCTGGATGGAAACACTAAGATGTGCATAAATTCTAAAAACACTCATAAATCGAGGCCGATACATTTTCTTATCCGATAAGAAGACGTGCATAATCTACGATGGAAACACATTTACTAAATAAATATAAACTCAGGTGACTTTACCTTAGAAGAGGCTGTGATTGGATAACTGGACTAACCCGCGGACCAATCGCATCACAGCATCTCAGATGTTGGTTTGGTGGCTCTGCCTGTAAAGTCTGTCATCAGAAAGATTTGGTTAATTCCCTCCGTCTTACAAGATTGCGTTCTCAAACACCAGCATCCGAACTCAAGAGAACATGACAGCGTTTATTGTGTTTCGTCTGACGCTCTGAGACGAACTCATTTATGATGGAGGAAAAAAGAGTCACAGTTTCTTCCTCAATTGCAGCAACCTTTTTTTTTACTGATATTTTGCGCCGATTTCCCAGGAAGTGACGATTTTGTTCTCTTGAACACATGGGATTGAAACGCTGCTTTATTCGTAAATGTTTTATGTGATACTCCAATTTTGTACGTATTTTAAAGGGATAGTAATCCCATAATTTACTCACCCTCAAGCCATCCTAGGTGTATATGACTTTCTTCTATCAGCCAAACACAATCAGAGTTATATTTAAAAAATATCCTGGCTCTTCCCAGCTTTATAACGGGAGTGAATGAAACCTGAGATTTTGAAGCCCAAAAAAGTGCATCAATCCATCATAAAAGTCGCAAAGCGATACGTTTTTGTAAGAAAAATATTCATATTTATAACTTTATAAACTAGAATCACTGGCTTCCGGAGTTCCGGTGGAAGAGTGACCTTTGACCCGACGCATGAAGTAATGACGAACGTGGAAGCACAGAGGATAGAGAATCCAGAGTTTTAAAGATAAATGTGGGAGGAGCTTGAGTTTGTTCCCAGCTCTGAACAGCGAGAAGCGTCAAAGCTTACGCTACTCCTACGTCATGCGTCAGGTCAGAGGTCACTCGTCATGCGTCGGCTCAGAGGTCGACTCGCATGCGGCCCTTACAGGAAGCCAGTGATTATTATATTTTATGAAGTTAGAAATATGGATATTTTTCTTACAAAAACACATGGCTTCGCTTCAGAAGGCCTTTATTATCCCCCCGGAGTCGTAAGGATTACTTTTATGATGGATCGATGCGCTTTTTGGGCTTCAAAATCTCAGGTATCATTCACTCCCGCTATAAAACTGGGAAGAGCCGGGATTAAAAAAAATAAAAACTCAGATTGTAATCGTCTGAAAGAAGAGTCATATACATCTAGGATGGTTTGAGGGTGAGTACAAAAAGAACATTTTTGGGAGAACTATCCCTTTAAATTCACAACTGTGGGCGGAAACATAGCTAATGATTGGTAGAGAGGTTTAGAAGAAGAATTTAGCATTTAAGACTTTTCAACTTACAGTCACACACCTACATTCAAGGAGTAGTTTTACCAAAAATGCTAAATCTATCATTATTTACTCTTGTTTGTCAGACCTAACCTGTATGCTGCTATTTTGTGTGTGAGAAAATTCTCAAAATCTTCTTTTGCTCTTGAAAAAAACTGTTTAAAATAATTTGTGAACATCAGTTTTGATATAACTTGTTGTTCTGTTCTTGTTTTCTACAGGTGGCCCACAAGGTCTTCCAGTCGGTCAAATAAATGGAGCTGTTTATAGATGGTTGTCTGCTTATAGAAATACACTGCTTATAGAATACAATATATAATGTGATTTTTGACCCAGATTCAATAATTCCCTGTAACAGATTCCATATTGCCGAGTTGTGACTGAAGTATTAATAACTGTTCTCTGTTTTCTTCTCTCATATGAAATAATGTGTCCTCTGTTGTTGAGATCAGTAGAGAGGTGATGCTGACACAGAATTGGGGTTTGTTGCTAATGTCAAATAACAGAAAACAATAAAGAACTAAAAATAACTGCGGTATGCAATACTTTATTGCCATAACTTGGTTGTTGGGAACAAATGTGTTTCGGTGTAAGGAGCGCGGCAGCAACGAAGCATCGACAGTATACAGTAGACCTGATGAAAATGAAAACAAGCATCAAGGAACATTATAAATGAACTCGAGTAGTCATAAGTGTTCATAATAATGTGTTAGTGCTTAAACAGAGAGCGAACATTCAACATTCATTCATTGTATAATCTTGCAGTATGTGTATTTTAGAAACTTGTAGATAATGCTGCATCACACACTCTCCTTTGTCATGTCTTAACATGGTTTCTTGTGCTTTTGAAGAATCTTACTAATTTATTTAGCAAAACAATATGAAAGTGTAAATAGAATACAGTAAGATGCAACTTTTCACACAGGGTGCTATGCTTAATATGCTTTGGGACCATTTTAATGAAGAAAATACAACTTTTTTGTTTTATGTAATCAGTGATTTATTGCCTTTGAAGAACCTTTCATGAGCTGGAGTGCTGGATTGGGCGGGACCTGCACCACGTGTTTCATACAGCGCGTTTCATTGGCTACAGCAGCGCCCGGAAGTTAGGAGTCGATGGGTTCTTTGCATAGAATTTGAGCGACTAGAATGGAACTCAACATGAAATAATTTTGTTTTAACTGGCGGGACTTAGCAGCCCAAACGTGTCTTTACTGAGAGTTTTTAGTTTGATGGATATAAAGATAATATTCAGAACTAACCCGTTAGAATAATATTCAGTATGTAAACTATATAAAAAAAAGTGTTGTCACGTGGTAACTGTTACTTTTCTCAGCGCTTGGCAGTTCTGCCCAATCGCAGTCGTGTGTGATTACTGAAGAAGATTTAAAATATATATGTCAGCGACTTTACATTTACATATCAGCTATTAATTATTTGAATGTATTTATTTTAAATATTATACTTTGAAGTGTATAAATATCACAAATACGAGGGGGAAAAGATTAAGATTAATAGCCGTTTAATGAAAATTCCGGGTTTTTGAGCAGCCGAGCGCCCCCTGGAGGAGCAATGGCTTCCAGTCCCAGATTTCCCTTCCAATGCATTTTTATTTCCGAAACACATGACGGAAGCACAACAGTAGAAATGTATCGAGCACGCGCTCGGTTGTAAGAAAACAGTATTTGTGCAAAAATGGGAGTTTCAGATGGAAGCTCTTTGGTGCAAATGTGCATCGTGAAAGTTGCTCAAAACATTGATCTATTAGAAAGAAAGGTTTTGAGTAAGTTTTACTTATAACAACAATTACTGACTTGTCAATCCCTATTCAATACTTCATATGTAAGTGACCAGTTTGATATTTATTATATTATTTCTATTTTTCTTGATCTAGATCTGCCTGTCTCTCTCCTGAAAGACTTACTGCCACATCTAAACATTTACTATCTGGACAGGATTGAAACTGCCGCTGCCACTAAAGGTACAGTAATACATTAATGCATACATACATATGACTGAAGAGCATCTGATGTATCCCAGTGTGTACTCTTCATATATATATATATATATATATATATATATATATATATATATATATATATATATATATATATGGTGTAGAAAATGTATTCCTTTGAATTAAAATGTTAAAATACAGGCCATGCGAATGAAATAAAGTTAGGGTGTTATATTTAATGCTAAAAGTTGATGCTCATTTCAGGAATCTCCACCTCTGTAATTTGGGCAAAAATATGGAGAGATCTGGATCAGACGTGGCGCTGGAGATCGAAGGTTTGTTCTTCATATGATCATCTCTGCTGGATTAAATCCTGGCTGTCATCATGTGTGATGTCAAGGTCCTTATAAGTATAACTTACATGGCCATTAAACCTTTATTTTATTATATATATATATATATATATATATATATATAAGTTTGCATTTAATTGCCAAGGCACATGTCAAGGTCGCTGTTTTTTTCTCTCTTTTTTTGTATAATTTGATTTACTAAACTAATTAAAAATAATGGAAAAAGGGGGAAAATTACTATTAAGACATAATTTATAAAATTATTAAAAAGGACAAAAAAACAAAACTAATAAAACGAACTAAATATTTGAATGTAATATATATATATATATATATATATATATATATATATATATATATATATATATATATATATTCTGAGTTTTAGAGCAAACTACCAAGTCAAATTCCTCAAAGGTGCAATATACATGGGCAATAAACATTGTATTTTATTTAGTTTTTTTGTGTGTGTATTGTTTTATTTTTATTCTGGCTTTATAGAGCAAACTATGAAGTCAAATTCCTTATGTAGACATTTTTATTTTATTTTAGTTTTTATTTTGTTGTGTATTATTTTATTATTATTTTATATATTTTATTATTATTATTATTATTACTTACGTGCACAATAAACCTTTTATTTATTTATTTATTTATTTATTTATTTATTTATTCTTTTTTACTTATTTATTTGTGTATTATTTTATTTTTATTTTATTTTATTCTGGATTTTTGACTGGAAGTCAAAATCTGTATGTGGACCTTTTTGTTTAATTTTTCTGTGTATTTTGTTCTGAGTTTTTAGAGCAAACTACCAAGTCAAGTTCCTTAAGTGCAACTTACATGGCCAATAATTTGTTATTTTATAAAAAAAAATTGTTTATTGATAAATAACTGCCTACATTTTTTTTATTTCTTATATAAACCTTTTAATTTAATTTTATTCAACCCTCGGTCCCCATGAGACCCGTGTAATGAGCAAGTGCGCTGAACCTGAACTGTGATTCTGTGTTTTTCAGTCAGCGCCGCTCACTCAGGACTGGAAGCAGCGATGTTTGGAAAGGCTCTTTCACATGCTCATGTTCACCCAGGTCAGACGAGCAGGATCGTACCTTTCCAACCTCAGCGATTCCTCCATCCTCTCCATGACCGTGAAGCACGTCAGAGTCCTCTCTCTAAACACCTCATCCAAAAACATCTGCAGGCTCGCATCCGGTGACCTGCGGCCCATCCTGAGCGCCCTCGAAGCGGGAGTGACGTCCCTCAGATTACTGGATGCCAACGCTCTATTCAAACACGGGCGGAAATACGTGTTGTTTATCCTCCACCGGCTCCTGGACCACGGGTCTGTCAGAGAAGTGGTTCTGAGAAGAAACCCAGATTCATCTTTTCTGCGCTGGCTCATGTCCAGGCACAGGGGTCCTCAGGGGTCACCAGAGACGCCCAACGCCGACGGCCATTGTTCAGTAGAACATGATGGAGAGCTGGAGGAACCCGCAGCCAAACGTCTCGCTTTAGACGTGGAGGAAAATCCAGAGGTTTTGTGCAGCGAGTTTTCGTCCTTTAGCAGCCCTGCTGACCACTGCCCCAAAGGTCACATCCAATCGCTTGATTTTGAAGTGTCCAAATGTGAAATCCTGACCACGGTGTCGCATAGTCTGCCTACATGGTTGTGTCTTCACACACTGCATCTTCACAGTGACTGTAAGTACAAGCTGATACTTAAATATGATATCTAGTTTTTCTTACACATCTACACATATGGATTAGTCAGGTGGAAATATATATATATATATATATTAGGGCTGCACAATATATCGAAATTATTGAAATATCGCAAATGTAGATATCGCGATATGCATATCGCAACAGCTTGCAATAACTGGGGTTATGAACAAAAGACAAAGAGAAAATCACTCGCTGCTCTCGGCTGAATAACGTTTGTAGCTTTAATAAGAATCAGTATATATTTCATTCATACAGTGAAAACTAAGCAGTGTTTTATTTTTACATTTGATTATTCAGTTTCTGTTGTTAAATAAACCTAATGTAGGATAACTTGAAACCCTAAACCCTGTGGTTTACACTGATGTTAAAATAACACTTCTTATGTTTCAGTAAAACACTGCTGTTCAGTTTCTGAAGTTTTAGGGAAGTTTTCTTGTCACAAAAAGAATGTGAAACACGTATGTAGGTTATACAGTTTTAAATATATTTTAAAGATAATTTATTTTACACACTTTAAGCATTATCGTATCGTATATCGAATATCGCATTATTTAATGAGTTATCCCATATCGCATTTTTCTTCAATATTGTGCAGGGAACTACACTGCGACCAAAATGGTCGCATATGCGACCTTTTGAAATGCCATTGCGACCCTAATTTTTAATGGGTCGCAAATGTATCACTGATTATTTTTGTACCTATGTTTTAGGCAATATGCTATGATTTACTATGAGCATTTATTAAAACTGAAATGTGTATTTTAAGAATACGTTTTATAACGTGCTCTGCCTCGAGCATTCAAAACATCAAGTTAACTTCAGCCCCGCGACCGTTACTTAGATTAAAACGTAGCCTACCATTGAATCAGTGCTGCGCGAGCGGCTCTCTCTCTCTCTCTCTCTCTCTCTCTCTCTCTCTCTCTCTCTCTCTCTCTCTCTCTCTCTCTCTCTCTCTCTCTCTCTCACACACACAAACACGGATATTTAACGTTTTATATTTTAACGTGTTCTAACGTGTGCGTTCCTTCCTCAGCGCGTACATGTGAAGCTCACATGCACTAAAAGCCTGTCTACCAGCGCCTGGATACTAGTTATCTTTCGAGTCTTATTGTGCTTATACTGTTAAATACACACAAGGTTTAGATAAACAAAGTCGGTTATGTCTAAAGTGAAAGCAAACTTGAGAAAATTGAGTAAATCTGCTTGTCAAATACGTGTATAGACGCGTCGCGCGCAACTCTTAAAGAGACAGTAGCAATAGTAAACACGCTGCCGCTTGTCCTTAAAGGGATAGTTCACCCAAAAATAATTTACGCACTCTAATGTTGTTCCAAACCTGTATTAATTTCCTTCTAATATTTTCTAATATTTTTCTAATATTAATATTTTGAAGAATGTGGCTATCCAGTAGCTGGTCCCCATTGACTTCCAAAGGAGAAAAATATACTATGGAAGTCACTGGGGTACATCAACTGTTTGGTTACCCACATTCTTCCAAATAACTTTTATTTTCAACAGAAGAAAGAAACTCATTCGAGTTTAAAACAACTTCAGAGAGTAAATTATGACAATTTGAATTTTTAGGAGAACTATTCCTTTAATGTTAATAAAACAACAAAATGCAAAGAGAAAATCACACACTGCTCTTGACTGAAGTAGCTTTAATAAGTATCAATGTATAATTTATACAGTGAAGTCTATTTTGTTTTATTTTCATATTTGTTAATTTAATTACTTTCTTCAATGCTACTGTTAAATACTGAAGCTGAAAACATAAAACACTGTTTATTTAATTTGTGTATTAAGTTGTGTATGTGTAATGTGCATCTTTGATCTTAATATTTAATAACAAAGAAAATAATGACAAATATTTGTTATCTTCGTCTGCCATTTTTTTATATATATGTTTTGTTACCCAAGGCTTTGTTTTTAAAATATGGACATACGTTTTGGCTGTAATGCTCAGTCGCAAAATAGTAAAACCAACATAAAGAATCGTGATAAAATCGTGAAAGCGTGATTTTCCTGAAAAAAAATCATGATACAATATTTTTGCCATTGGAATAATAAATTAAGTAGCCTATCTTAATTGTACACAATGTTCCTGTTTTTTTTTTTGTTTGTTTGTTTTTTTACTGTTTTATGCCATAACAGCAATATTAATATTGGTTATTATCGTTATCGACCACAAATTTCACATCGGTGCATCACTACTTAAGAGTTCAGGAGTCTGCCCTGTGCCAACCATAGCATGTTGAAATCCATTTAGGAGAAAATTTATCCCAACCAATGTTAAAGAAAACAAAAACAAGAAGGCATGTGGTTTAAAAGTAGGCAAGTAAAATAAAAAGCACATCTGTATGCAATACAGTTTCATTATTGTTCATTATTATGCAGAGCGGCTTACTATAAATAATTTGTGCGACCAAATCATGTTTTGCGCCAGTAACTGAAAAAGTTAGTAGCGCAAGTGCCACCAGTGGAAAAGGTTAGTGTAGTTCCCTGTTGTGCAGCGCTACTATATATATATATATATATATATATATATATATATATATATATATATATATATATATATATATACACAACTGCTTAAATGTTTGAGGCCATTAAGGTTTTTTGTTTAAGAAATTAATCATTTTATTCCGCAAGAGTGCATTAACTTTATCAAAAGTGACAGTGAACACATTTATAATGTTACAAAAGATATCCATTTCAAATAAATGCTGTTTTTAACTTTCTTTTCATCTAAGAATCTTGAGAAAAATGTATCACGGTTTCCACATATATTAAGCATCACAACTGTTTTCAACATTGATAATAATCATATCATATTAGAGTGATTTCTGAAGGATCATGTGACACTGAAGACTGGAGTAATGATGCTGAAAATTCAGCTTTGATCACAGGAATAAATTACAGTTTAAAATTTATTAAAATAGAAAACAATTCATTCAAATTTTTACTGTTTTTTTTTTTTGTGTATTTTTGATCAAATAATTTTTGGTGAGCAGAAGAGACTTTTTTTTCAAAAGCATTTAAAAATCCTACTCTCCCCAAACCTTTAAATACACTTCCCGGCCAATGTTGTTTGGATTTAAAGAGGCAAATGCTTAAGAGTCTGTGATTGGATCATTATTGCAGTGATTATTATGTTTCTAGCATGTTATATGTTTGCCAACCGTTCTTCTAACCCTTATATAAGGAGTGTGTGAGGGAAGTGATAGTGAGTGAATGCAGCACAATGGTGAACATGAACAACTTTAAAGGCGATTTTCTCAATGTTTCGATTTTTTTGCATCCTCAGATTCCAGATTTTCATAGTAGTTTTATCTCAACAAAATATTGTCCTATCCTAACAAACCACAGATCAATGGAAAGCATATTTATATAGCTTTCATATGATGTACACATCTCAATTTCATCAATTTGACCCATGTTTTGTGGTCCAGGGTCACATATATATATTTTCTTTTTTTTCTTTCTTTTGCCCTAGTCTGGCCCTAATATATCCGTCTCTGAATGCAGGATGGTGTGAAGTAAAGCAGTCGCTCTGTGTGTGTCTGTGCAGGGCTCATTCAAGAGGAGGAGATGTCAGTGTTGGTGCAGTCTCTCAGACGCTTGTTCCTGAACCCCGGCTGCTCTCTCACAGATCTCAGTGTAAGTCACGTTTGTGGTCACACACACGTGATCAGCGTCCTGAGAGCGTGTCCGACTCTCCTGAGCCTTTCTCTGGAGATCTGCCCTCCTGCCGACAGAAACACACACGGCCAGCAGGCGCAGTTCACTCAAAGCAAAGGTGAGTCAAACTAATACATATGAATTCTGCAGATGGAGGAGATGTAGATAGGCTCCAGTTTTCATGCATAGAAAGATTGAAAATCGCTAGTTGATGTTAACTTTTAGCCAACAACCTAGAGGTGGAGTTCGGCCACATATATGATTTGCTATTTAAAAGGCAGTTTTTTTCTCCCTAAATCTGATCAAAGGCTTTTATATATATTTTTTTTTTTGCCCAGAATTTCTTACAAAATAAATGATCAATGCTTTGTTTTGTCAGTAAAATTTTACTGAGCAGGAGCTGAATCAGTGCAGGGTTATTATTGAAAACTAAAACCATAAAAAATATTTTTTTTGTTACTTGAAATAAAATAAATGTTAACTTAAATGTAAAAAAAAAAAAAAAAAAATATATATATATATATATATATATATATATATATATATATTAGTGTAATTTAAGTGTTCATTTAATTGCCAAGGCACACTTTTTTTCTCATTTTTATTTATTTATTTTTTTTTTTTTTTTTTGATTTACTAAACTAATTAAAAATAATGGAAAAAGGGGAGAAATTACTATTTAGACATATTTTAAAAACTATTAAATAGGACAAAAAAAACAACAAAACTAATAAAACTTTAACTAAAAATTTGAATGTAAAATAAAAAAATGATTCATAATATTAATAAAACCTATATAAATATCTCAATTATCTTAAAATAACACTGACAGTGTCATCACTGTTAACTGATTGTAACTGAAGATATTTGTTTAATTTGGTCTGTAAGTTTGAGATTGATCATTAGTGCTGATCCACAGAGCTGTGCCTGGAGAAGCTGTTGGTCAAATCCACCGGCCCGATGTCAGTCAAGTGTTTTCTTCCGGCGCTGACGTGTGCTCCCAAACTCACCAGCCTTCATCTCACAGGAGTACACCTGTCTTCACGCTTTTTTCACACGTTAGCAGGTACAGACATTTTCACACGACCTCAACGTCCTTCTGGCACCCTTGTGAAAATTTAAAGGGGCTGTATAATGCCCTTTTCACAAGATGTAAAATAAGCCTCTGATGTCCCCAGAGTGTGTATGTGAAGTTTTAGCTCAAAATACCCCACAGATATTTTTATATAGCATGTTAAAAGTGGCAATTTTTGAGGGTGAGCAAAAACGCAACGTTTTTGTGTCTGTCCCTTTAAATGCAAATGAGCTGCTGCTCCCGGCACAGGGAAGGCAGCTTTTAGCCATTTATGTTCAAACAGGATTCAGACAAAGATGGAGAGACATGAAGGCAACATTTTTGAATGGTTAGTTGGTGAATTTTTGTAGCTTATGTGTAGTTATCTTCTAATCATTGATTAGCATATTCTGTCATGATAATCTGTAAATCGTGTTCAGGGGGCGGGGTTTATGTAAATTCTAGGGTTGGTAATGTCACTAACCCAGGAGGAATGTCGTGTAGTCCCTATCAGCCGTTTGTTGTAGTCCTTAAAAAGCGATTTCTTTAAAAGCAAATATCTCCCATTGCTTTGAACTTTGAGCGTTGTAACTTTGCAGATGTTGTTTATGATCAAACAGCAACATTACACACTAACTAAAGTTAGAAAAGTGAAATCATAATCAACCACCCCTTTAACATGCATAACTCTAACTACAGAAATAATGTTCAAAGAATATACTTAATTGTGAACTGAATGCAATGTTTTCAGACACTGATGCATTTTAATTGCATTAGAGTTTAAATGGTAATAGTTTTATAAATAGGTCCAGTTACTTATATTAACATTAGATAATGCATTAACATTTACTAACAATGAGCAATACATTTTGTTGCAGTAATGTTAGTTAATAACAGTTCATCGTTAGTTCATGTTAGCTCGGGTTCATAAATAATATTAACAGATACAACTTTTGAGTTTAATAATTTTTTTTTAGTAAATGTCGAAATTAACTTGAACTAAGATGAATCTGACTTGTTTAGAAGTGTTTTCACTGTTAGTTCATGTTAACCAGTGTGTCATATATCAAATAACACTACAGTTAAAAATACAATCAAGTACTTTACTATGTTTGTCAACACATTAAAATAAGTGTAAAACCTTATTTGACATTATTACAAAGTGCATTTTTTAGACGTGTACTTGATAGTTGCTTAAAAGTGGCCTTTTATTTCATTGATATTATAGTAGTTTTTTTACAGGAATATACTCTTAAGATTTGAAGTGCACTACAAGTGTGCACGTTCAATACAATGAAGCGTAATTCTTTTACACAAAAGCAGAGGCCAAACAAATGTATTTCTGAGGTAATGTTGAAAAAATGTCATAATAATGTAGAAATACTCGCCTTACCTGATTCTAGCAACTTCTTTAGTTTGACTTGTAATGTTTGAAAATGAATCATGTCAGTGTTGTATTACAGAATGTTTTTCCATTCAGTTGATTCATATGTTAACATGATACATGTCTCTTTTTCGCCCTCATAGAATCAAATCCTTTACTCAAAGTGTTAAACCTGGAAGACGTAAACCTAGCTGACTATCACCGGGAGATTCTTCATTTTCTGGAATATTCTGTGTTAGAAGGTACAGCAATAATGCATAAAAAAAGCTCATAAGAAAAAACTATCCAAGGCACTCGAAAAATATAAAAAGTCTTTATTCTTTCATGGCTTAGATTTTAAAACCGGATGTCAAGCAACACCGTGCCGTTGAAATCTAAGCCATGAAAGAATATTTTTCTAAAAACGAATTACTCGAGTGCCTTTGATTGTTTTTTCTTGTGAGTGAAACCATCCCTACACCCAAAGAGCAGCGAGATACTGAAGATGTATTCATTAAAAAGCTAGCCTGAGTCTTGAAACGAATGCCTAATGCTTGTGCTGTTGTTTGGATCTCAGAGCTGTCCTTGAAAGACTGTCGGCTGCTGGATAAGTGTGCGGTGAAGAAGGACTTCCTGCTGCCGTTCGTCGAAGCGCTGAAAGGGGTCTCGTCCCTCCAGAGCCTGACGCTGGCCCAGAACCGACTGGGTAAGACTCAACTCGCTCCGTACAGTGTCTCTATTATTTTTATTGAATACTTTTATTCAGCAAGGATGTGTTAAATGGATCAAAAGTGACAGTTAAGAGATTTGGAACGTTACAAAAGATTCTATTCATCAAAGAATCCTGAAAGAAATGTATCAGTTTCCACAAAAATCTGAAGCCGCACAACTGGTTACAACATTGCTAATAATGGGAAATGTTTCTTAAGCAGCAAATCAGCATGATTTCTGAAGGATCATTCTAATATGCAGCTTTGTGTGAGCAACAGACTAAAATATGATGATTGTCTAAGAAGTATTTAAAGGGATGGTTCGGAGTAAAATCAACCTAGGGTCCTTTGCACCATGACCTCGAGCCAAACACCCCCCAGAAGCCTTTTTTCCCTTGGTTGAACATTATTAAAGTTAGAGCTTATTTAGAGATATCAGCCGGATGGCTTAGTGCAGGCGCTAATGGATCCAAGGTTGTATCTGGTAAATTACCCCACTAATAATGCCCAGAATGGTACCAAACTTCTACAGTAGCACAAATAGGTTCTGAACTCATAAAACGAGGCATTGGAAAGTTTGTAAGTACATCAGGAGTTTATTTAAATAATACTTGCCTGACGGCTCAAAAGCTAGTGAATTTAAATGGAGTAATTTACGAGATATAGCCTTGGATCCATTAGCGCCTGCACGAAGCCTTATATCTCTAAATAAGCTTTAACTTTAATAATGTTTGACCAAGGGGAAAAAGACTTCTGGGGGGTGTTTGGCTCGAGGTCATGGTGCAAAGGACCCTAGGTTGATTTCACTCCGAACCATCCCTTTAACAAATTTGTGTTTTGTGAAATAATAGGGGGAAAAAAATATGACCAAACTTGTTTTTCTTTTTCCAGCATCAGGTGTCATAGAGATAGCCACCTTATTCTCAGGATGCCGTCCCAGCAAAATCACAAAATTAGACCTTAGGTAAATACTGGTTTTATTGCATGCATCTTCCATACATGTTTGTTTACACAATAAACACAGTGTGTTCTTTCACACAGCTCAAACTTCATTCTTCCTGCTGAACTTCTGGAGTTTGCACAGCTGCTGGAAACATGCAGGCCAGTTCAGCGACTGACACTAGACCTGCGCTTTAATCCACTGGATCGTGACCCTGAGGTCAAAGGTCAAGCTCTGCGGAAGCTCATCCCGTACTGTAACATATTAACGGATGACTGGGACTCCAGGTCCACCATGGCAGATCACATCAGTGTGATGTGACGAACTCTTATGCTGCCTTTTGAACAAAATCATGCAGATGTGAGTGAGAAATGACCAGCATAAACACCTTGGATATAGTTCACGTTTAATGACGTTGATAGGGACAAACATTGAATTTGTTTATAAATGCACAGAATAAATAAAAGGAAAGTAGAAGGAAGAGAATTGAATTACAGTGTACTATCTCCTACAGTTCCCAGATCAGCTGATGTCAGTTGCACAGTGTTCAGCCTGTATGATCTGATGTGTGTGTTCATGATGCTCAGACGACTCCTCTCTGGTCCTCGTGCGAGCGCTGGTGAAAGACGAAGGAGACGGCGGCGTCCCAGGACGCCTGCAGCACCGGGTCCCTCAGGCCTCTTTTATCTGAACAGTGCTGCCAGTTGGACAGATCACTGGTGCAGTCCGAGTCATCCGGAGGAGGACGCACCTGACGGTTGTTTATACAGCGCCTGCAGCGAAACCTGACACACACACACACACACAAAAAAGGGATTTATATACAAATGCCTCTTTTTATAATCTTATTAGACATGCATTTTGAGATGTCCTCATCCATGAATGAATTTAGTCAATAAATAAATTAGGTGTTAGAGGTGAAGTATGCAGTTTCTGCAACCCTAGGGGCACACAGAGGATTTACACAAAAACCTTGCAAACACCACTTTTGTGTCGCACCTCCAAACTCAAACACAGTTCTTAAGGGTCTTAACAGGTAAAAGAAGGCTAATTTCAATAAAAGGTCCAATACATTAGGAATACTTTTAGCTGTGTTGCTATGTGTCATGAGTAAGCGACTGAGTAGACTAAAGCCCTATTCGGACGGGACTAGTTTAACATGGAGAGGTGGGGTAAAGTAATGATTCCCAGAGCTTCTCTGTGATTTTAGTCCCGTCTGAATGTGCATCTCAGTAATCATCACGGACAATGTCAGTAAAGATTACGGTGACTTTTACCTTCAGTAAAAAGGTCTGGAAAAATGACCTCAGGTGATACTAATCCCGTGTGAATAGACCCGCTGTAAATATGTACGTAAATATTCTGTCATTTCCTGTTTAAAAGTAGTTTTCCGTGGTTTTTCAAGTATAGAAATGCTTGAAAAAGCATTCAGTTGCGTTCTAGACGCTGGGCCGAGTCTGTGGCAAAACTTGAGTGTTTTCCACACACCATTCAGATCAGAAATATATATATATATTCACGTGTGTGTGTGTGTGTGTGTGTGTGTGTGTGCATGCGTGTGTGTTTGCACACGTGATATTAGGATTATTATTACATGACGACAGGAGGGTGAAGGCGGTGCTTAAATCGAGTTATTCCTCCCACTTCTGTTTCTAGTTTTACTGAGATCTCTTATCCCGTGCGAATTGGCCATTATTATCACAGACATCCTGTGGTAACATTACATTACCACACCTCTCCATGTTAAACTAGTCCCGTCCGAATAGTGCTTAAGACTCATCGAGAGTGAAAGCCATTATCCCACTCATCCAGCATTTCTGTACTGGGCACTTATGTGACATGACGCGCCACAACTGTTTGAGGCCAGTGCGTGATGATGCTGTATGGCAGTGGTTCCCAAACTTTTTAGAGTGGCATACCCTCCCGAGGCATTTACCACCCTTTTCCTTTAAGGGACAATAGTTGCCCACTTAAATGTATTTTCCAGTGCGTTTTTTGTTGTTGTTGTGCATTACCTTTATAAATAATGTTTTAAATTAGAGAGATATAAAATTATGGTAAAATCAATGTCACATTTGCATTTGTGTAGATATTTAAGACAAATTGCATCCTTGCTTGTATAATATAATGAACAACATTAAAATCAAGAACTGTTTTTGTATCGAACAGAGTTTGAGTCTTAAATCAATCTCTCTGCACAGTCTGTCTATATTTGTTCTTTATGCTAGTAGGTGCTAAATCCACACTTGTATAAAGGTGAGAATGGCAGTAATGTAGTGTTTACCTGTCATGCGTGTCGCTGACTGTCTTCTCGTTGAGTGAGAAGAGTTCTCGCAGCTCTCCAAGAGAGAAATGTCTTTCCACATCTTGTTCCTCATCCACTACACAACTGCTCAAAGCTTTCTTATGAGCCTGTCTCTGTAAGATCTTTTCCTCTATTGTTCCAGTCTAACAGAGAGGGGAAAAGAAACAAGCTGGCTAATGACCCACTTTTAAATGATGAGTATCTCGTACAAGAGACATTTTTTAGCCATTTAATTGGGAAAACGTCTCTCTGAACTCACCGACAGCAGTCTGTAGATGAAGCAGGTCTTCTTCTGTCCGTCTCGCCACACTCTGGCCATCGCCTGCTCGTCATTGGCTGGATTCCAGTCAGGGTCGAACATCACCAGGCGATTTGCACCAATCAGATTCAGCCCACAGCCTCCAGCCTTGCTGCTCAGCATGAAGATGAACTCTGGATTCTGGAAGAGAATTCTCTTCATTTTTCATTTCATTTCAGCTAGCTCACAAGGCAGCCTTTCTATTTTAAAGGGGTGGTTGATTATGAATTCACTTTTCTAACTTTAGTTAGTGTGTAATGTTGCTGTTTGAGCATAAACAACATCTGCAAAGTTACAACGCTCAAAGTTCAAAGCAAAAGGAGATATTTGCTTTTAAAGAAATCTCTTTTTAAGGACTACAACAAACAGCTGGTAGAGACTACACGTCATTCCTCCAGGGTTAGTGACATCACCGACCCTATAATTTACATAAACCCCGCCCCCTGAACACGATTTATAGATTATCAAGACAGAATATGCTAATCAATGACTAGAAGATAACTACACATAAGCAACATAAATTCATCAACTAACCATTCAGAAATGTCTACATTTCACTTCTTCTCGAGTCTCTCCATCTTTCTGACTCGGTTTGAACATAAAAGGCTAAACGTTTTTGAAATTTTCATTGCGTGTCTGTGTGAGGTAAAAGAACATGAGCTCTTGAAGCTCCGCCCCCTGTGCTGGGAGCAGCAGCTCATTTGCATTTAAAGGAACAGACACAAAAACGGTGTGTTTTTGCTCACCCTCAAAAAGTGACAACTTTAACATGTTATATAAAAATATCTGTGGGGTATTTTGAGCTTATACTTCACATACACACTCTGGGGACATCAGAGACTTATTTTACATCTTGTGAAAAGGGCATTATACTACCCCTTTAAGTTGAAGCACTTAAATTTCTTACTGAAAATAAAATTGTACCTAAAATCTAAAACTGAAGCTGAAATAAAAATAAACCTAAATAGGGATAAAAAAAAAGAAAAGCACAAAATGAAAACTATAATAATATATAAATAGAACTAAAATAAGAATAAACTATGGAAACAGACTTACAGAGGGGGTGTTGAATCTCTCCACAACCTTTGCTCTCTTCTTGATGGACATTGTCCCATCCAGTCTAACGTAAAGGTATCTATTCATGGAGAAAAATATATTATTAAACCATCATAAGGCTGAATGGTAATATTTTGGTTCATGGCAAAAAATTGTAGTTAATGTTGTGTACATCTATAAGGAGGCAGATGGGGAAAATACTTCCAGATCAAGGCCGCTTGCGCTCTACACTGAAGTTGCATTTATATGATCTGAAATCCTCACCTTCGGGTTCGACACAGCTTTTCAAAAAGGTCCAAAGTCTGTGTGTAGTTAGAGACCAGAACCACTTTATCACTTGTTGTTGTTCTGGTCATCGCCAGGATATAATCCAGTACCAGCATCTTTCCTGAAAACAAGGCAGTCATAGATCACGGTCAGACATTAATAAATCACGGCTTAAATGCCACACATTATGGGTTTTGGCCTATTTAAAATGTACCCTAGCAAGGCTTGTACCACTTTGTTTTACATTTGGTTTTATTTGATGTTGATTGATTTAATTATATAGGTTCAGATTCATATTTAATATTAATATTTTAAATAACAGATTAAATTGATGTCACAAATAAAAGTGATTTGATTTTACATGGTTCAGAAAAATGCAGTTATGAAGGTAAAAAAAAAAATGCCACAAATGTTAGTTGCTGAGCACAAATATTGTCAACGCATTTACATTTTTTATTTCTGACACATTAAATATTACCAAAGTTTAGGGGCAGTAAGACTTTTTTGAAGTCTCATGTTTAACAAGGTTGCAAAAACAGAAATATTCATTTCGCACATATGGTAACACTTTACATAAGGTTCATTAGTAACATTAGTTAACGTAACTAACATGAACTAACAATGAGAAATACATTTATTACTGTATTTGTTCATCTTTGTTAATGTTAGTTAATAAAATACAATACAGCTGTTCATGTTAGCTCACAGTGCATTAGCTAATGTTAACAAGATTAATAAAGTATTAGAAAATGTTTAAATGAACATTAACAAAGATTAATAAATGCTGTATACAATACGTGCAGTTCATTATTAGTTCATGCTAACTAATGTTGTTAAGTAATGAACCTTATTGAAAAAGTGTTACCGAATAGATTTTAAAACGTAATTTATTCCTGAGTAAATCTGAATTTTCAGCAACATTACTCCAGTCTTCAGTGTCACATGATCCTTCAGAAATCATTCTAATATGATGATTTGATGCTCAAGAAACATTTATGATTATTAGCAATGTTGTAAACAGTTGTGCTGCTTCAGATTTTGAGGATTCTGAACAAAGTTTAAAAGAACAGCATTTATTTTAAACTTTTTTGTAACATTCTGATATGTGTAATTTTTCAAACAACAACTTTTGAACGGCAGTGTAAGTCAGAACTGACCTGAGAGCTGTGGTTCTACTGCTTTAGTTGAATAATTTTGTGGGAAGAGGTCCATTGCTCCATCAAAACCCTCTTCTCCCGCCAGACACTTCTCATAAATCAAGGCAGGATCTAACAGGGAGAACAAAACAATTTTTTGCAGTTTCAATGTAACAATAACTTTGTCAGAAAAGAAAAAAGGGCTGATTATGTCAAAGGTGAAGAGGTCCACACTCACGGTTGCAGAGCTTCTTAAGCGAGGTGATGGACGACAGAGAAGACACCGTGATCTTGCCGGTCTGCAGACTCTCGACAGGTTTGGACTGCTTCAGGAATAACTTGTACAGCTCTTTCTGGAGAGGAGTAAGACTGAAAAAACACAATTATTATTCTTTAATGCTTCCTTTAAGGCAAAACAAAGTTAAACTTGCTGATTAAGTGCTAATGATGGCACACATGCATGAGGTTACTAATCCCTGTATTAAACACTGGATATGTTATTTTGAGCCTTGCTATGACAGAAAGTAGGGAATATGACTATCAGCTGATCTCTTACTTGCAGCAGACGACTTGTTCGATCTTCACAGGCAGATACTTGGAAAGAATATCTGAGGTTCTTCGAATCAAACACCTTAACAAAACAAACACAAGGTTTAATTGAAACGATTTGAATGGTGTGATAGAGTGGCCGGGCCGTTTTCTCTCATGCTGACCTGTTTACAATGCTGATGAGTTGCTGGAGTTTCTCCTCTCCGGCAGCTCTGTCTTTATCACTGGCGTCAGCGTCACGACCCTTCAGGATTGGAATCTCAAAACGTTTCTTAAACTCCTGAGCTGTGCCTGAGAGAAGAGACGATTGAAGAAGCACACACATAAGTCCTATTCGGGCGGGATTAACATTACAAGGGTAGATGGAGTAATGTAATTTTACCACAGGACGTCTGTAATAATAATGGCCGATTCGCATGGGATAAGAGATCTCACTAGAAGTGGGAGGGGTAACGTTAACTCGATTTATGCATCGCCGTCACTCCTGTTATCATGTGTGTATTACGTTGCTTCCTGATATCATGTGTGCAAACACATAACCTATATTTATAAACATTTATGTCTGGTCGAACTATGCATGAATTAACTTCAGATTGGATTGTGTTGGTAAAAGGCACTTACCTAACGCTAAAAGATGTTTCGTGCCTCTAACAAGTGCTTTCAATCTTCTTTCTGATCTGAATGTGGAAAACACTTGAGTTTTGCCACAGACTTGTCCCAGCGTCTAGAACGCAACAATGTTTTTCAAGCATCTCTTTACTTGAAAAACCACGGAAACCTACTTTTAAACAGGAAATGACGGAATATTTACGTACATATTTACAGCGGGTC
The DNA here is from genome assembly GCF_964197995.2 of Scardinius erythrophthalmus. Lineage (NCBI taxonomy): Eukaryota > Metazoa > Chordata > Actinopteri > Cypriniformes > Leuciscidae > Scardinius > Scardinius erythrophthalmus. Next base: position 40,019,008 of record NC_138232.1, read on the forward strand.
TATTCGCACAGGATTAGTATAACCTGAGGTCATTTTTCCGGACCTTTTTACTGAAGGTAAAAGTCGCCGTAATCTTTACTGACATTGTCCGTGATGATTACTGAGATGCACATTTGGATGGGACTAAAATCACAGAGAAGCTCTGGGAATCATTACTTTACCCCACCTCTCATGTTAAACTAGTCCAACCGAATAGGGCTATAGAAGAGAGATGGATGATTATTGAAGCACACACAATAAATATTGATTGAGTAAAGCTCTCCACAGGATCATGTACAAGTGAAATGATCAAAAGTCTCTTACCAAGGATACCAGAATTTACGAAGTGCACCAAACTGAAATATTCCAGTAAGTCGTTCTGAATGGGTGTTCCAGATATCAGCACTCTCCTCTGAGCGTTCATGGAGTTCAGCGCCTGGTACGTCTGATTGTCTGAGTTTTTCAGCCTGTGACCCTAAACAAACCACACGGGAACAGTCATACGGGACATACGGAATGGAAACCCCATGATACGCTATGTTCAAAAAGTTTGGGGTCAGTAAGATGTTTTTAATTTTAGAAAAAGTCTCAAGGTTTCTATAGTTCATCAGCAGGAAGAAATTGTTCCGAAAGTAATTCCAATGACATTGTTTCTCTGCGCCATATTGTTATAGTTGTGTGAACTCTGCTATTCTTTTACAATGATATTTAGAACTATATCTTTATTGTTATATGTATCGCCCTTGGTGTGAAGAGGCTTTTATTCTCATCAAAGCCGCATTTATCTTAACAAAAATACAGTAAAGACAGTATTATTGTGAAACATTATTACAAAATAAAATAAATGCTGTCTACATTAAGGCATCTTTGCTGAATCTAAGTATTCTTTTATTAAATGGTATTCACTTCAGTAAATTTCCATACTTCCAAAAAATATATATACATTTATCTTACCTTTTAAGGTCTGAAAATAACAATTTTAAAATTCCCTAATATTTTTAGGCTTTCTACGAATCGTTTAATTATTATGTACTTTTTTTACTATTGCTGTACACTTACCTCGTCACAGATAACCAGTCCAACTTTGCCTTTGTGCAGGACTTCAGTGTGGAGGCGGAATGTTTCATAGGATATTATTAAAATAGGAGTTGGCACTCGTCTGCCATGCTGGGAGATGAAGTTCTCTGAAAGAACACATGCGATGACATGAACATGTAGTGAAGCTGAATAACAGAGTCCTTCAAAACAGAAGATGAAGTATAGTGACCAGCCAATGTGGGGTTTTTAATAGCCAAATTACTCAAATTAAACATTTAAAACACACACACATACTTTATAACAAGAAACAAGCCAAAAAACTAAATAAAAATCTAATCAGTATTTTTGTCTTGTTTTCCAGTAAAACAATAAATAAAACATGATAAATGTGCATAGGAAATTTAATTTACTGGGATACAGTTTTTTCTTGTTTCAGGTGCAAATTTAACACGATTTAGTGAGGCTTATGCATAAAATAATGAAACAAAGGAGTAAGAGAAACAATGAATTCAAGATATATAAAGTCTTCTTGATCAGTTTTGCATCTCAAGTGAAATTGTCTTGTCTTAAAGCCTATAAATAACTCCTGTTGTAACAAAAGAATGAGAAGAAGAATACCAAGTTTGCGATCTATCTCCTCTTTGGAGCCGCCATCGATAGCGACAGGCTGCACGCGTCCACCCAGCCATTTGCCCACTTCGTTGTACCAGTTTCGCACGAGGCTTGAAGGGGACACTACGATGGCCTTGTCGATCTCAGGTTTGAAATCAGGACTCTGTTTAAGTAAAGTCCACATGAGTGTGATGCACTGCAGAGTCTTTCCCAGCCCCATCTCATCCGCCATAATACAGCCGTACGAGTTTTCAATCCGCCTTCCTGTCACACAGTCCCACAGGAACTTCACACCCTACGGAAGAAAATTATAGGGATTATCTGAAAGGTCTTTCCCAAAAATGTTGGATAAAGATTTATAGAAGAGAAGGGGTTATAATCAGGGCTTGACATTAACTATTTTGCTCACCAGCCACTGTGGCTAGTGGTTTTCTAAAGTTACTAGCCACTCAGCATTTTCACTGGCCACAATTTTGACCGATACCAATGGGAAAAACTGCCATACAGATATGTTTATTATTATTATTATCATCATCTCATAATTTGGCAGCAGGCATATTAAGCTGCTGTCACTTTAAAGGGGCTGTATAATGCCCTTTTCACAAGATGTAAAATAAGTCTCTGACATCCCCAGAGTGTATATGTGAAGTTTTACCTCAACATACCCCACAGATATTTGTATATAGCATGTTAAAATTGTCACTTTTTGAGGGTGAGCAAAAACGCATCGTTTTTTGCTGTCCCTTTAAATGCAAATGAGCTGCTGCTCCCAGCACAGGGGGCGGAGCTTCAACAGCTCATGTTCTTTTACCTCACACAGACATTCACTGAAAATTTCAAAAACTTTTAGCCTTTTATGTTCAAACCGGAGTCAGACAATGATGGAGAGACTCAATAAGAGGTGACAACATGTAGAAGCAAAAGGACATTTCTGAATGGTTAGTTGATGAATTTATGTAGCTTATGTGTAGTTATCTTCTAGTCATTGATTAGCATATTCTGTCTTAATAATCTATAAATCGCGTTCCTGGGGACGGCGTTTATGTAAATTTTAGGGTTGGTGATGTCACTAATAACCCGGGAGGAATGTGGTGTAGTCCCTATCAGCCGTTAGTTGTAGTCCTTAAAAAGCGAGAAAAAAAAAAAAAAGATATCTCCCTTTGCTTTGAGCGTTGTAACTTTGCAGATGTTGTTTATGCTCAAACAGCAACATTACACACTAACATAGTTAGAAAAGTGAAATCATTATCAACCACCCCTTTAAGACCTGACGCACGGATCCATTATACTGTTACACATTTTCTTTCTCAGCGGTTTACGTTCACATAAAACATAACAGACTGCGTTTACGTTAATACTCACCAAGACCAGCACTTTGACATTATTTTGTGTGTATTTGACTATTTAAGCCCAATAAGCAGTGAAAAAGAGCTCTATTCAGCACTGAGAGGCGGCTTTATGTTCACACATTTAGGGTGTGACGTGTGAGCACAAAATCTGCAGGAATGAGTACAATTATGAGCAATACACGCAATAACAAGCGAAATTCAAGCCCTGTAAATGCAACAATATTGATCCAGAGCAAATGAAACGTGAGACTGAGAGGAAGAGGGTTTGTGTGTCACTCGCTGTCAGAGAGATGAGAGTTTTTATATCGTGTTATTATATCGCCAATTATATCGTGTATCCATTCAGTGGAAAATTAGTATTGGAAGCTTTTCAGATATTTCAGCATCGATACGTTAAGAAAAAAATCGATATTTTTGACAACATTACATTGCACTTAGTTTACTATTTCGGATGCCTTTTTAAAAGACTACAATTGAAAATATTATATATACAATTCAACCCACCAAAGTGGCTAGTAGGAGTGACTGCGTTACACGCCACTGCTGAAATACACCCGCATTTGACGGGCGTTAATGTCAAGCCCTGGTTATAATTATAGTGGAAATATCTGACTGATATTTGAGACCTTTTGAGGTTCTTCTGTAACAATCCACCCCTATATTCTTCTATATAGCAAATCATACCTCTCGCTGATGGGGCCGAAGCACTTTAGTGAGCACTGGATCTACCACCACATGCACTGGTAACTTCTCCCTGCAAAACAATCAATCACAACGTCGATCATGTCATTGGAGAGAAGCTGCAAAATAAGACTGATAATCTGATAATCAACAGATATGACTGACTTGTCTGCTTTGATGAGCTCGTGAGTGCTGATGGCAGGCGGCTCGTACAGAACCAGAGCTCCGTCTTCAAACGGGTCGTGTAGGGCCTTCCTCACACCGGCCCGCTTCAGTCCCAGAGCGCGCAGACCCAACGGGCCTGATCAGAGCAACACAAGAGCCTCTGAACCTCTACAACTCGCTTAGCATCACACTAATTACTTCATAAAAAATACATAAACGAGCTATGAGTGCAGACTTACCTGTATAATTCTGAATGGGGACTTTAAATGGCTTTGATAAGATCTTGCGAATGAAGTCTTCCTGTAAAAGAAATGAAAATAATCAGTTAATTATAGCTCAATATCCTCTGGTGCCATAGACAAGGCTTATTCTAGTCCTCGACTGAAATGCATGTTTGAGCTGTTTTAACTGAATGCAACTTGCATTGATATATCTTAAAATATGTCAGTGCTATTGTTTTGTCCCAAGATGCACAGCAGCAATGTTTTTTTCTAAAGCACGTTTATAAAAGCTACTTAAATGTCCTGAATGAACTAAGGCTTAATCTAAGCACTGTCTGTGAAACCGGGCCTGTATCTAAATGATATTCTCTCTGTTCAAGAATTTACCAAAAGCCTTGCACATTTATAAGATAAAATAATCTTTTATCCTACTTGACTGCACTGACACTATTGGATGAGAACAAAACTCGAACAGAATTGAGCTGGATTGATGACTCAAAGTAAATAACGACACTAATTTCTTCTATCCACCTTATTCCTTCGCCCTATGACGTTTTTGCGCGAATTATGGGTGTAACTTCCGTTAAACTGTAAACAATTAGTGAAACGCTCGCTCTATGAACGCAATACAAGTGTCACAATGAGATGACATTAATCTACTCACCCTTCAGCCATCGAACATTAAAAGGAAATTTAAAAGTGTAAAAGCATCAACAAGGTACTTTCAACAGACCAAACAACCCCAAAAGCGCGAGTCTTTCACAGCAATGACGGACGGGTTAAATATCACTGTAGTAATATATACAGTGCCAGTCAAAAGTTTGGGAACATGACTATTTTTAATGTTTTTGAAAGAAGTCTCTTATGCTCATCAAGCCTGCAGTTAAAAAAAACAAAAAAAAAAAAACAGTAATATTATGAAATATTATTACAATTTAAATCAATGGTTCTCTTTTTTAATATATTTTAAAATGTAATTTATTTTTGTGATGCAAAGCTGAATTTTCATCAGCAAGTACTCCAGTCTTTGGTGTCTTATGATCCTTCAGAAATCATTCTAATATGATGATTTGATACTCAGTTATTATCAATGATGGAAACAGTTGTGCTGTTTAATATTTTTTTTATAACCTGAGATACTTTTTTCAGGATTATTTGATGAATAAAAAGTTAAAAAGAACTATTTATTTAGAATAGAAATCTTTTGTAACAATATACACTACCGTTCAAAAGTTTGGGAACAAATTAGTACTTTAATTCAACAAGGATGCGTTAAATTGATAAAAGGTGATGGTAACGATTTATATTGTTAGAAATGTTTTTATTTTGAATAAATGCTGTTTTTATGAATAAATGCTGTTAACGTTTTACTCCTCAATGAATCCTGAAAAAAGTATTCCAAAAAAATATATTAAACAGCACAACTGTTTCCATCATTGATAATAACTGAGTATCAAATCAGCATATTAGAATGATTTCTGAAGGATCATAAGACACCAAAGACTGGAGTACTTGCTGATGAAAATTCAGCTTTGCATCACAAAAATAAATTACATTTTAAAATATATTAAAAAAGTTAACCATTATTTTAAATTGTAATAATATTACTGTTTTTTTTTTTTTTAACTGCAGGCTTGATGAGCATAAGAGACTTCTTTCAAAAACATTAAAAATAGTAATGTTTCCAAACTTTTGACTGGTACTGTATCTGTAACTTATGTTCCCTTAATCAAAAATGTTCATTAACTTCAGCATTACGTGATACTATTTCAGAGTGATTTCCGTCATTTTGACAGATTACAAATTGCATTTACCTGTGAAAACAAACCTGGAAAGAGACGTGAGGATTTGAGAATAACGAGAGATTATTTGTGCATTCCAGTGAATTATTAATGGAATATATCATAAATTAAATTCGAGTGAACAGAGCACATATGTGTAGTACATGTTGCCTTTTTCATACTTTTACAGCGGATTGCAAAGGGAAAAAAGAAAATACTCACCAGGAAAAGAAAGCAGCGACTGAAAAGAGCTCTTGCCGTAGATATTTTTGTTATAACATGTCACGTTAAAATACCAAGTGTTACGTTATTCTCATGATGTCAGGAATAAGGTGGATAGAGCTGCTTATTGGACTCGGTTATTGAATGATTTGAACTCATGTCCAAGTTGATTAACTTTACACAGTAATAGAGTGGTGCAAGTATGACATCAGAACCCGGAAACTCTTATTCGGCGCCGGTTCCTTCAAGATTTTAATACCTGCACCACTCTATTGAACTGAACATCAACACTGAACTGACTTTAGCCATGGTTTTACTACAAATAAAACCATAAAAACATGCTTATTATAGTTAAACCATTGGTAACTACAAATTAACCATGTTTTTGCTACACTAACCATAGTTTAACCATGTAAAACTGGTGCTCAATCTGCCAAAAAACTATGGTTACCACACTTTTACTATAATAAAACCATGGTTGATTTTCATAAGGGAATTGAGCTGAATAATGTCGTCACTTCTGTCTTTTTTTAGCGCAGAATTTAAATAAGTCTCACATTTAATGAAGTTTCAATGATTTAATCACTAGTTCATCACTGTGAAGCTGCTTTGAAACAATCTGTATTGTATAATGTGCTATATAAATAAAGGTGATTTTAGGGTCTAATGTAATTTTCTGTCAAAACTATTCCAAAAAATACAATGCATCATCCCAAAAATTGCCTTAACTGTCTGTTAGGATGACGAGACTGAAATCTTGATGTGAGGACAAAAGTTTATACCTTAAAGTTTATATTATACGTTTATCTCTAAAAAGCTGCTTTGAAACAATCTACATTGTTAAAAACGCTATATAAATGAGGATGACTTGACAAGTCATTCCAGCTTTAAATGTAAAAGAATCACTGCAGTTTTTTAAAAATGACTGCACTCACACACCTACACCCAAAGGATTTAATTTTCATTTTGTAAGGAGTTGTTTGTTAGATTTCCAATGTGTTACAAACAAGTCTAATTGAATGTGCCTCTCTCTATTTAATTTAATATTTCAAAACTCACATGTGCATTGCCATCTGCGCAGACGGGTGTGTTGGTGAGAGGCGTCAGGGGTTTTCTGAAGGGAGAGATTAAGTTTTCTCGACAGTTTCTCTTACTCTGTGATCCCTGTGGGAGTGACACAATTCAATTAAAAGTGTGCTTTATAGACATGACAATTGTTACAATGTATTGCCAATTAAGCATTTCTAATGTTTACAGTGATTCTAGAAAACACAAACACACACATACATACATATACTATACACATATATATAAATATGAACAATTAATAATTCAGTGTGTGTGTGTCAATCACATCCTCATTCAACCAAGAGCTTTAACTGTGTCCCACTCACGACTTCAGGCTCCCAGTCCTCATCGTCTGAATCCGGGCCTTGTTTCCTCTTGGCCATCTGACTGGGTGCTAGACTTCTCCTCTGAGGTTATTAATAACAGAAGATTTGACTGAATTCTCTCAACACGAATCAATAACAACAAACAGAACATACACACTAAAAGTAGGCTATAACTTACACAAAGCTCACAGGTATCTAAACATACTTTAATCGACATCAAATTAAAGGATTAATATAGCAACTTACCATTCTGAATCTGGAATTTAATCCAACTTAAATAACTTCATTCAAATAAATATGCATTTTCTTTTTCCCCAAGTCTTTTTTTTTTCTGAGGCGATCCTCCTCAGGCATTAAATAAATAAGTTTACTGATCCGTTTAACGAAATTCCCACACCATTGTTTTCAACAACAACGAATATCGTATTTAATAAGAAATTAACACTGACATATTAATTAGAACTGAAAACTTAGTCATCGTCGTTGTTGTTGTTAAATACTGGCATGTTTGAGAGTCCCGCGCAATGTGCACACTTCACACTCTACGGCAACGGGAAGGGACAAACTTGACATGCGTTTCGAAAATAAATGCTGCTGCGACCTCAGGCTGTGACAGAAACAGAACAAAAATATCATAATATAATACAAATATAAAATGTAAATGTATATTAATTTAAACAGTTAATTAAAATAAATAGGTGTAATAGAAATGTATACGTTTTATTTTTATATTTTATATTCATATTAAATATATACAAAATAGATTTAAATTATTATAATTTTCCATTAGGCTACATGATAGGATTTCTCATTAGGGAGTAAGTATGCCAATGGCATCAAAACACAAATATATAGAGTTATAATGTCTTGATGATTGTATTTTACTCAATTCTAAGTTTTTTTTTTTTTGTTGATAACAGCTAATAATATGCGTTTAATCATATTATCAATGTAGGCTTATGCACTGTAGGTATTTTTACTTTGATTAATTTGCATTTATAGATTCTATTCCTATTAAATTCTAACCAGTGTTGGGTGTAAAGCATTATTAATTGGGCTAATTACTGTAATTTAATTACTTTTCCCTTGAAAAAGTCTAAGGGATTAGTCTTAATTTTTCTGTTATTCAATTTCAGTTACTTCTGATGTAATTGCATTAAAATACTGTATAAACTATAGAACAAATATATATAACAATAGTGGATTTAACATAAAACTTTTACGTCTAATGATAAAATATAGCCTACATTTTAAAGTAAACTTCTCCCTTGTCAGTTCAAGAATAATTTATGCAATTTCATATTATTTAATAATTTGTTTTCATATTATTTATTTCAAAAAAGATTAAAAGAGCAGTTTCATGTCTATCCTTTTATTGTTCATCAAGGTTGATATGGGATTTCTTTATTAATTAGTAATAAGTGTAGCAATAGTAATCTAATTACACTGTTTAAGAAGTAATTAGTAGCTAATTGATTACTTTTAGAGTAACTTCCCAACGCTTCGTCAGAATGTTTCGAGCATCTTTTATTGAACTTCCACTGACTGTCCACTAGATGGCGCAGTCGTGTTGTTTATATAGGGGTCAGAGGTCACACTGACACTGACTGCGGAACACAAAGTTCCATTAGAACCGATTAGAACTCAATGGGAGAGCAGAGAGAATCTGGAATGTAAATGTTTGTGCAAAGCAAAACACTAAATGAAACACGTACGACACAAAGGTAAAATGTATATTTCTCTTTAAATGCATCATCTGTATAAAAATCTGAGCAATAAATTCCAGGTATATACACTTATAAATAATAAAAATATAATTATGATAACATGTACACAAAAAAACTACAATAAATACATCAAACAATAGCAGTAATTTCCCTTAAATAAAGCAGGGGATGCACAGCATCCAAAGGGAAAATGATGTCATCCTTAAGGAAAAGAATGGACTGCGCTGCTGGGAAACAGGATGAGCGGTTCAAGACTATAAAACACGGCTTTCCTCAGATCTCAGAGGAACAGAACTCAAAACTGACCAAAACGTCCCAGATTATTGTGGAGAACATTAAAGCGTCGCCCAATCTGACATCTTTCAAATGCTGGGAAAAATAGTAGATAATCTATTAGATCTATGATCTATGAGTCAAAAACAGAAATGCAGATACAAACAAGGCCAAAACACTGCCAGAATCCAACAAAACATAAGGAGGTTAAACTGATGTCAGTTGTATGAGGTTTTCTAATAATAATATCAATACAAAACAGTTGATAAAATCCCTGTTACATTCAAAGGCAGTAACAATGATGGAATTTGTGATTTTGTAATTTCCATAGTGATAAAATATTTTCAGTTCAAGGGTGAATCTCATGACGACACGTCCTGGTCACATTTAACCACAAAATCAAGCAGAAAACAGAAGAAAAGGAAAGAAATCATGCGGAAATATATTGATTTTAATATGTCATACAATCAAAAAGCATGTACAATAAATACTGCCACAATGTATGAATACCGGTGTTATTTTTATTATAATTGAGATAGCCTACTATTATAGTTTTTAATTAGTATTTTGAATTTGATTTTTCATATTTTCAGTTTTATTTTAATTTCAGTTAAAGTTTTAGTATTTTTTTGTCATTTTTATTTGTTTCGATTATATAGTTTTATTAATTTTTATTTCAGTTTTATTTTTAGTTCATCAAGGTAAACTAAATGAAAATTGGAAGTGAAACAAAAGCTGAAATAAAATTTTAAAAACTTTTTTATATTTTCTTTATTTCAATTTTTTATGGTTTCAGAAAACAAATTCCTGAATAGTATTTCTGTTGAATTCCAGGTGAAACATGATCCAGACGTGTTCTTGACGGGTTTCGTGAGATTCAATCAAGAGTTCACAGGAAGTTATAGTGTCTTTGAGAATATTACAAGTGATATGCAAGTAAAAGTTTAAGTAAACCATGATGTTAATACAGTAACTGTGAGAAGTGGAATAGAAGCGTGTGACTGTCGATTAAAGAGGTGCATTGTTCTATCTATCTGTCCATCATCTATCCATCCATCCATCCATCATCTATCTATCTATCCATCCATCCATCCATCATCTATCTATGCATCCATCCATCCATCATCTATCTATCTATCCATGCATCCTCTATCTATCTATCTATCCATCCATCCATCCATCCATCCATCCATCCATCCATCCATCATCTATCTATCCATCCATCATCTATCTATCTATCTATCCATGCATCCTCTATCTATCTATCTATCTATCCATCCATCCATCCATCCATCCATCATCTATCTATCTATCTATCCATCCATCATCTATCTTTCCGTTCCATCCATCCATCCATCCATCCATCCATCCATCCATCCTCTATCTATCTATCCATCCATCATCTATCTTTCCGTTCCATCCATCCATCCATCCATCATTTATCCATCCATCCATCCATGCATCCATGCATCCATCCATCCATCCATCCATCCATCCATCCATCCATCCATCCATCCATCCATCCATCCATCCATCCATGCATCCATCCATCCATCCATCCATCTATCTATCTATCTATCTATCTATCTATCTATCTATCTATCTATCTATCTATCTATCTATCTATCTATCTATCTATCTATCTATGCATCCTCTATCTATCTATCCATCCATCCATCCATCCATCTATCCATCCATCCATCGCTTTGGTATATCATTCACCTTGCATACAATCAGTCAATACCCAAAAACATAGAACTAAAATGTGAAATGTCTCAATTTAAATACAATTTGGTAAACCGGTATAGTCTTGTGTGCGATGAACCTGAGCCAGGGTTAGACATGACCCGAGAGCTGAAGACAGAAGTACCTCATGAACAGACTGTACGTCCATCCAGTGAAATCTGGCATCCACCCTGACAAAGATCCAGCCCATAATAGAACATGCACAGAAAAACAGACATTCACTCAAACAGAGAAACAAAAATAACAATGCTGATCAATGCGTTGCAAAAAGTAATGATCAATTAAAGAGGTATTTCTTGAAGAGGTTTGTGAATGTGGCATCAGGCTGTCTGTGAGGTTGGTTGTGTTTGTGCAAGTGTGTAACGCCAAGGGCACATTACAAGACGGTCACACACCGACCTGAGAGGTTCAAACACTCAGGGGTGAATTCACGACACGGGTTTGCTTGCAAAAACATGCATCTTATTCACTAAGCATCCGCGATCCAGATGAATGTGCGCTGCTACAGCATCAGTATTCACACTAGTGTTCAAAGGTGTGGGGTCGGGAAGAGCTTTGACTGTTTTTGAAAGAAGTCTTGTTTGCTCAACAAAATACAGTAAAACAGTGATATTGTGAAATATTATTACAATTTAAAATAACTGCTTTCTATGGAAGCTTGAATAAAAAAAAGAAGGTAATTGCGACTTTTTATCTCACAATTCTGACTATTTTTCACATTTTTTTGAGGCGCAAACAAGTTTCTATAGTTTTCTACGTGAATTTATTTTAAAATAATTTATTCCTGTGATCAAAGCTGAATTTTCAGCATCATCACTCCAGTCTTCAGTGTCACATGATCCTTCAGAAATCACTCCAATATGATGATTTGCTGCTCAAGAAACATTTATGATTATTATCAATGTTGAAATGTTGTGAAAACCATGATAGATTTTATTCTTCAGGAGTCTTTGATGAATTGAAAGTTCAAAAGAACAGCATATATTTCAAATCGAAATCTTTTGTTTCTTTACTGTAATGTTTAATAAATTTTTTCCTGAATAAAAGTATAAATTTCTTACTGATCCCAAACGTTTGAACAGTATTGTAAATTAGATCATCGTCATTCTTATAAATGCAAGCACGGTTCATTTATATGTAAAACAAGCTTATTATAGAATAAAACATTATTCACAAAAGTTGAGCTTGTACTGCATATGGAATTTTGTTTATAAGAGTTAAAAAAATAGTTTGTGTACATTTCCTAGCGATCATGGCAGTAATTCATCTAATGTTGAGCAGATGATGGAGGAGAGCGTTATAAGTGGGCATTCATCCAGACGTGCCGTGTAATCGAGCACGATCTCATCATATATCAGACGCAGAAATCCACGACTTCGCATTCAGAACCGGCCTGCAAAACGGGGAAGTTATCATAAATGTTTGGAAGTTATCATAAACGACTCGCGAACATAAAAAGGTAAGTCTTCTAAGTCTTGCAGTGTGCTCTTGGCTTAAGGAAAGTGTGTGTATAATAAACACACGCTAAGCTGATAAGTGAGTTAAAGCACCTTCTGTTCTGTCGAAGTGAACCTTCATGGGATTCTTAAAACACACTGAATACTCAATCGGAAACACTCTCGAATACTGTTCCTTCATTAATGTTATTAATGTCAGAGTAACGCACAATTAACATTCTAGTATCTACTATTAACTAACAAGAACCTCTGATTAACAAATTAGTAAGTAATAGCGCTCAGTCGAATATGGTAGTTCACTATTAGCTAATCAATAACTACTATTTTTTTCATTCCTCCCAGAGCACTACTATATTCAGGTTCATAATTAACATGAATAATGCATAATGTATAATATAAGGAAATGGTAACCCATCAGTAATGAATTAAGTGTTACTACATCCTTCTAAAGGAACTACTAATTATTTGGATCAGTATTATAAAGTGAAAACCATGATATCTATCTAATATTGACTGAAGTCATTGTAAGGTTTTGAGATTTTTGTAAGATTTTGAATAGTAATAACTTCTGATGGATTTGGTAATACTTATAACTAGTGTGTTCCCATGATCTTCACTTTAGAATGATCCAAATAATTAGTAGTTTCTTTAGAAGGATTTAGTAACACTTGATTCATTACTAATGGGTTACCATTTCCTTATATTATACATTATGCATTATTAATATTAATTATGAACCTGAATATAGTAGTGCTCTGGGAGGAATGAAAAAAATAGTAGTTATTGATTAGCTAATAGTGAACTACCACATTCGACTAAACGCTATTACTTAATAATTCATTAATCAGAGGTTCTTGTTAGTTAATAGTAGATACTAAAATGTTAATAGTGCCTTACTCATTTGTTCCTGTGTAGTTATTTATTCATTAAAGGGTAACTCTCGCCAAAATGCAACCTAGGGTCTTTTTGTTAATCTACCCGAGGCGAACTTTCGTTTAAAACAGTCAAAAATAGTCGATCTCTGACTCTGAATTTTAGTATCGCTTCTTATATGAGGATCCTTTTTCAGATACAAGGTCAATATTGATTTTCACTAACGACAAAACCACAAATTATCCGTGAATTTATATGGAACTAAGCTTTAGGGGCTTCCCATCTTTACTCTCCTCCCTGTTACGTTGCATTCGGAGATCGACTATTTTTGACTGTCAAAATGCGGCGGACACAGAGACAGTGAGCTGTTCAAAACCTTTCTTTTTAGTAAACTCTGTGTACACAAACACTGTTCTCAATGCTGGAGTTCATGTGTAGAGCCTCTGGTGATACTTCAGCACAGTTTCATGTTGTGTCGAGCCGCATCAGTGTTTTAAAAATAGAGATTTTGATGCTATCATAGTCGTGCCCCAAGCACTCCCATTCAAAAGGCAATTTGACCGAAAACGAAAATACGGTCAAACTTAAAAGTGGCGTTTGCATTCTAATTATGCTTTTAAATGAAAGTTTGCCTCGGGTAGATTAACAAAAATACCCTAGGCTGCATTTTGGCGAGAGTTACCAGTATTCCAGTAAGGAACAGTATTCTAAAGTGTGTGTTACCACTCAATTTCATAACGCCTAGAGGCAGATGATGTGAAATGTAGGCCTTCAAGTTACTTTTCACGAACGTTCCATGTGGATCTGGAGCAGATCCTGTATCTAAGGACCCGCTTCACAGGGAGTTTTTATCTCTCCGGGGTCAGAAGATACAGACCTCTAGACTTTCTGTCCCTTAACCCTGCAGGACGTGCTTTATTCCTGTGGTTCATGTGGTTTCTCTGCTCACGATGGCAGATTCTCCGCGTTTGCACCGCACAGCTGAAGCGCCCGTGCATCACCGATTCCTTGCACCGGAATTCCCTCTCTTTCTACACCGGAGCTTTGGATTGACTTAACCGGCTGTGTCTCCTCGGCTTCTCATCCCACACAGCTACAGTTGGCGGCTGAAAGCCATTTGATGGTTTGCCAGCTGGTCTGGGCGTCCATGAAAGAAACGGTCTCGAAGCGCGTCGGTCTGCAGCAGGGGTGAGTGCTCACTTTACGGCCTGAAACGCTGCCGTTATCCGTGAGCACTTTCAGGGCCAGGTCGTAGTTCTTACGGGCGCTCATGCATGTCCCCACGCAGTACTTAAACATCACGATCTCGTCCGAGTCGTAACCGAGGCCCAGATCACGCACCTTCATCTCCTTCTTCTCCAAACGACAGTCTTGGTTGCTCCGGCCTCGCGCGCGGTTGCGACGTTCCTTGCGGTTTTTAGGAGATTTCCGTGAACTGGAGGAGTTTGTAGAGGAGGATTGCCAGCGGACTCGATGACCCTCGCCTTCTTCGGCCAGCGACGGGTCTAAGGAGACAGAAAGCACAAGCTGATAGTAGAACTAGCCACAGCATGTGTGACCAAACATGAAGATTCTGTCATCATTACTTATTTTGTTACAAACCCGTATGTATTTCTTTCTTCATGGGTGACACAAAATGACATTATTAGAATATTTTGGCTGCTAAATTTGGTTTACTCAGTTCCAAAATGAAAAAAAGGACCATTGAAAATGTCATTAATTATGCAAGACTTAGTTCTGGTCCTTGAATCTGATTGGTCGAGCAGCTGAGTGCTAATATAACAGTCCAACATGACTGTTTGGCTCTTTCTGCAACTTTCATTTTGCAGGTTGGTTTAACTTATCAAATGTAGAAAAAGTTGGCATTACATCAAGAATTAAATAAAGTCAAATATTAGGCCATTTAGTTTGAGTTCACTCAAAATGGTTAACTCAATTTTTTGAGTTTTCTCAACTTAAACACAGATTATTATTTTTTTTTAAAGTGCAATAGGTGACGACAGGTGACATGAATCATTAATTCAATCAAATCAATAAAAAAATGCTGATTCATTCAGGAACTAAAAAAGTGACTGTCTTTATGAATGAGAAATTGAATCATTCATTCAACCAGTTGAATGGAAGTAACATTTGGTCACTATATACACAAGAGCCAATGATGTTTGATGTATTTACATAAAGCCTAATCTAATGGCAACATAATGGGTTTGACATCTACAGTGGAGAGCAATATTCTCAATGCATTTCTGCTCCTGTTCTATTATCAAATACACTTGCAAATGCATTAAGTTTGCATTGACTACTAATCATACCTGAGTGTTTTTTGTCAACTTGACAGCACCTGTCCTCATTCATTATATGGACCACAGTGGCTAGGCTTTTCTTTTATACACACACCCCAATAAATAAATCATCTTTTGTTCACCAGAAGATAGAAGTCATCCAGGCTTGGAATGACACTGGCATGAGTAAATGATTTTCAGGTGTACTATTTCTCCAGAGAATACAGCTTCTGGCACGTGGCTCTGATGCATTAAAATAGTCTCCATTCCTGGCAGCGCAAGGCATATCCGCCCACTGTAATGTAACACTGGCATTTAAAAAGGTGATAACACTAGTTGCCCTGGTTCACACCTCAACAGCTGATTGTGTAACGGCGCACGTCTCTCCAGCGAGATCACCGTACAGTGTGAAATTCCTCCTGCTGTTACTGACACTGCTCTGGACTATTGTTGTACTGTAACTCATGCAGGATTGAAAACATCCCACGACATGCCACATCATGTTTATAGAGTTTTGTTTAAAGATGAGGAGAACCTTAGAATATGATTCAAGCTTTCTCCAGGCGAAGATTGCCGTAATTAGCTTCTAAGGGAGCAATTTGCTGTGTCAAAACCTGCACAGAGGAGCTTTGGATTATTTAAAGAGGAACACACAATAGATAAGTGAGAGAGAGCTGAGATTATTCTATTGCATGCATGAGCTGGGGAAAACATGTCAAATGTACTGGGTGTGAAAACACATCAAATACAACATCTGTGTGTCTCAATAAAGAAATAATCCTCCCTCTTAAAGGTGAAGTGTGTAATTTTTTGTGATATTAAAATACTTTCTCTTATCCCAAGTAAATCAGACAGAAAATTACTCTACTACTTGATTGATATTGATACTTCCAGTAGGGGTTTTCTTAGGCTCTGTTTACAGCTGGTATTAAGATGTGTTTTGGTCGATCGGATCACAAGTGGACGAGGCTAAATACAGGTGTAAACAGGGTGTAAAATATTTTGAGCTCTTCCACTTTCCACCACTTCCAGAGGGAGTCGAAAAAACACATTTGACCGGATTGCTTTCGTAGTGTAAACGCTCATGTGATCGAATGTGTTCAAGCAGCCACAAAAGACCGTCTACTCTCCGTCTACTGAACTAATGCGTAAACATTATGGGAAGAGCTCTAGCCAGACGGGATTTAAACTTTGTCGGCTGAAGACCCAAGTTTGTTTTGAAGATGAAAAACGTACCAAGCACAATGTTCTCTCTCCATTCCTGATTTCTAACACACACTCACAGCGTTCGGCTGGTCTTGTGTCTGTCAGAGCAGAAACTAAAGCTGATGCTCTCCGTATGTTTTTCCGTCGTCTCCGGTCGCGTTCATATGTAAATTGCGTGAGTTTACTTTGTCCAATAGATCAAAATATCTGGAAAAAACCCATTCATTTACCCGCCCATAGACCCTCTCCTTGAAGAAATCAGGACAGAAGTGGTTGAAAGTGGACAAAAGAGACGGATTAAAACACCAGGTGTAAACGGGAATGTGTCTCCCTCGTCTACTTGTGATTCTATCGACCAAAACGCATCTTAGGCCCTGTTTACACCTTAACTAATATTACAGTCCAAACAAATATTTAAGCCCATTTTTAAGATTTACGAATTTCAATTGTAAAGTAAAATTCCATCAAATTGAGTAAAACATTTTGTATAAATCATAATGGAACAAGGGAATGGACCATTTCAGAGTATGCGATTCGTATTCGTATAGTTTAAATGTATGAATATGAATCATATAAACTAAAACGGTCCATTACCTTTTTCCATTGATACAAAATAATAAATGTTTTCTTTACCAATTTAAAAATCTTAATGGAATTTTATGCAATTGATATTCATAAATCTTGAAAAATGTTTTTTTTTTTTTTTTTTTTTTGTGAGTGTATATAATGCTTATCCAATCATAAGTTAAATGTCCATTTAAATATTACAAATGTCCAAAGAAAATTCTACACTACTGTTCAAAAGTTTAGGGTCATTAAATACTATTTAACGTTTTTATATAATTTTATTCAGCAAGGATGCATTAGAATGATCAAAAGTGACAGTGAAGACATTTATAATGTTACAAAAGATTTCTATTTTAAATAAATTAAGTTCTTTTGAACTTTCTGTTCATCAAAGAATCCTGAAATGAATCCTGTTTTCAACATTGATAATAATCAGAAATGTTTCTTCAAATCATCATATCAGAGTGATTTCTGAAGGATCATGTGACACTGAAGACTGGGGTAATGATGCTGAAAATTCAGCTTTGATCAAAGTAATAAATTACACTTTAATATGTATATTCACATAGTTATTTTAAATTGTAATAATATTTCACAATATTACTGTTTTACTGTATTTTTGATCAAATAGATGCAGAAGAGACAATTTGAGCTTTTTTTGTGTCCAGTCAGCATCCACTGAGAGCCGGGTGTTGGAGAATAAGGTCTAATTCAGTGGCTGAGAAATGGACAATATCACGGTTGATTTCCTCAGTGTAAACACTGTGACCATATAAAAACATTGTTCTGTTTGTTTGCCCAACATGTCAACTTGTGGCTCAACCAATGTTGATCATGTTTATCATATTGCACAAAACAATGTCTTCATGTTAGCATGGACATGTCAGCATCAATTGTCAGAAGATCCTTCGAGCTCATTAAAGAGAAAACAGGCAATCTCATTTAGGTCTGTATGTGTAGTGCATGTCCTCACAAGAGACACTCACGGTAAGTTTGCATTCCACTCGTGTTTCTGCATTATTATGGCACAGATTTTTTCCCCCCACTGAACATAAGAAAACAAATATACAATAATTTGCAAGGAATTCGCCTATAAGCAAGGTGAGAGCCGTTAGGGTTAGGGTCAAAGGATTAGGAGAACATCAAAGATTTTCTGTAGGAATGCAGAAAAGGTGTAGCCTACATGGTTACACTTTATATCAATGGTCTACTTTTGACATTCTATTAACTATAAGTAACTTTGCAACTCTCATTAAAGCATTAGACTGTTAGGTTCGGGTTAGTAGAATAAGTTGACGAGTAGTTGCAAAGTTACTCATAGATAGAAGAATGTCTAAAATGGTCCATCGAAATAAAGTGTTTCAGTGTACATAAACATTTCCATGTCACTTTTCACCCAAAATAAAAGAAGAAATCATATTTTGCATAAAGAATATGAAGCCTATTTATGACCACAAAGATATTAACCATTGTGACATTATCACCACATTTAAGCACATTTCATCTCCAAATTCTCATTACTGTAATGCAAAGTCTGAATGTTTAACTTCTTATTGTGTTCAAAATATTAAACTATTTTTTATTTATTCGTCTATAAATCACAATGCAGTCAAATCTATTTTTTATTTATTCGTCTATAAATCACAGTGCAGTCAAATCTATTTTTTATTTATTCGTCTATAAATCACAGTGCAGTCAAATCTATTTTTTTATTTATTCGTCTATAAATCACAATGCAGTCAAATCTATTTTTTTATTTATTCGTCTATAAATCACAACGCAGTCAAATCTATTTTTTATTTACAGTATTTGTCTATAAATCACAACGCAGTGAAATAAACTGAGTTTAAGCAAAACGTTTTTTTTCTTTTTCTTTTGAATTTGGGATGAAGTGTGATCAGATTTCGTGAGATTGGCCCAAGTGTTACAGACAACAGAAAGTGTAAACCAGACTTCCCAAAGGATTCAGTCCTCGGACAGGTTAGACAGACAATGTAATAGTAACTCAGTAAGAAGCCTGAGAAGACATGAAACAGAACAAGTCTTCTCAGACCGGCCTAATCGAGACGGCTTCCCATACGACAGTAAAGGCACAAAAGAAATCTCAGTTGTTTGTTCTAGCCAGCAATAAGAGTAAAATTAAGAGTTTTGTTTTAGTGTCAAAGTCTGGAATGAAAAGTCAGAGATCTCAATATGAGCACAAACATTTCTCATCAAATGCTGAATGATCTGCTATCCACATTCATTTTATAGATCAACACACTTACTGCATGCCAACTATTGACTCATTCGTGACTATTTCTATTTCTCCCAAGGAATTTTAAGGGAAGCATCTGAGACAAAGTTGGTAGTAAAATGAAACATTTATTAAGATAGATCTATGTTCAGTGCAACATCCACGAGCTTTAGAGAAACAGCAGCCTACACACTTCGTGACAACGTATAATTTTGAAATTGCTCACATCTATCATCACCAAGTGTAGTTGATGGCTTAATTTTACTGTGGATAAGGACCAAAAGTCTCCAATTTTAATAACAGGCTTTGCAACAACGTCAAAGGTGGATGAGGCTTGTAAATTCAAGTAGATAAAATGGGAAGGATGTCACAAGAGTCATATCTGTTCATTACTTGTGTTTGTTTTCTCTAACAGTGTTTTGTATGTTAAATTCGGTCCTTTAAAATGGTCATAAATTAGGATCATATTTGTGAATTCTGTCCTTTGGTTTAAAAGACAATATTCAGTAATATTATCGATTTAACTGCAAAGACACCATCGCATGAGAACTAGTAAGTAAGCCTGGTATTTGTTTGTTATGAATATTAACTCTTTCCCCGCCATTGACGGAAATTTCCGGCTTTCCATGTTTTCACTGTTATACAGTAGGGGGCGCAATGACACGCGAAGAAGAAAGCCGAAACAAGCGATGTTTCGTAAAATAACATGAAATGTCGACCCAGGATGAGATATAGGACTGTGAAGCTATAAAGGGTGTTGAAGGACTCAATCTACTACATCTGTGTTATGATCATCGTTCTGAATCCGATCAAATAGTCTGTGACAAAAATACTTTTTTTTTTCTCAAAATTGTGCTTTTTAAATTAAATTTAGCCACATGCAAGTGTTGAATAAAAAAAAGGAATGCATGAATCTAGAATAAAACATGCTTGTATATATAAAATGCTTTTTGTTTAAAAGCAGAGGTTCTGTTCTTTCTTTTTATATATTGCATGTTCAGATATTCATACAACAAAATATTCTGGGGGCAATGAAACTTTTGTGAAAAAGATCAAAAATGCTGGCAATGGCTGAAAACTATTTCACAAACGCCAGTGGGGAAAAAGTTAATAAATAAGTCGCTATAACAATATAAGTATCTGTGGCTAAAAGCATCAGCTAAATGCATAAATGTAAATAAAAACAATGTGACTTTTTGCATTTATCAGTATCATCATATATTTGTAATATCTGAAAAGAAAAATCTGAAGTTGGAAACACATATATTTTCGCCCAAGGGAAAGATTACCACTTCATATATATATATATAAAATAGTTCACTTCAAAATTTTAATTCTGTAATCATTTACTTACCCACAAGTTGTTTCAAACCTGTATGAGTTACAAACATTCTTCAAAATATCTTCCTTTTGTGTTCAGCAGAGGAAAGAAACTCATACAGGTTTGAAACAACTTGAGGGTGAATAAATGATGACAGAATTTAAATTTTTAAGTGAACTAATCCTTTAAGTAGAAAGCGTGCCAACTAGCCCCGGTTTCCCACACACTGTCTATAGTGTACTGACCGTGCAGTCCGGCCCATGGTGCTCTGCTCTGCCTCTCATCCAGGTCTTTCTGCAGGCCGGGACGTTCGGGACGGTTTGAAGAGGTTCTCGGCTTGCTAGGACGGGGTTCTTCTGTCTCCTTCTGCAGGAAATGTCCATCAACCAGACCCAGAAAACACACAAACACCAGCAGCATCACCTACAGGAACAACAGATGAAGTCAGCATCAAAACTGGCACAGCTCATATGAACTGAAAGAAAGCCAACAACACGTACAAAAACAAGAAATAACCTGTCCAGTACTCCTCCTCTGTGTTATATAAACCCTGAGTAAACTGATCCGTGATGTCCGATCGGCTTATTCACATGGATACGCTTCCCACCCCCAAACCTGAAGAACAGCAGATCTAAAACAGCCAACACTTCAGGCTCTTTAATTACTTAAGTAACACCCAACACCGTCGTGGATCCCGACGAGTAAATATTTCAGGATGACTTTAATGAATGAGTGTCTGTGGAGTGTCTGGCTGAAGAGATCCGATAAGCTGGAGTGAAAATGGACCGCGTTTGTCACACAAACTACTCCCGGCTGACACGCTCCTGACACGCTTGGTAATGTAGTACAGCAAGACCAAACAGGGATTGAGATGTTATGTCAGACAGCATCAAAGTGTGTGTTTATTTATTACATATTTAATGATTTGAGGAATGCTCACCTTCCAGTTTCTCAGGTGACATCGGGCCATGCAATGCTCCGGACTTCTCCACCCTTTGCCATCTAGAAAGCAAAAGAAAAGATTATTATTATTTTTTTATATGCAAATAATGCAAATATGAAAACACACCGGCACTAAAGAAGTAGTTCTTAAAGAAACAGTTATTTACAGCCAACATGAATGTTCAACTCTGAATATTATTTCATTGGTGGAAGGATCTCTGTAAACACTGCTTGTACAGAAAACAGCTGTGTAAGAGCTATCCAAAAACAGCAGCATATTTGACAGACATGATGGTGATGAATGAATGAATGAATGAATGAATGAATGAATGAATGAATGAATGAATGAATGAATGATGAATCACACACTTGTATTGTTCGTGGTCAAAAATGGGAGACTGATTTCATCTATTGGAAACGTTTGGTTCTGCTCCCAAACAAAATCTTATACTGAAAGCTAATTTCTGGAGAGTTCAACCTAAAATTGGGAACATGGCTTGTTTAGATCGATGGCTTTGATTTTATCACAGTTTTAGAGTAAAATGTGTTTTGGAAAATATATATTTCATATGAAAAATTTAAATTTAACAAAAATTGTTTTTTAAAACCTTTTTTCTCTTCAGTAATAATCTGCCAAGTATCGTCTTTTAAAATGAGACCAAACTTGCGTCTGTGCTAAATTCAAGATTTATGGCAGTTTAACTTGGAAATTTCATTTTCAGGTCCATGCTCAAAAAGAGAAGAAATGGATTATAACAACTGCATAAATATAATATAATACCATAAAATCCCCTTTAAAAAAAAAAAAAAAAAAAAATGATCAGACTAAAATATAATAGTCATTTAATTGAAATAAAAAAAATTACATGCGAACAGTACCAGAGGGTTAATATGTCACAAAATTAAAGTTATTTAGCCATTTTCTATATTGTCAAATTGTCCTCTGCTAAAGGCACAGATACACTTATATAGACGCACAAATAATATCAATAAGATTATATTATAAATAGATGTATAGATGCTAATTTGTGCTATGGACATTAATCAAATTATGTAGCCTAATGTGGAGACTTTAGAAATTACTTTTCTACTAATCCAGGATTTTTTTTAAAACGTTTTAAAAAATGATGATCAAATATGATGATCCCTTTGCAAAGAACAACTTTGATAAATATTTTGGTTACACTTTATTTAAATGTCCTTGTTACATATGTTACATGTACTGACCATAGTAATAACAGTAAATTATGCATAATTACATGCAAATAACCCTAAACCAAACCCTAATCCTAACCATTACCCTATAGTAAGCACATGTAGTTAATTAATATTACTCAGTATACTTCAATATATACCCCTTAAAATAAAGCGTAACCCTTTAGGTGACAGTTACATTGTACTTACTCTAATAAGTATTTTAAGTACTAAGTAATATTACTTTACACGTATACTATAGGGTTACAGTTAGGATTAGGGTTATTTGCATGTAATATGCATAATTTACTGTTATGACTACAGTAACTACATGTAGTAACGCGTAACTGTCATCTTAAAATGAAGTGTTACCCATATATTGTATTTTTTTTTTAAATAGTGTGTACAATAAAGACATTTATTAAGTCATTTTACTAAAGTAAAAAAAAAAAAATATATTAAATGTAAATAATTATTAATCTGCTTATACACACATTAAACATTTTTTACACTTTCTTTTCCCTGAAATGTTCTGCAGACGCTCTATGCTGACGCCCTTGGGTTTCCTGAAAACTCCTTAACTAAGCGATAGGACAATTTTCACCTAGCAACACCCTAGCAACCACACAGACCACCTTAGCAACGGTCTATCATCACCCTAGCTACTACCCAGTACACCTGGCAATGCCGTGGAAACCACTTGAATGTGCGGCACCATGTCTGCATGCATTCCGCCTAAATTCACATTATAGCATCATTAATCACATCGCTCAGAGCGTTTCCTTGACAACATGTATAAACATGCAGACCGTGAACTGCTCTCTCCTGCTGCACTGAAACTGCACACATTTAAAGGTTGCTGCTATTAAACGATTAAACAACACGATGTGATGTAAGTCGCAACACAATTCAGAGCTGACCTAGAGAGATGTTTTATCCGCAGTCTTAAATATCTGTTTTACAGCACTCTGCTGCTATGAATAACCCGAAGGCTGCAAGCTGTTGTGTGTGCACTGACACAGTCTGCAGAGTTTAGCAGGTTCAATGAGTGACACAAAAGTTAGAAGATTTAAAGCACTCACTGCAGCTCTTCAATTATAAACTACAAGCATATACAACAATTAAAGCTGAAGAGTGTAATGTCTGCACACTGATGTCACCAAATAACCAAATAGATAATCCTGCCCCAATGTCACGCCACCGGTTGAGCCGACGTTTTAAAGCATTGAAATGATAAGACATTTTGTCACTTTGAGTTTGTGAAGCATGAACATGTCTATAGTTATTGTGATTCTCTCCACCTGCTGACTTCATACATCCACTAAAAACACCAGCTGATTTAAAGACTGCAATAAAACAATGAAGAAAAGTGGCATTCGTCCTGCAGTATTTGATGCAGACCCTTTATCATCAAATGCATTGACATTCAGACCTTTTTAAGTGTCAAGTCAGAGTCCAAATAGTTTCTGGGGCCACTGTTTGGGCACAAGAATGTCATAGGTTGTACTGTATGTAATGTCTTTATGTATGTATGTGTGCATGTATGTATATAAATGTATTTATGCATGTATGCATGTGTATATGTATGTACGGAACATGGGTATGCATGTATTTATGTTCGTATGTATGCATGTGTGTATATCTATCTGTCTGTCTGTCTGTCTGTCTGTCTGTCTGTCTGTCTGTCTGTCTGTCTGTCTGTCTGTCTGTCTGTCTGTCTGTCTGTCTGTCTGTCTATCTATCTATCTATCTATCTATCTATCTATCTATCTATCTATCTGTCTAATTTAAAATTCATGACCTGAGGAGAGAAAAGAAAGGTCAACAACTAAACATTTGTGACAAAGCAGCAAATCACAAACACACACGCCTACACCCGATCGAAAGATGTAAATAAGTTTGAGATGATTCACCGTTGAGCAACTTCCTTTAACTTCAAATTAAGAAAGAACATCATTCATCAGTGCGGACGGTTGTCAAAACATGCAGTAAACCAATAAGGGTTTTGATGTGGCTCAATGTTGACTCAATGTATCTTTTAAAGAGATAAGAAACCTAAGTCAACATCCTCCTGGCATACATCAAACAGACCATGTACAAAGACAGACAGTGAAACTGATATGATAGTGTCTGGTTTCAAACAGACACACTGAGCTGCACGTGCCAACCAATCAGACTCCCCCAATAGAAATGACTGGAACAATAATGCTGCATTCATTTATCTCGGAGGACCAATGTTCGGTGCTGGAAATGACATCACACCTGAGTTAACCGCATTCCAGTACACAGGTCAGAAAACTAAAATGGCAAACCTTTGTTGTGCTTGCTCTTTCAGAAATACATAAAAAGCAGTATTTTGCTCAGATAATACCGAAGTATCACGTCCACAATTAGAGGTTGGATAGGATAGGACTGTGTGCACCACTGAGTCTACTGAGACACAGATAAACACAAGTGCTAATAAACAATATATTACCACTGTTTTACTACGGTTGATGCACTGAGCAGCTTTACGTCGTTCTGAAGTCGGGATTGTTGTGGTTCTCCCGAGTCTCCCAGTCGCAACTCTGACTTGACTTCAGTTAAAAGTTCCAACTCGGAACTAGGAATTTCCCACTTCCCAGGAAAGTAAAGATGACTTTAAAGTAAAGGAGCAAGTGTATTCATTTTGTAACATGTAAAACCAAAGGCAAATCTTGAACAAATCATAGACTGTAAAAAAATATGGACGTAGTGTCCGTGACGTCACCCGTAGGTTTCTGAAGAGTTTCTGAAGCCTAAAGTGGGCGTGGCCGACCGTCGCCATCTTGGCAGCGCGTCATTCACGAATTTATTTATTTTTACAGTCAGATATTTAGCTGAGGTAACGTGACGGCTAACAAACAGCAGACAAATGGCTAATGATGACTAATGACCACAGCAGCGGGAATCCACCTGTCACTCAAAAGTGGACACACCCTTAATTATGCAGAACTTCAAGGCTTAATATAATGTAAACGGATGAGTTATAAAAAAATTCACCCCCCTCACAGTTGTCATAAAGGGCAAAATTAGCTGTATAGACCAAAGCCACTTTTTGCACCAGGCTGTAAACATGTTTTTTTCTGCTGTAAAGTTGGGCATGTTAACATGGGGGAGATGCAGATTTGACTCACTTCTGCACCCAGCCTCAAGTGGCCAGTCGATGAATTGCCGTTTAATTCACTTCCATGTTGGTTTCAAAAGAGAGACAGGGAGGGTGCCGCTTGGAACAAATACACAACCATTTTTTTTTCTTTGCAAATAAATTAATGCTTTTATTCAGCAAGGATACATTAAATTGATCAAAAGGTTACAGTGAAGACATTTATAATGTTTCAAAAGATACAAAAGATTTACTTTAAATGCTGTTATTTTGAACTTTCAGTTCATCAAAGAATCCTGAAGAAAAAATGATCATGGTTTCCAGAAATATATGACTGTTTTCAACACTGATAATCATCAGAAATGTTTCTTGAGCAGCAAATCATCATATCAGAATCATGTGACACTGAAGACTGGAGTAATGATGCTGAAAATTCAGCTTTGATCACAGGAATAAATTAAAGTTTACAATATACTGAAATAGAAAGTAGTTATTTTAATTTGTAATAATATTTTACAGTATCAATGTTTTTACTGTATTTCTGATCAGGTGAGCAGAAGAGACTTCTTTCTAACACTCGTCTTGCACTGTTTGTGCTTCAGACATGAAAGAAACTTTCAGGGACAGGGACAGCGCTTTTTCTTTTAAAAAGAAACCCAAGGCATAGAGACCAGAATATCACAAAAACTCGAGGATGAACTCTTTTCACTTGCACCAACCACCTAGCAACCGCCCCGAACACCCTAGCAACCTCCCAGAATGAGCTAGTATCGACTGCATAGCAATGGCCTTGCATCACGGCGTCAGCTGTCCTCAGAAGTATCGTGAATAAGACAGACAGAGAGATGATCAGAGATGTACATTTTATACAAGCCCGTCTGTGAACTAAGAGAGATGAGCTGCTCTGGAAAGACAGTTTTGACAGAATTTAAACACGTTTCAGTTTCTGTAAATGAAGAGGCGTCTGTTTGGATTTTCTACTGAGAAACTTCTGTGTGAGCGTGACAGTGGAGAACCAGATGTCCACACACACACATCTAGCTCTCATCTCCTTGTGTATACAGATACACACATCTGTCCGCTCCATTAAGATAAATGAACCTGCTCGCTCACATGATGAATCAATAACAGTTTGCAAATAATAAAATCCAGCATGTGTGTGTGTGTGAAACAAATCAGATACACTTCTCAGCAGTGTGTGTTCATTCTCTGTGGGGTCCAAGCTGTCAGTTGGAGAAATGGGAGCCAGAGGAGAAAACTGGGGTGGGTAACGTGTGTTATTGGGAATGATGAAGACTGATATTGAGAGCTCAACTGAAGTGACAGGACAGACAGAGAAGGGGAGAAAGAGATGTATTCTGACAAGTGTTTGTATTATTTACCCAGATGACATACAGAACATTCCACATGGCTGAGTTTGCTGACTGAACCCAATGCATTTCCACTCTGCATACAAGCACAAACTGTGGCATATTGGTTCAAAGCTTACACAGAGCAACATTTTACTGCAATAAAATGTTGCTCTTTCATAGTTCAGTATACGCTAAAAGTCACAAATTTAGCTTTTTATGGTATAAATGATGGTAACACTTTATTTTACAGTGTCCTTGTAACATGTGTTACATGTACTTCCCATAGTAATAACAGTAAATTATGCATAATTACATGCAACTAACCCTCAACCAAATACTAATCCTCCCCTAACCCTATAGTAAGTACATGTAGTTCATTAATATTACTCAGTACTTCAATATATAATTACACTGTAACAGTGACACCTTAAAATAAAGTGTAACCTAAATGATTTATCTGATTTATCATTATTGTGCCTCGTAATCTTGAATAACTTCCTCTCCCTCTTGCATCTCTTCTCTTCTCTGGTGACGAGGGCGGGGCAACCTGTCACTCACATGAGAACAGCCAATAGCAAACCACAACCATCCAATCAATTCCTCAGGGACAAAATCAAGCCCCGCCCACATTTGTTCTTGTTCGAGAACCCGTTTCACTTGGGTATACGACACACACAATGGGAAGAATAGACTATGCAACTTCTGTTTCTATCAGTCTGCAGCTCTCGACTGCTCACCCACTTTATCTTTGTAACTTTAAATGCTGAGAAAGGAACTATACAGATGTAACAATTAATTTGTGCTGAGTTAAATGAAAGTATCCATTTTTTATTTTCTTCAAATTAGGAGAAATACATAAATGAGTCAATAGTTGATTTAAAGAGTATAGAGTAACAAATATTATTAATATTGTGTACGCATGCTCAGATAATTTGGTCTTGGAAGACTTTGATGAGTATTATGACTGGATAAGAGTTCCTGTCTGAAATCCTACATGTGAGATAATTGAGGGATTTTTTTCTCAGGAGAAAGCAAAGTCTGTTTTTATTGTTGTCCAAAACAAAAATTAACTGCAGTCTCATTTATATGAATGAATGAATGAGGCATTTAAATAGCGCTTTCATATACTACTGTACACCCAAAGCGCTTTACAATCATATCAGGGGATCTCTCCTCATCCACCACCAGTGTGAGCATCCACTGGGATGATGCGATAGCAGCCACAGTACGACGGCGCCAGTGCGCTCACACACACACACACACACACACACACGTCTGGTGCACTATCTTTGTGAGGACTCTCCATAGACGTAATGGTTTTTATACTGTACAAACTGTATATTCTATCCCCTTACACTGCCCCTATCCCTAAACCTACCCATCACAGGAGACATTCTGCATTTTTACATTTTCAAAAAAACTAATTCTGTATGATTTATAAGCTTTTGTACCCATGGGGACCTCAATTTAGGTCCCCACGGTGACACGAGTCCCCATGAGTCTGTGTGCATTCAGGTTTAAGTCCCCACCGGTGTAGAAAAACATGTCCACATACACACACACACACACACACACACACACACACACACACACACACACACACACACACCAGCTATATAGGTGGAGAGAGAGTGATAGAGCCTATTCAGTGGATGGGGATTATAAGGAGGCCATGGAGGGAATGTGGCCAGGACACCGGGGTTACACCCCTACTCTTTAAAAGCTCTAGCTTTACTTTATCTGACTTCTGGGAGGAACTGAAGGACACATGCAGGTTTCTTTTATAAGTCCTCCTGGAAACCAAGTCATGTTTACAAGGTTTTGAGGAGGAATTAATCACCAAACTGCCAACATTTTCCAGGTTAGCATACAATCTTAATGGGTTTTGTTCAAGGCGAATTAGTAGCAACTGTAAATTGATAATGAGCAAAAACTTTAGATGGACATCATTTTTGATCACAGAGTCCATAAACATTTTCTTTTGGTGTTTTCGGTGTTTGTTTTCTGCTGTGCAATTACTTGTTAATTTCTCCATCATGGTCTATTATTTTTCCCCACATAAACCTAAACAAACGCACCCATCAGTCAGACGTCTCTTCCTGTCTGTATATCGTGCACCAGACTCGGCTACACAAAACTACAGTATTGAACTTTATGTGAGAATCTGCCCCATAGTGTCCCTCTGCCCTGCTCTGGCCCCGGATAAGGTGTTTCTCATTATTGCACAACTAGGCTGTTCATTAGTGGAGCCTGTAATAAATTATCCAGCGGTGGACTGCCACGCGGTGACCGCGGCCCATAACTCTTCCTAACACCACAGCACTCCCGTGTCCCGTGTGATCGCCTGACACTCATGTTCTCATTGCTCTCAGAGTCATGAAACCTACACTTGCTATGTAGTCCAAAACTGAAAACACACCTGACACTGAAAACACACCTGAGCTATTCAAACACCAACAGTTTACATGGAAAAATCTATGGGTGCAAAATGTGAAACTAAACTATGCAATTGTATCACTCTCAGAAAAAAAAAAGTTCAGTGAGGTTCTATAGAACTCTAGGTATCTTGACTCTATTTAAAAAAAAAAAAAAAACTTTATGCTAGAAAGGTTCTAAAAGTGAAATGTGTTAAATAATACTTTCATGTTTAAAGTTTTCTTTTTCTGGTGATAAAGTATATTTAAAAGCTGCTTAATTCATACATTTGAATTGAAATTAAAAATGAATCAAAACTAAATTACAACTAAATCCATAAAATTCCCAATGATGGGAACCGCTAAAAGGTTATATATGAAGCGCCTGCAGAAACCGTACATCGAGTGTTAGGGGAGCAAAATATATTTTATCTTTAAAAGAGGAGGAGAAAACACTTCCTGTGCATCAGTTTCTTTAGTTGTCCAATCAAACTCTGCATTTAGCACATTATTAATATGAAAACATTTTAAATAATTTATTTTATAATATAATTTTATATATAAATTATAATTATATATATTTGAATTATTTTATATTATATTAACTATTTAATTTATTATTATTATTATTTAAAGCTATTTTATAAAAGTTATAAATAATTAACTATATTAATTAATTATTATAACTCAGTATTGGATTTTAAGGACATCTTGGTTAATTTTTTAACAAAAGAAAAACAAAAAAAACAAGTAAAATCTGGTTCCTGGAGCAAAAGCAGTTGAGAACCACTATATGAGCCACTAACACAGTATTAAAGTAAACAGTGTCTCGGTGGAAACTCTCAGTGGAAGCAATTCTCCAACAACAGACAGTTCAGAAGTGATTAAGCGGTATTACAGCTTTCAGCAGACAGTAACACTGAAAGGGCTGGGTGCTTGCATTAGTGTCTCTTAAAGCAGGTGTGATTCAGGCACTTGAGCGTTAAGTGTCAGCACACCCAGTTTATCAACGGACCACGCTAAAGACATTTCCTCATGAATGCATGGCAGATCATAACTAAAGAGACCCACCTATGATAATACAGGGGATCCACGAAACTCGATCAGCGCGTAAAGCACATCATCATCATCATGAAGCACATCATCTGTGCATCTTAAAAAAGAGCAAACCAGTGACTCAGCATTGCTACTCTCACCATGATATAACAAATAACCTGAGAGAAAGGAATTGCCTTAGTCACATAAAACCTTGCCAACATACAAATAAATGAATAATTTTGATCCGAGGATTACAGGATACCAGGGAGTAGCCTGCAGTCAGTTTGGAAGTGTTTGCGATCTGATACTGAACTGCAATATTACCTGCTCAACAAACACTCATCCAGATGGGTGGAATATACTGTAGGAAGCTCCATATGGGACTGGTTCTGTAAGAATCTCTGCGCATTCCTATCAAAATCTTTTAAAAAGATACTTACAAGGCTGTTCATTTGTTCCAGCAGAACATATAAAAATGGAAAACAATCAATGCACCTGGACCAGAAGTGCCATCACATTCATATAGATCTTACAACTGAGAATTTGTAATTACAGTATAGCCAAGAAGATCTTCATAGTCAAATATAAGACTGAGAAATGAGAAAACAGTCCTGGGATTCTCCCGGATTTCATCCCTTCCAGACAGGAAAACAGCTCTTTTACTGTCAGTCCCATAATCAATCATCAGATGAGTCCGCAGAGAAGAAGCTTGTCAAATAAGCACAGGAATACACTTAATGAAGTATTCTGAGGTACATTTTCAACATGTTAGTAAGAGATTGAGCAGTTAAGCAGCTTTTATTTTGCTTTCATTTTCAGGGATCAACCACCTTTCAACAGATCCAAGAATAACTGATGCATTTATGTGGTTTTAAAAAGGAAATATTAAAGGGAAAGGGAAAATTGTTAAATTTGACTCCTGCTATTTTTTTTTTAAGCTACACGTTATATTTACAGTGAAAAATGAGACAAAAAATAGATATAATTTGAATCTAATATTCTGTGATGAAAAATTATTTCTGAATCTTATGCTTTTGGGGATCAGCAACACAAAAGCAATAAATTACATTAAGTGAGTTTATTAGATTTTCATATAAATAAATATATATCGGAAATAAGCCAAATGACATGCATTTTCTCTGATAAGGGCCACAATTAGAAAGTAGCCTAAGAAAGATTGTCAACATAAATGTATATAATATAAATATAGACAAATTGTTATTTAAATACAATTAATGTAAATATAATATAAATGTAGTCATTATGCTAATAAAATTGTGCCAAGATGCGAATTTTATACCAATATGCTGTATTATAACATGATTCAAATTAAATAATAAAGATGTTAAGAAAAAAATATAAGAAAAGAAAAAGAAATATATAAACCTACCGTTTCTGTCCTGATCGACCTCTCCTGTCATGGACTTGAGTGAAATGAATTAAGAAACTGATAAGTGAAAATAATCCACAGATAATGAAAAAGTATTCCTTAAAATGTTTCCTCTCGACCTCTCCTTGTAGTGATGATGCATAATTCTGAACATCCACGTTTTCACATAAAACTGTCCAGAGCGACCAGAAACTAGGGTAGTTTTGACTGACACAGATGCGTCTAAAACGCAAGATCGGACGCGTCCACGTCCAGGACAGGACAGTTCCTCACGAGACGCTCTCTACTCTAAACGCAGGAGCCAGTGCCAAAATCAAGTCCCATAAACACATGAGAGTTTTCAACCCCTGAGGTGTCAAATTCCAGCCCCTATCACATGATACTCTACAAGCGAGCGAGCGACGCGACGCGACAAACTCCAGCGATCCCATGATAATCCACGAAGCTGTAGCGCAAGAGAGCGCGTCGCGCGCCGCAGATTATAATGGGAGCGTTCTGATTGGCCGATTGGCTGCCTACGTCGGAAGTCCATCTCTTGCACTGGAGAACTCTTGGTTGATTATATTAAGTACATTGTTGGAAATGTTCTAGATTTTGTAAGAGATGCGTGTTTGCACTATTGTAATTTTTTCTTGAATAATAATAATAATAAATAAAAAAACCTCTTCGTTGATTATAATGAGTTGTAATGGAGGGAAAGAGGAAAGCTCAGGTAACGCGCTCACTCACCTGCTCCTCGAGATACACTGCAGGATTCAGAGATCAGCATTTCTCTCACCACAGCTTCAACTATCAAACACCCTACTCTATTCTACGAGTTTACTTGATAATATAGTATAAACACGAGATTCAGAAGAAAATGTGAATTTCCCAGTACAGTCTTAAAAATCAAGGTTCTTAATTGGCATTTATGGTTCCATAGGAACCTTGGAAACTTTCCATCGCACAAACGGTTATTTACAGTGAGAATGTGCTTAAGATTTTTAGAATGTTCAATTCTTCACACTAAAAAATGGTTCTTTTTAGAACTCTTCACTGAAAGGTTCTTTGTTGAACCAAAAGCCTCTTTTGGAACCTTTATTTTTAAGAGTGTACATTTCTATGCATAGAGTTACTGATGTAGGTAGGCTAATAGTCAAAACAACAAACCCACAATTCTGATGTAAAATTATTATTATTATTTTTTCTTTTTATATTTGTAAGTCTATTTTGTCCTTATGTGCCACATTTCAATACTTGGTTTTTGTTCAAAACAATAACCCCAAATATGTGAAATACTAATAGTGATGCTTGCTTTAGCTAACCATTAATACACAATCACACTAGATTGTAGCTCAAAGTGCTTTATAAACAAGGGGAAATTCATTCAAAATAAATAATAAAATTACCAAGTAATAGTGCATGTAATAGTACGACCTATAAGAATTAAGATTGCATACAGCTCTTAAGTTTCACCTCCATTCACTTTCAATAAATAAATAATGTATGTTTCAATTTGGCATGTAAGATACACAGCCAATGGGCAGTGCTCTATTTAAAGACCAAGAGAACATTAAAATCATTGATATATTAAATAAACAATAATGAGACGTTCTGATTTTAAGGTTAAATACCAAACACTGTGCGACTTTCTGGCTCAATCAGAAACTGCATTCTTGCCTGTGATCGCCTCACTTCACGGCTCGAACAGAAATCAGCACGCTAGATATCAACACCAGATTTATGACTAATAGAATAACTGACAGGTTAGCAATAGCAAACAACACTTTCCCACAATGCAGAGGCGGGATTTCAGTACGGCTGAGTTTATCAAGATTGGCCGCGGCTCAAGCTCTTCTGCGCCGGATTTTGAGCTGCTCTCAGACGGTGTGTGTGTGTGTGTTTCTGAAGCAAATGCCCATGCCATCTGAAACAGACAGAGAAAGAGGATTAAAATGCCTTCCTCGGGCAGTGCAGGTGGAGCTTGACCTGATGTCTCCCTGGAAAACCCGTGGCAGGGTGTAAACTTAGTGGTTACAGATCTGGACGGCTGCTAATCCAGAGGCTGCAGGTTCAAACCGTGGAAGAGGTGATTTATGAACTACTAAAGCTGGCACAAAGAGACTTAAACTCTAATCTGGGCAAATGTCCTTTTAGTACAAATGCATAATAGATTGCTTTGGATAAAGTCATTGCTCTGTGAATAACAAGCATTAAATGTGTGCTGTCTGCCCATGTAAAACTCCCACCATGATGCCAGGATGATCCTATGTGGTTGTTATTGTCTTCTGAGAGGTTGCTATAGGGAATCCAGAAAGTAAGTACATTCAAATCTCCATGATTGAACCGGCACAACTATTATTCCCAGAGGAACGTCGTCGCCAACAATTTCAAACTAGAAGACTGTTAGAACCCTAGAGACAAGACAGACACATTCTTAAGATGGACACATTGTGTCCTGCGCTGCACTGCGCACACACACACACCACAGAAAACTTTCTGCAATGTTACATTTTCAAAAAACATTATTCTGTATGATTTATAGGCTGTTTTCCTCATAGGGAACAAAACATGTCCACACAAGGACAAGGACTTTGGATATTGCCATCTTTGTGGGGACATTTCGACCCCCCCCCCCACACACACACCACGACACTCACACACAGTCACACACACCCCCTCAGCTTTAAGCAAACAAGAAAGAGCCCACCTGCTCGGACTAAAGTGACAAACCCTGCCCTCACACACACACACACACACACACACTATTATATCTGCACTTTTTGTTATGCTTACGGTCAGTAGTTTTTCACAGTGCTTATTACGTAAATTGTCATTTATCAATTTTTAATTCTCTCATGTATTATATTTCCTCTCTAATTTTGTTGGTTTATTGTATTATTCCGTGTGTATATTATGTAAATTGTCAACTTGGTTTATAATATATATTTAGTTATACTATTATTAAACAATACTGTATATATCATTTAAGTTGCTGTACAATCATCTTGGATGTTTAAGTTATTTCAACTTAAATGACATTAAACTGAGTTGAATCCTGTATATCATATATCATTTTATTTTGATGAGTTTGATGAGATGTAAACATGTTTTCATAAGTGTACATGACAAAGTATGTCATTTGTGCTGCAGGATCTTCAACTTTGCATTAATTGTGATTTTTAGTGAATGTATGAAGTCATTTCTCTTCAAGTCCGCACATAATTTGAATGTCTCGATACATACAAATGAACATGTTGAACAGTACAGCTAAACTTCTTTTCTAGAAATGGTTCGCATGAAGAGTTTGGCGTCATCATTCTTTTAAATAAATGTAACTTGGTTTGATACTGATATGTAATGCAAAGACATTTATACTTGTTAATTAAGGCATAAATTGTAATGTGTCTGTAAAGCTGCTTTGAAATGATGTGTATTGTGAAAAGCGCTATACAAATAAACGTGAATTGAATTGAATAACTTGAGCGCTAATCAAACGCAGTAACTCAAGTCGCTTTGAATGAAAAGCAGCTGCTAAAACGCAACAAAGTACATTTCACACTGCATTTTTCCCAAGCGCTGTCTCTAACAATAAAGCAGGCCGTGAAAACCGACTAATGACGAATACGGTTTTATTTCGATACTCATTTACTCCAGTCGGCTTCTGTCAAAGTGATATATATTCGGGGATACGTTCTTCAGCTGCGAAAACACAGCACTTTGCTTGTAACATCTTACAGTGTGAGGGAAACTGTGTCCCCGTAGTGTGATCACAGAGCCCAAGCTGACCTGCGTTCAGACAGATGTGATGGAGTTCGCTCAGGAAGCCAGACTGCATGTTTGCACTATTCCGGCTACACAAAATTCTCCTAAAAAAAAAAAACTCTAGTCTGGATAACATCAAACTAATTAAAGCAAAAAGCGTGCTGTTTTTCCACAAGAAAGTCCTTAGATTGGGTATATTTTGACAAAGTGTGCCAACATTAGGAGCCAGAATTTTACACTCTTTTTACTCTTGTGACCTGATATTTAATCAGGGCAATGAAAGAATAATTTACATTAATAAATGGCTGGGGAAATAAATAAGCTATGAAATATGCAGCGTCTGAGCCAGTATGAAATTGCATTTGTTGACCAGCGCCATCAATCTAACGCACACGGCACTCTTAGAAGAAAAGGTTCTATAGGGAACCGTAAAGGGTTCCGTCAGGCGCTTCATATATAGAAACCTTTAGTGGTTCCCATCATGGCATCATTTTATGGATTTAGTTAAACCCATTAAACATGAAAGCGTTTTGTAGTCATTTTTTTCCTTATACACTCTAACAATGCTAGGCTCAGCCTGTTGGGTTATTTTATTGGGTTATGTGTAATATTTTTAACCAGCTGCTGGGTCATTTTTAACGTAAATACAAATGATGAACCCCCTCACATCCCTACCCAGTGCTGGGTCAGTGTAACCCAATGTTGGGAAGTCTGTGCCAATTGGATACATCTGTCAACTGTTTTTTGATGTAACTTTTCAGACATGAATATATAAGAATATTATGATAAGATTGTAATTTAAATAACCTGATATCAGGTTTCTTTCCACAGATCCCCATTGCTGCCCCTGTCACGTCCTAAAATGTTTACTAAATGACTTTTTGAGTATTTTATGTCTGTAAAAGACTGACATAATGTCTTATTTAAAATGAAAAACCTTCAATATCAGGTTGACTGACCCAGCACTGTCAAAAAACAACCCAGCAAATGGGTTAATCAATATATAAAAGCCAATTCACTTGGTCAAAACAACCCAGCATGCGTTCTGTCCAGTATTAACCCAGCGCTGGGTTGCCAAATAACCCAGAAATGGTTGTTTTTAACCCAGTGTATAGAACATTTCTGTTTTTAAGGGGTTCTTTAAAATTGAGTCAAAAACCCTAGGGTTCTATATAGAACCCCAATAAAACATTTTTTCCATGGTTAGAGGAGGTCTATAGTACCTGGAAAGAGCTCTCCGCTCCCGTTCCCATCTCAATGATGCGCAGGACCTGTGGGAAGACATCACAATGCAAAATTACATTTGAGGGTGGCATTTAAGACAGTGTCTAAACTGTCTATGTTGGTGACCCCAGAGCCTGACCTTTGCCCCGAGTCCCTCTCTCTTTCATGTGTGTCCTGACGTCCCGCTGAGATCGGCTCTGATGTCTATTGTGAGGAACGGGTCTGCGATCATCACTGGTTGACCTCCTGGACTCTGGATGAGGAAGAGAACTGGGTGGTCACTTCGGTCCAGGGCTTCAGGATCAGACTCCTGTGGTTCAGGTCAAGCTGGGAAATCTAAGCCTGACTATATAGTGAGTTACTATTAAGTTGATCGCATTGAGAGACTACTGGTGTCAACACGACGGCTTACGATGCTTTTGAGGAACGCAGCGCTGGTCAGTAAAGTTACAGCACACGTCTCCTCAACAACACACACACGACTCGAGGAATCATCACAAATGCTGGAGGACCAATTACACACCAAAGTTTAAAACTTAGACTTATGGGTTTGATCCAGTGTTGTTTTAGTATAATTCAGATACAATTATAGTATTTATTCATTTTTTTTTTTTTTATAATTTCTGTTTTCATTTTAATTTTAGATGAAGTTTTAGTATTTTTTTGTTGTTTTTTGTGTCATTTTCATTCGTTTTAAAAAAATGTCTATATAGATTTTATTTTTATTTTAGTTTAATTCAATTTAGTATATCAGGTTAAACGATATATTGCCTTGGCAGTAAACTAATCTTTTATTTGATTTCAGTTAGTTTGAGGATAAAAGGAAAATGTTTTTATGGTTTTAGTTTTAGTTAACTAATAACCTTGGATTGAACAAAGTACACTATACCAGTCGAAAGTTTTGAGTCAGTAAGAAATAAGAAGAATATAATAATCATATAATGGTAAAAAAAGTTTCTTGAGCAGCAAATCATCATATTAGTATGATTTCTGAAGTATCATGTGACACTGAAGACTGGAGTAATGATGCTGAAAATTCAGCTTTAATCACAGGAATAAATTACACTTTACAAAATATTCACAAAGAAAACAGTTATTTTAGTTTGTAATAATATTTCACGATATTACTGTTTTGCTGTTTAGCCTCAGTCAGCATAAAAGACACAAAAACGTAAACTTTTGAACAGTATTGTGTCAAAATATGAGCAAGTCTCTAAGCAAACACCACTAATAATGTTAATAAAAGCACAAATCAAAAACATCTAGTTCATCACAGGCTGTGAATGAAATGCGAGGGTAATATCGCTACAAAACCTTCATTCGAATACAGGCCGTAAACCAGCAGCGGAAAGAGAAATACTCAAGGAATAGATGTTCACGTTGGAAAACAGCACACGCTGAGCTCTTTCACACAAAATGTAAACTAACACGATATAGCAAACAAGGCTAGAGTTTATATTTAGTGCGTCCAGCCAGAGAATGTAGCAGCACATAGAGAGGATGCTTGACACTGAGGTAAACACACACACACACACACACACACACACACACACACGCACATGCTTGGCTTCCCAGAAGAGCCTCAAACTCTACCTTTATCTTCTCATTTCTTCCTGATCAGATCCTCCCCTCTCTCGAGGTACGAGGTGCTTTTACAGGGAACATTCTGAGACGGTTAAACTCCATTAAGACGCATCTGAGGACGTGAGCCCTGAAAACCGAATCACAGGAACTAGAGTGATATGAAAATTGAGTAAATGAGTTATATTTTAAATAAATACAGACAGACAGGGGTTTTCAAGCTTTTTGATACCCAGGACCCCCTGACGACCTAGAACTAGAAATGTAGAATTAATTTTTACATTTTTTTTAAATTCCTAAATTGAATTACTGGCTTTTGTTTCATATTATAGACTTTTATATTATGATCTACTAAAAAAATCGTTAAAAATTTATCTGGAAAATATTAGCTGTATTAAGTTTGATCTATTTTCTACTTAACTATTAAAGTATCAGATGTACAAACTTTAAAAAAAAAAATTCTCTCTCTTGCTCTCTCTTCACACACACACACGTGTACATACATTATACATATATATATACTGTATGTGCATGTATCAGTGCTGTCAAATTGATTAAATCGCATCTAACATAGTTTGTGTTTATATAATGTGTGTACACATTATATAAACAATATATAAATATATATATACACACACACACATCATATAAACAATCTTTTATGTTAGATGCAATTAATCGATTTGACAGCATTGATACATGCACATACACACACACACATATATATATATATATATAAATGCATAAAAATGCTGCATGTGACCCAGCGGAAGCTGCCACAGGTGTGTTTTCTGGTCGAGTCTTAAAAGAGAGGGTGCGAGTCGATGACCTGTCGGAAAGAATAAAGCCCAAGCAGAGCGATTCTTCACAGACAGAGCTCAAAAACACGACACACACCGGCCTTCAGTCAAACTCCACGTGAAAAACAGCCGTGTAACCAAAACCTGCTCAACTCTGCTCCGCCGAGTGTGAAGCTGTCAGGATGTGACCTCTCCATCGCAGCCGTGTCACGAAGGCCCACCTACATGGACACACACACACACACACACACACACACACACCTGTCAGAGCCAATATCAGCCCTCCATTCACTTCTTCAGCTCTGAAACCCCAGGTCAAGGATTGTCTTTAAATAGGAGACACCTGCCTGTTGTGTCCATAGCTCAACTGTCTGTGATCTCACACTACTTTCTAAATCTGTGCGTTATTTACTGCACTGCAAGCACATCAGATGCTTGAGGTCAAAGGTCAAGGTCACGAGGAGCGGGGCATCTTCCCTGAACGCCACAGCCGCAGAATCCATGTTTAAAAGCCTGTTCGAAAGATTTACATTCCAGATTTCACTGTTAACATGGCAATTAAAATCACATCTGGTAACACTTTACAATGTAATTAATAACACAAACAAACATTAAAAAGTGCTGTTTTTACAGTGGATTTCTGGCTACAGCTGCCAGGTCTTTACTGTAACTTTAACAGGATTTTTTCCAGTGTATTCAGCTATGAAGCATCCGGTCCTCTGGTCACTGTATCAATCAAAACGTTACAACCTCGAAAGAATCTCAAGGACAGTGTTTCAGGATTTTAGGGAGTACTTTGGGTTTCTTCAAAGACAAAGTCGTAATTCACTAGAATCCATCTGAATTTGCTATTAAAAGTCTTTTAAACCAGGATTTCATTTTTTTTCTTCTTCATGTTCTACACAGTCTATAGTAAACCAGCAGGAAAATGCCACCAAGTCACAGTAATGCACTTACATTTCAAAACATGTGGGCAAAAATGGCCTTAGAATGAAATGTTTTTCTTTTTCTGACAAAAACTACCATTCAAAAGTCTTGCAAAAATAT
Organism: Scardinius erythrophthalmus; assembly: GCF_964197995.2. NCBI lineage: Eukaryota > Metazoa > Chordata > Actinopteri > Cypriniformes > Leuciscidae > Scardinius > Scardinius erythrophthalmus. Next base: position 40,059,988 of record NC_138232.1, read on the forward strand.
ATATTTTTTATAAGAAAATAATACATTTATAGAGCAAGGATGGACACATTACATTGATCAAAAGTTTTCCATATCAAATAAATGCTGTTCTTTAAAAAAGATTTAAAATTGAAAAAATGTTTTCAACACTGATAATAACCAGAAATGTTTCTTGAGCATCAAATCATCATATCAGAATGATTTCTGAAGAATCATGTGACACTGAAGACTGGAGTAATGATGCTGAAAATTCAGATTTGATCACAGGAATAAATTACATTTTACTATATATTCATGTAGAAAATATTTAATAACAACAGTTATTCTAAGCTGTAATAATATTCACAATATTACTGTTTTTACTTAATTTTTTTATCAAATGCAGCCTTGGTGAGCAGAAGAGACTTCTTTCAAAAAATAAAATAAAAATCTAGACACCACCAAACTTATGATCGGTAATGTAAATTATTCATAAAACAATGATGTTGGTTAAATTTTATGGATAAGAGTGCAATTTATGGATAAATTCTAATAATGTAATTATTCATATACTGAATTTACATAAGTAAATGGATAAAAAAAATACATTAAAGAATGACCTTTTGTAAACATAAACATACAAATAAATAATAAAGAATAAAAAATGTCAAATCAATTCTAAGTGGCCAATGCTGCTCTTCTGTAACCTACAGGCTGGTAACTGCTGGTTCAATACTGGCTGGATTACATAAACTTCCTAGTTCTATGAAGTGAAGTTATGGTTATTAAAACAGGATTCTGAGTTAGGATGTTTGTCACACAGCCAAGCCTCAGTTAAATGACTACAGCCTGACAGAAAGAAAACCAGCAGGTGAACACAGTACAACCAGTAAACACACAGTAGACCAGTCAGACCCACATCTGATGAACCACACATGAATAACTACAATCTCATTCTGTATGTCGCAACATGATTCTCAATAGCCTTGAGCACAACTTCATGCCAGAGGAAGACTGACACAAATAAAGGAAAGAGGTGGATTCCGCTCTCAGATTGTCTGGATGAGAGTTGGGAAACGGGAACGATACTGATCCCGGAAAGCGCACAGAGGGATTTCCAGAAACGCCGTCCGAAAGAAAGGACCCTTAAAAAATTCCCAATACTTCCATTAACCTTTAGGCACAAGGACCCAGAAAGCCCTCCGCACGCGTGAGTCATGAGGCAAGCAGCCTCCGCCAACACATAAACACACAACTGTTTGTTTGAAAAAAGCAGGTTGATCAGGTGGAAGTTTAAATGCTAACCATGAGCTGTCCATAAACATGTGCTGATGTTTTCCAATCATGTAACAGTAGAAAGAACATAAGTACAGGCAGCGCGCCAAGATATATCCCAGCTAACAGGGAACATTCTCAGAACGTTCTGGCAACTCATGAACAAACGTTCTTCCGGTAACATTAATAGAATGTTTTTTCCAAGTCATTTAATAATGTTCTCAAAACTTTAGCACAAATACATCATTAATGAAACGGTTTCGTCTAACATTTTTTAAATGTTGCTGCTTGTTTCAGAGAACATTCATAAAGTAACATTCCCATCATGTTTGAAGAATGATCAAATGGAATGTTCCCTTAAAGTTTGCATAGCCAAGGAACGTTTTCTAAACATTTAAAAAACGGGATGTTTTGAACGTTCCGAGAACATTCAGAAATAACTTTCTTAGAACATTGGATAGTCAATCAGTGGCAGAGCTTGGCTTTTCAGTGTTCAATATGACTGACAGAGTGCAACAGTGCCGGTCCACTTTTTCAGCAGCCTTGGTTACAAAGGGTTTGTTTCATTCATTGTTCTTTTTTTTTTTTTTTTTTTTACTTTGATAGAGTTTTAAGCCATGAATCAAACCAGCCAGAGGTACAAGACTGCAATTCCTTTATAAACACACCATTTTCACTGCTCAATAAACAAGCTACAGTTAGTCCAAAATGCAGCCGCTAGAGTTCTTACTAGATCAAGAAAATATGATCATATAACACCGATTTTATCATCACTACATTGGTTACCTATAAAGTTCCGTATTAATTACAAGGTATTGCTACTGACTTATAAAGCCCTAAACGGCTTAGCTCCAGTCTATTTAAAGGATCTTCTATCGCCCTATAATCCATCGCGCTCTTCAAGATCACTAAATTCGAGGCTTCTGGTCATACCTAGGATATCCAGATCCACCAAAGGAGGGAGAGCATTTTCACATTTAGCTCCAAAACTCTGGAATAGCCTTCCTGATACTGTTCGTTGCTCAGACTCGCTCTCCCAGTTTAAAACTAGATTAAAGACGCATCTCTTCAGCCAGGCATTCATATAATACTTTTAATCTTACAGTTCAAACTACAATCCGGCCTCTAGTTCATAAACGCCAGAGGAGAACTGGCCCCCGACTGAGCCCGGGTTCTCCCAAGGTTTTTTTTTCTCTTTTTTTTTTTTTTTTTAATAGATGGAGTTTTAGGACACCATTAGGTCACTTGATGGAGTTTTTCGGTTCCTTGCCACTGTTGCCTTTGGCTTGCTCAGTTGGGGATATTTTGGGGATATTTAATTTTATTTTATCAATCAATAAATTCCACTAGAAACAAACCTTGTTGTATTATTTTAATTTAATACTGTGAAGCTGCTTTGATACAATCTGTATTGTGAAAAGTGCTATACAAATATACTTGACTTAATGTGAGTGGGCTGCACTACAGCGTTCTTGGTGCAATTAGTTTGCTTCGATTCTCTGATTGGTGGAGATTTCTGTGCAGAATCATGGGTACTGTAGTTTTCAACAGAAATTCCACTGTTAAAGGTGCTCTAAGCGATGTCACGCGTTTTCTAGGCCGAAACATTTTTTGTCACATACAGCAAACATCTCCTCACCATTCGCTAGCTGCCTGTCCCCTGAACACACCGTAAAAAAACGCAATCTCTGTAGACAGCCCAGGCTCCACAAACGGCAACAAAAACAAACTGGTCCAGCCTGGACCACGAAACATAACACACAGTGTTCCAGCCAATCACAGACAATAATGATTTGGGTGTGGGGAGTGGAGGAGAGAGAAGCATGAAGAGGGAAGTTAGCTAGAGGAGAGATGTCCTAGACAACAACAAAAACTAACGTTCGAATTATATTATGTGGAAGAAATTTAATAGGTTCTATATGTTTGCATTTTCTTATATTCATAGAATCTTAGAAATATGATGATAATCAGATGAATGTAGTGTTGATACATATTCTTATTAATATATGTATGTCTATGTCCTTGTATATGACCGGACAAAAGTTAATGTGACTGAATGTATGACCGAGACGGAGAGTCTCCATTCAAGGGTGTAATATGATGTTATGGCTAAGATGTATCTTGATGTAGCCTCGGGAAAACAACCTTGGGGGAGGAACAACTATAAAGAATGAAGGATACCCCCCACTCGTTGTCACACTCTGCAGGCACTTTGACTGTATGACTGCTGACCTTTCCTTGCAAGGGAATAAATAATTGTTAAAGACAATTGATACCTGTTTGTCTCTTATTCAGTGCTGTAAAATTGTTTGCCACTACAATTCTCTTGAATTTTGATATGACCGACACACGACCAAAGAGACGACGTTCCGATGAACAAATAGCAAAGAAGAGGGACAAGGAGAAGGAACGCGTGAAGTCCCGAATTCATGACTGTTTCAGGAAGCACGGAAGGGAGGGGGAGGGGCCGGGATGAGGAGGAGGGAGGGTCGAGCTAGCCTCCGTTTTGTTTGACAGTACTTCGAACGTCAACAAGAAGTGACGTCACCCAACATCGCTTAGAGCACCTTTAATTGTGATTATTTAAAAAATAAGTTGAAATAATGCAGGCTGATAGTTTTAACACCGTAGCTTACAGTAGGTCTGGTAAAAATTAATTCCCCTGTGGATTTTTCTTCCAGAACCGGTCTGTTGCAACGCTAGTACATGTAATACAATTAATTTATTTAGAAAAACTTGTACTTTTAAATTTAATTATTAAAATATTTACAGTGTGTAGGTTGTGTCATTATTGGTATCGAGAATCATGGAATTTGATACACAGTGCACATTGAATTATTACACAGTCAACAATTGAAATGAAAAGCCCTTTTCAGACTGAATGTATAAATATTGACAATACTTTAATCTGGTCTCATGATCAGGTTACACACGGAGAGTGACATACATGTGGAAGGTGCAGGAAACAAGTGAATACTGATTTCTTTGAATGGCACACATCAGAAGAGCAGCAGAAAATCATTAGGTGACAATCATTTGTTGTGTGTAGTTGTGCACTGTGCTGATGTGCATAGCCTGAGATTGAAGAGAACAGTATCAAAGCATTAAAGTTGTCTTGGCTTAAAAATAAAGCATCTTAATAACGGCGATTAAAATACTGTCTAAAATAAATACTAAATCCAGTTCACAGAAGCTGCTGTGGAGTAAAAGACAGGAGAAAGCAGCACGTTTCCAGTCTTTGTCGGGCGCTATGGCGCGTAGGGACGGACTCTGGTCTATGAGGCATCCTAAAAATCAAGCGTTACCATGATTGAGGTGAGGTTGCCATGGATACCGTCCAGCATTTGATGTGAGGTCACTTCCTCCGGCTCGCATTAGTGAGAGTCCATCAGCTGGGATGGCAGTCACCACTTTGATACGGTGAATAATGCTAGCAATCGGCCGTATGATGGGGATGTAAGGTCAGATCCCATTGGTCAGGTCCTGAATAACGCCCCCCAACACCAGCTTCCGGAGAAACTCCTTCTCTTTGGATATGTTGTGTGTCCATGACTGGGTGTGTGTGAGAGAAAAAGAGAAACAGAAAGAGCACAATGAAGCAAACGGTCATTGAGAGTTTGTCACGTGCTGCGCTCAATAGAGACATGACGTCTGCACATGCAGCTTTGCTTTTGTTTTCACAACCCACAAAAGAAGTTTGGACGGTCCACCTCCAGTAAACATGTAAGACGACGGTCTGTCATACCACACTACACAACAATTACAGTGAAATATGGTGCCATCTACTGATTTCTGCAGATTTTTTGGTAATTTACGCTGAATCATCCATGTTTACTTTTGTTAAGATATAAAATGTACATGCTAAATACACAATGAAAAAATATATATACACAAGTCAACAATGACAATAGAGTAGACCTGACAATAGAGCTGGTTTCACACAACATGGGTGTGTTGAATAAGTAGTTATGGCCCTTTTATGCTATTTTAAAGGTTCCTAATGTTGTTGTGGAGTCTCCTACAACAGGTTTACATGCATCAAGGTCAAAAAACGGTTTAATTTCCTCATAATATACATTTGCACATCACCACATTTTCAATGATTCTCAAAGACTCGTCAGATGAATCAATCTCTCTAAATCCCTCCTTTCCACGAGCTACTCTGCTCTGATTGGCCAGACAGCTCAGTCTGTTGTGATTGGTCTACTGCATACAGCGTGCAGCTCTGCTTGTCCTGAGGCTCTCTACACCGTAAACTAAACACAGTAACGAACAATGACGTCGATTTTACCATATCAATCCGAGCGTGAGGCCGATGATGAAACAATGAAAGAACTAGTTCTTCAACCCGAACCTCCATCGTGATTCGACCAGGACTCAGTGTTTCTCAGTGATACGCTACTCAGTTTGAGGTACATTATGAGATGTTGCAACTGTAATTCCTCACCATCAGCATGAACAAATGCATGTCCATCAACAAACCGATTATTTTACTTGTACTAATTGTACTGTATTAGTATTTTTCTAATATATTGCGGTGAACATGTGGAAACTGTATCAATAACAGTGCATGTATGCAATGAGCCGAGCTCTAGCGTGAATGACTGATGTAACATAAACGTTGGCAAAACAAATATTGCTCCATGCTTAATCTTTCCTCAAAGTAGTGAGAACAACAGACAATCTGCATTAACAGACAGTTTTAGGTAATAGTGATTAGCAGTGCCACTATTAATGCCAGACAGTGATAAGGTGAGTTAGCCAGTTAGCAGGACCTACACAATATAAAACTCAAAACTAAGCATTTTGAACCGCATCTTTCAAGAGCTAGCGGTTTGCGAATCCTGCATTGAACTCCGAGATTTGAGAAGCAGTCATCAGTAAAATAAAGGGAACACAGCAAAAGTTTAGGATTATACTGCTGTGGTATTGTGGTAAAGATGAATTTTAACCACTGATTCTTCACATGCTCGTCCTTGGGCAGTGAAAAAAACAAAACAAAAAACAACTGGCTTTACCTTCACACTGTAGAGCACAGCGTCTTCTCAACATGATGCTATTCAGCATCCACAGGAATCAGCTGAAGTGTTTGAGGTTCAAGTTTTCCCTGGTGTCTGCGCACGCAATAAGTGGGCGGGCAATATGCTAATGTTTCGTCTCGACGTCACAACGAAACGGCTTATGACTCGTTTGAAAAACGATTCATTTCATTGATACTGTGAATAAGCTAAAGTCCCAAAAAGTCGGAGTTTTCCTTTAAAGGACAAGTTCGGTATTTTACACTTAAAGCCCTGTTTTCAGATCGTTTCTGATGAAATAGAACGGTTAAGATTGAAATTTGGACACATGCTGCTGGCCCGAGAATTTTCGGTTTCTGTGGTAGCACCCCCCCACCTCCACAATGCTGCATAGGTGCACTGGAACAATCCTTCCTAAAACGCATTAAACTTTCGTTTACAAAGACGTGAAACTCACCGAGTGGTCAGGGGTGTTCACTGATATGCTCACACAAAAATCGCTGCAGAAGATGCTTTCCAACAGGTGTTTTACCATTCGTTGTAAAACTGTGGATCTATTTTTCCAAACGCCTCACACCCGTAGATTCTTCCGTTGAGAGCTTGAATAATAGACACTCCAGCCCAGTTGGTGGCAATAATGCACCTTTGCCAATTGCAAGCAAACCACTGGCATTTCATTGAATACACAGAAGAAGCAGAAGATCGCTGTCTTAAAAATGTTTGGACAGCGTAGCCTACGATACCGCGACTGCATAAGACTACATAAAGAATACAAACAACCCCATTTCCGTTTGCGGCGGCGGAGTAATACCGTACCTCACAGCACATCCAATACAAGTCAATGGAGTTGGACAAAAACTACGATAAAACCTGTTGGAAAGCATCTTTTGCAGCGATTTTTGTGTGGGCATATCAGTGAACACCCCTGACCACTCGGTGAGTTTCAGGTCTTTGTAAACGAAAGTTTAATGCGTTTTAGAAAGGATTGTTCCAGTGCACCTATGCAGCCATTGTGGAGGTGGGGGGGTGCTACCACAGAAACCTAAAATTCTCGGGACAGCAGCATGTGTCCAAATTTCAATCTTAACCTTTCAATTTCATCAGAAACTATCTGAAAACAGGGCTTTAAGTGTAAAATACCGAACTTGTACTTTAACTATGACAAGACAGGTGTCAGAAATTCACCAGGGTTCAAGGTAAAAATGCCTCTGGAAGTGACAAATCTATTGGGAAAAGCAGTGAATTCCTCTTTTTTATGTTAGAGTTGAAAGGTAAACTTTTTCCTAAATATCAATTCCAAATATTGCTCTTTAATACGAATAGTAAAGCGGCTAGTTTTGGAACTGAGCAATCATTAAGATGAGGTCAGTGTGGTGCCGTTACCTCTTTGATTGCAGACATCTTTAGCTTCTCGTAATAGTGCAAAGGGGCACGAGGTGCATTCATGTCATATCCGAATCCGGCCACCGCCACCTCGTCACAGTTATGGAGGGCCATTGTGATTGCAACAGTCCCCAGTGTAGGAATATTCTGAAGGAAATAAAACACTTTTAGTATTACAAGTTGATTAGTATTCAGTGACAGCATATAAAGTACTCAGTAGTCATACATGTAGGCAAAGATACCTTTATAGAAAATGACTCAAGTTAAAGACACATTAAGAAAAAAGTAGTTTTTTGAGACTGAACTGGCATTAAAAATGCTCAACTCAGAGAACCCATTTTATAAATGATTCATTCAGACCAATTTATGAACCAATTTCACTCAAAAGGATTGCGCAAATAAAAATTATTCACGGCCATTTGTAAATTGAATGTGTCTGGCTTCCGGTCTCATCCGCTTCCAGTTTTTTTTTAGCTGTACAAAACTGCTCGTTGTACTGCTTGATATTACAAACTGGCATTTCATACCATATTATTTCAATGTATTGTCATAATTATAAACGTACTAGTATGTAGTGAAAATCGTTTTTTTTTTTTACTTCGTTATTCTTCTAGTTATTAACCTATAGAGGCTAATGAATCAGAAGTCTTGTGTATTCACAGAAAATAGCTTACTTACATGTTGCTAAAATAAGGTGGATAACTTGCAACTATATTGTTTGTGCAAAAGTAATGCATCAGAGTAAAATAATTCAGCTGCAAAAAGTCTAAGTAAACCGGAAAGACATCAGACATTTATACTCAAGTAGTCATTTTCTATTAAATGATGAAACAATCAAGTTTTTATTCATTACTATATGTTAATTGTAAGATTAAATGCATGACTGAAGATGGAAGTGCAACACTGAAGAGCCATGGATGGACTGAACGCTTATGTTGAGTGCACTGCTCACACACCTCAGTGCAGATAATGCAGCGTGTGACTGACTTTATCAGAGACACAGAGAGAGCAGGAGATGTGTGTGTGTGTGTGTGTTTATCAGCAGAGAAGGATCATCCAGTCACGACCTGATCCATCTGGGAGACGAGAGTGATGGTGAAAGTCTTATCACCACAGTGAGACACTCTCTAGGCTAATCCTGCTCCAGACACTCCGCCTGCATGCTGATAACAGGAAACGCATCACAGCTCGAGCCCCTCAAACACTCGTCTCCATGACAGCAGAGGATAAACAGACCCTGGATCAGGCGGGACTCATATAGTCAAGAGCTGCGTCCCAAATCACGTACTTGTGCACTATTCAATGCCATTTTGTAGTATAAATACAGCGAGTAGTGCGTACTGAAAACTCGAAAAAGAAAAAGTACACTCTGAGTTCCCGGATGATGCACTTATTTAACCGTGTGGAACGTTGGACACTTCATGCACTCAAACTGAGGCAGCTTTAATTACGTAGCAGAGGGTGAGGGGCTATCAGACTCCAATGTTGAAAGATAAAATAAACGTATAAAAGTTCTTACACTACACAGTTGAGTACATAGGGCATAGTACATAGTGTATAAGTGCATAGTGCCTCATTTGGGACACAGAGAGCCTGGGACTTTATGTTGTTGTTTTTATTATGCTTATATGCCGCTGTATATTTCGTTTTGTTGCTTATGTTTATCTTATGATTAAAGTAACGTTTAATGTTACTTCTCCTTTCCTGAACTTTGTAAAGTTACGAGTAAAGTCCTTGTAAAGTCCTTTCGTTTTGTTGCTTATGTTTATCTTACGATTAAAGTTACGTTTAATGTCCGCCGCCTCCTTCCCTGAAATTCGTAAAGTTACGTTTGATCACTTAAAATCAAATTATTTTATTTAATTCTAATAAAACAGCTGCGAGTGCTGAATTACTACTCATCCAGGTCACGTTCTCTGGGTTAACTTGGTTAAAACAATCATACTAAAAATTTTACTCTGTTGTTATGAGACACTTGTTGCACGTTGCAGTAAGCTAGATTGACATTAGAATATCATATTAATAAAAGCTTGATGATTTGTGTTGCCAAATGCCATTCAATTTATTTTAACTCTTTTGTTTGTTTTGAAGATGAAAAACGTACCAAGCACAATGTTCTCTCTCCATTCCTGATTTCTAACACACACTCACAGGGTTCGGCTGATCTTGTGTCTGTCAGAGCAGAAACTAAAGCTGATGCTCTCTGTATGTTTTTCCGTCGTCTCCGGTCGCGTTCATATGTAAATTGCATGAGCTTATTTTGTCTATTAGATTGAAAGATCTGAAAAAAACCCACACATTAACCCACCCATAGACCCTCTCCTTGAAGAAATCAGGACAGAAGTGGTTGAAAGTGGACAATAGAGACGGATTAAAACACCAGGTGTAAACGGGAAAGTGTCTCCCTCGTCTACTTGTGATCCTATCGACCAAAACGCATCTTAATACCAGGAGTAAACAGTGCCTTAACTTAATGCCTTCTCATGACATATTGCAGACTCTGCTCTGGCTGTGCGAGCTCATGTGTTTTGAAAGCTTTGGTGAGGTTATGCTTTCATAGCTATCTTGCTATTGCCCTAACTGTAATAGCAATGAATGCTGGGTTTCTCATGAACTGACTGCTTAAATGATTATAGTGTTTGCGCCTCACCCCTCTTCCCATGACGCCTTTATTAAGTGGAAGACCGATGAATCTGAAGGCCGCTTCCTGGATGAAATACGGGTTCAGGATCCGCATGTCTTGTGGATCTCTGGGAACGACACGTGCCACGGACTTCCAGAATCCCTCCATACTCCGCTGAAAGACATCAAGAACACAACACACTACGAATGAACATGAATGAACACTTGCAATGAATAGCTAAACCTTCGTGACTTCTCTGATGGTGAGCAGAAGCAGCTTTTCTTTTCAAACACTCCTTTGACTCCTGCTCTGTGAATATGCTATTATAACTGTGGAAAGGCCTTAAGGGAAACTGACACAGAGCGGTCACTCGCAGCCGCTGAATAACGCTCTCAGCTGAGTAAATAATCCGCTCACTTTGATATTAAGAATAAAAAGGGTGACGCTGCGTTTGAAGCCAAGAGCGTGTCCGAACACGGACCTCTCGCTCGCCTCGTGGGACGCCCACTTCACCTGCAACCAATAACAAGGACCGTACGGACACACCTGGGAGAGAGTGACTGTAACTACGCTTGACAACTCCGGTGGGATTTCATCAAACGGCATCCCAACCCTGAAAGTCACATATAAACACGCCGTGTAATTACGTCCTGCACAAAGCCTGTGTTTTCCTTTCAAGGAAGGGACGGGCTTTACAGTGGGTCACAAAAACAACAAGTGCTTTGACCCAGAGAGCCTTACTTGTGGTTTTCTGGTGTAACACAAACCATGTGTGACTCGGCATAACACACACTCAACTATCAGTCGCCATCAGCCTCCTTTAAGATGTGCACAAACTCCTCCCTTACAATCTACACCAATCAACTGATTCAGTCAATTCATGACAACTTCGAGGCATTCGCTATTTAGAAGATACTGAATGAAGCCATTGTATTTATAAAGCTTTTGTGATTCATTTCTACACTACCATTCAAAAGTTTGGAGTTAAGATGTTTTAAATGGTTTTGAAAGTCTCTTCTGCCCACCAAGGCTGCATTTATTTGATCAAAAATACAGTAAAACTAAGTTAAAATAACTCTTTTCTATCTAAATACATTTTAAAAAGTCATTTATTCCTGTGATCAAAGCTGAAATTTCAGCATCATTATTCTAGTCTTCAGTGTCACATGATCCTTCAGAAATCATAAAAAAAATTGTCGAAACACTTAATAATAAACGTAATAAATATTTTTACAGTATTCTTTGATAAATAGAAAGTTCAAAACAACAGCATTTATTTTAAATAAAAATCTTTTGTAACATTATGAATGTCTTTGCTCTCTCACATTCATTGCATCCTTGCTGAATTAAAATGAAATCTTACTGACTCCAAACCTTTTGATTGGTAGTGTGTTCACAATCAATGCCATTTCAAACCAGTTTGTACAAAATACTGCATTAATATCTTAAAATAATAATAAGTCATGATGTAAAAGTCTGACCAGCATTACTAAGAATGCAGAAAGCAAAGGTAAAAATCTGTTTTTCTACCCTACCACAGTAAACTTCGAGAGATAAAGCGGCAAACATTCAGCGAGCGCTCGGCAATGTGTTGTTGAGACTCACAGGGCGAGAGTGATAAACACACAGGTGGAAAATGTGACGTGGCTCAGGCAGAGAGAGGTGAACACAATACCCCGCGCCGTGGAGAGGAGAGGGCCCATTTAAAAGCCCCATGAAAAACAAGAAGCGCAAACAAAGCCAGAAAGGCAAGGAAGACCCTGTATCAATCACCCTGTGCAGGATCCTCCTCCTACATTGCACGAGGCCTTTGTACGCAGAGTTTCTCTGATACCTGTCACCGAGCTGCTGGAAACAGACCTGCAGGTAAAAAAAGAGCTGACTAATGATCACGAACTCTGAACTCTGGTGATGTGTGTCCGCCTGATAGTGCCGTCCAAATGGCTTATTGTGCTGTATCACACACACGGTCACTCAACACTGCCGTAGCAACAAACGGAAAACTAATCTGAGCGCAGTGTTTTCTGCACTGCTGAAAGTACAGAGCTAGTGGTCTAATTCAAAATTATGAGATATATCGATGTGTGTGTGTGTGTGTGTGTGTGTGTGTGTGTGTGTGTGTGTGTGTGTGTGTGTGTGTGTGTGTGATTATGTGTGTGTTTGTGTGTATCCTATATATATATATATATATATATATATATATATATATATATATATATATATATATATATATATATATATATATATATATATATATAGGATAAATGCTGTTCTTTTTTTACTTTTTATTAGTAGGGAAGGCTATTTTTTGCCCAGGAGTGTGTATATAAATATATAAATAACTTTGTCAGCAAACTTAGTTCCTGAATATTTCTCACGATTATACAAATAAAAAATAAAATAAAAAAAACTTAAATTTAAGTTATAAAAAGATGAGTGTTTAGCACACATTGTGGCAATAAACACTGTAATTGATTAAATATATTTCTTTATATTTTTACAATATATTTCTTCCCAATTTAGTTATTCATTATACGCATAAAATACAGGTTATTTTAGGTTTTATTGTAAAAATCACATATAATAGATAAATGTACAGTTGGCCTGTCACTCTCTCTAAATAAATAAATAATAATCTGTAATAATGACTGGTTATCATAACTAAATAAATACATCTTATGAAAGGGATAAATGTACAGTTAGCTGGTCATTATCACAAAACAAACAAACAAACAACTAAATCTGTTATAGTAACTGGTTAACAATAAATAATTGAATAAATTAATTATGAATCTTATGTAAAGAGTTAAATATATAGTTAGTTGGTCATTATCACAACACAAACTAACAAAAAAAAATAATGGCCAACTAACTTTAACTAACTAACTAACAAACATGAATGAATGAATAAATATATTGAACAAGCAAATCAATAAATAATACATTTATCAAGAGTATGCTTTAATTGAAAATAATTTAATTGTCATGTCTCTTTTTAGTCTTTTCAATGTGGTTGATGAAATAAAAAACCTTGTTATCTTTAAACCTCAATTTCTCTCTAGAGAAAATTAATGACTAATTGATTACTTCCAGAACATTTGACTTCTGTTTGAGAAGTAAACATCTCAATTCATTTACTCAAATAAATACATTTTTAAATGAATCGGAAAAAGACTCATGAGCTGAATCAAATGTAACAAATCGGTCAAAGTCATTACTTTCGGTCATATCCGATGTTATCCACACACATCCCCAGATGGGTAATCCTCAAACCCTTTGGTTTCTAGCCCCAAACTTCTCTTTCTTTGGTTAAAAGAGTTCCTGACACATTTTTGAGCGATGACGCTGGCCTGTAACCTGTGGGCGTGTGTTTGCCTGCTCTTCAGAGGGGCCGTGGAAGCCATTACGGCTCACACACTACAATGGCCGCTCTCAGTCGCTCTGGCACTCTGGAGGTGCGAGTCGCAGACTTTATCACAGAGTCCATCAGTTTCCAGTGGGCTGACACACACTGTGGCATTCATAAACCACTGTGGCTTTCTGCAGGAGTCTGATGAGTGGTAGAGGTCGCTGACCCTGACTTTGACCCCCAACCCTCGGTCTCCTCATGTCTGAATCACCAGACTCTGAAGACACGACAATCATAAACACTATTGTGTCTCAGTGTGTATGTCATACAAAGCATCTAATGATGTATAGACATGAGCTCGGTTCCTTCCTAGGCTGCATGTTTAGTAAGGCTCCGAATGACAGAATAGATGAGCTCACCAGGGTTCGTAAAAAAAAGAAAAGAAAAAAAAAATTATATTTAGGATGTGTCCCAAGAAAAGAAATCATGCATGTCGAATCAAAAATTATAGTCACATTGAATCTTCTTGAGTTGAATGAAATCTTCTCAAATGTTCTCAAAATTCAATCTTCTTGTAAAATGTTGCTTCTCTTCTCGCGTCAAATCAAATCTTCTCAAATTCTTCTTAAAGGAGAACTCCGGTCAATTTTAACATTGAGCTCATTTTTTTGTACATTTGGAGTGCTGTCAGTACAGAGAACAACGACAAAAATCGGTGTTGCCTACACCGAGTTATTCTATTTTTAAAATTTGCACCCTGTTGACTTCAACGGGGCAAGTACTAAACCTGCTTTTAGCCTCTTAACATCCTTGATGTGTCATTACAAGTGCACAGAAAATGTGAGTGATTCCTTCTGAGTGAACACGAGTGGATCTGACTGCAGTTGATGTGAAAGATATTAATAAAAATTATGTTTATTCAGCCAGCGCTCATACCTGTATTTTCTTACTGTTTTCAGTCGAAGTCCATAGTAGTCGTCGATTATCGAGTTCACGCGCATAGGTTTAGTACCTATGATCACGCGCGTGAACCCTCTTGAATGTTCTCAAATTTGAGTCAAAAAATAAAATCGCATCTTTTCAAATGCAATCTTTTTTTTTATCTTAAGAAATGTTCTTGAAATGTTCGTTCTGTTTGAGTCAAATCAAATCAGACTTTCTATCTATTTTTCTTAAATGTTCTCAAACCTTCTTGAATGATCTCAAATTTGAGTCAAGTACTCTTAGTCAAATTAAATCGAACCTTTTCAATCTTGTTCTTTAAATATTCGTTCTGTTTGAGTCAACAGATTTTCTCTAATCTATTTATCTAGTTGTCAAACCATCTTGAATGTTCTCAAATTGGAGTCACATCAAGTCAATTTGAATATTGTTTTCAAATTCAATCCTTTTTTAATCTTCTGAAATGCTCTTGCGATATTCCTTCTCTTCTATTCCTGAGTCAAATCAAGTCCTCTAATATATTCTTTATAAAGTTCTTAAATTTGAGTCACATTAAATGATCTTAGTAAAAACTAAATCTTATCTTTTCGAATTCAGTATTTTCTTCTCTATTTTTTACTTTTTTTATTCTTCTAATGAAATGTTTTCAACGGTCCTTCTCTTCTCTTCTCATTTATTGTTCAGTTTGTTCAGTAAATCACTGTTTTGGCAGTAATAGGTAATGGATCTACTTAAAACTCTTCTCTTCTCTTCTCTTCTCTTCTCTTCTCTTCTCTTCTCTTCTCTTCTCTTCTCTTCTCTTCTCTTCTCTTCTCTTCTCTTCTCTTCTCTTCTCTTCTCTTCTCTTCTCTTCTCTTCTCTTCTCTTCTCTTCTCTTCTCTTCTCAACAGCAGTTATTTTATTGACCCCTTGTCCACCAGCTCACGTTTACTTTACTGTATGGCCGCGTTTGAAGCCGATTTCAAAGAGGAGACAAAAGCAAAAGGACAGCAACTACAACCCGTCCACAACTAGGACAGCTGACACAACTCGGCAGATCTTCGGCTGGGCTAACATCTCACATATGGTGGCATTAGTCTAAACAGGCCACGCAAAGACAACCGATGATTTAGCTGTTTTGATGCATCATTTACGACAAGATATCTTGGCCGTTCTTTTGCTTTCAGAAGACATAGCTGCAATTTAACTCCAAATCAACAAAGATTCAAGTCAAAGAAACACAAGCTAAGATTACAGCCAATAAACACACACGAATGAAAAAACATCTAGTTCATCTCTGACCTCTCAATTATCCTCATCAGTATTCCTGACTGAATGTTCTGAACGGAGGAATATTTACAAGACGGACTGCACACTTCAAAACCTTCACCGAATTAACACGTTCCGCTCAATTTCACGTGTAAATTAGAGCCGTGATTGTAGCATGCAGTAGGACGAGAACGAATGCTTCACATGGACGGGTCAGTGACGGATAATGCTCTCGAAGTGGAAGAGACATTTAAACTGAAAACAATTATCTGAAGAATTCATTTCACCGGTCCTAGCCGTGAAGTTTTCGGTTTAAGTCTGTTTATCATTATGCAAAATTACCCAAATTCGACTTAAATTGGTTCATTTATTGTTCAGTTTGTTCAGTAAATCACTGTTTTGGCAGTAATAGGTAATGGATCTACTTAAAACGCACGCTATGGCATGAAACAATCTATCTTGAAACAATCAGAGTAGCTGAATGTTTAAGAGAAATAAACGTAAAACCATTTTAAGACTTTTTAAAGCAAATTAAAGTGTAAAATACCAATTTTGCAAAAACTAAAATACAATAACAATCTAGTTCAAACAATCAAAGTGTTTTTTTCCCCCCACAAAATACCCCCAAATATAACATGGTAAATAGTTTCCACCAAAAAATAGTTACTGTAGTATATTCCTAGTTTAAAATGTACAAGCATAATTGGTGAATATTGTCTTCAGGTGTCTTTAAACTGCAGTCCGAAGCAGCATTTACACCATGAAAATAGTTGTTTAAACACTTATTAAATTACACTACTGTTCAAAAGTTTGGGGTCAGCACAATAAAAAAATTAAAAAAAGACATTTAAGGGGCAATGACATGAGAAATCAAATTTGCCTTGATTTTTTTACATAAGAGGTCTTTGTACCATTCAAAGTTTTTTATTATAGCTTAAAACATCTTCCTCATTATAAACTGTATAAAATGTATCACTGTTTTCAACATCGATAATAATCGGAATTGTTTCTCGAGCAGCAAATCATCATATTAGAATGATTTTGAAGGATCATGTGACACTAAAGACTGGAGTAATGATGCTGAAAATTCAGATTTGATCACAGGAATAAATTACAGTTTAAAAAAAAATTACAATAATAAAAAAATATACCTATTTTGAACTGTAATCATTTTCCATAATATTACTGTTTTTATTGTATTTTTGATCAAATAAATGCAGCCTTGGGCTTGGACTTCTAAAAAAATGTAAAATATTTAGAGTTGTGTAAATCAGGTAATGACAGATTCTTACGGAAAGATGTAAGAAAAAAGCGTGCACTTACTAACAAAAGGAAAAGTCATGAGATGCTGAGATCTCAGAGATGCCTTATTAAAAGACTCTCATATCTGCCAGAATGCCTCCGTTTTTCTCTACACGTGACAACCAAGACTTTTTAAGACTTCAGGATCTTTTAGATTTTTTTCTTTCATTTAAGCCATAATATTATTTCTTTTCCAGGACCCCTTTCACATAAGAACACTCACGTACCATATTCAAGAGATTCGTTTCTCGCTCTTCTCCGAACCTACAATTCTCTCTTAGCCCTAATGGCTTTTGGGCTGGCGGTGGGAATTCTAATGGAGTAGGATATAGAAGGCACGTTATCTGTGTTTTTAGAGAAAGAGTAAGTCAAGCTGCGGCCCATGGGAAAAGGTGCTGTATGGAGACTCTCTAAAGACACATCAACAAATCCCAGCCATTATCAGGATACAGTCAAACATACAGAACTGCTCTCCCACAACCTGTATATGAATATAGATTCACTGAAAAATAGCCAGTGCTAAAAGTGTGGCAACAGAAATATTACAAGCAACTCCTGACGACCAGCTACACGTTGGTGACTTTTATTACAGCGCTGTGACCCGGGGATCCAAATAATGCGGAAATGTCCTTGAGCTGAGTGAACTAGAGTCAGCTTTCATCATGGGAGACGGTCCTCAAGCAGAACAGAGACCAGATGTGTGCGCCATTTTCATTAGCATTCTGGAGATAACGGCGAGAAAGAGCTGCTTGACTGAACCCAAACCCAGGAGACAAGGTGCCCATTCTTGCAGCCCAGATTACACAATTAAGCACATCATTGAGCTCCTGTCAGTCGCCTGAGGAAACGCTACACTGGCCGTCTCACGCACAGCTGCATGAAACACAAAGCCTCATCCGGCTCTACTCACTACAACGCCAATGCCGTTTCATGGGTACCTGCGCTGACAAACTTCTGAGTTTCAGGAGTGGTCTGCTTTCCACTTAGATTGGATTCAGCAATTTTACACTCATCAATCTTGTAAATCCATCCCTCTTCTAAACATTGTAATAATTGTTATGACAATGGTGTTATGACACCAAGATAACGTTATCTAGCTGCCTAGCAAAACTGCAAAGATGACTGTATAGTTTTGAAAGCATCAGTAAGAAAAAACTTCATCCCTGTTACAGCAAAAGTGCTTGATATTTATAGTTACATTATAGCTGTATAATTTCCAGCTTGTTTTTAACTGTGAACAGAAAATGTTTTATGTTAAAATATGTAGCTAAAAATAAAAAAATGCTCAGTCTTTTTTGGTGGGGGAAGTAATAAAAAAAAAAACAACAACAACTGGGCCAGCAATAAAACAAAGTCTTGTTTTTTGATCCCTGTCACTTATATTTAATATCAGCGTACAGAGCACACACTGTGCCGCCCCCTACTGGTACATGCACTGCAGGTCTACATCTAATAATCATCTTTTAAAATATGCATGACTGATTTTTTTATCAGACGACTTTCTTTTTTTTTTTTTTTTTTTGCATTTTCTGAGCTATTGTAAAGAAAAAACTGTGGAATAGACTTAAACATGTTATGAATGGAAATGAGAATACGGATGCAAAAGAACCAAATTAGTCACAATATTTGATAAATACTTTTAATAAAAAATAGAGAATGTAATTTTGTTTGTGAGCTTGTTAGTCGTGTGCTGTATGAGTGGTCAAGTTTTTGCATGTCTTACAAGCCTTTCCCGGTACACCATGTGACGCAGCCATTTGAAGTCCATGGGTTTGAAGGCGGAGAAGACGAAAAGCGAGCTCTTCTCGTAGCGCTCGGGTTTCTGGATGGCTCCTTCAGGGTAGGTGATGCGCATGGTGGTCTTCGTGCCCACGTCCTTCTCGAACCCGGCGACTGGAGCCTCGTTCAATCTGAACCATGAGGACAAATATCAACATGAAATCCAAATCTGAGATCCATCAGTGAACATTATTAAATGTTAATGCTTTTCATAATTACACATCAAATGTATTAACTTGTTACCCTTCTGAAACAACAACTGATTTCTGTTAATATGCCAAATATCAAGTAGTAAAAGGAAATTTTTTTTTTTTATTATTATTAACTTACCGTACAACAACATCATATTGATCGATTTTGGAGCCCAAGGACTTGTTGAACAGAATGCCTCCATTTCCAATAATAATACACTTCTTACAACTAAGACTGCAGGAGATAAATACAAAACGTGATTAAAGCAACTGATAAACTCTACAGCATTACAAGTTGAAAGCATGAAAACAGAAAGTGTTGATATACAAGATATTGTTTATCATGTAATACACAAATGACGTGTTTTGTGAATGCTGTTGTGTTTTGGTGTTTATGTGGACGTTAATTACCTGTCTAGTTCTGAACCCAGCGAATAGCTATTTGTAGCTGATAAAATATGATCGATGATCTTTTCTGTGGACAGAGTTAACAGATATTAACTCATTTAGATAGAAAGACTATAGAAAATGCATCAAGAGCTGTGCCAAATACACAGAAATAACTTTCAACAGAAATGACACTGATGTACGGGATCTTATGATGGGCCACGTCGCAGATTCACCCATTTATCAGTAGCCATTTGCTTTTATACAACTGAACTCAATTGACTTAAGATGAAAATATAATATCTAAGTGAAACCCAAAAAAGATCATAAAATAGTGCTAAATTAAAAAAAAAAAACAGGCTTTGAAGCACTGTGTGTTACTGTAATAGCAGATGTGTGTGTAGCTGATGCAGACAAATGGCTAAAAAATAAAATTTGCAGTTTTTAGGCTTGGTCTTTGCTGAAACACTTATTATTATTTTGTACAAACATAGTTGCCAGTTCTACAAATGGTCAGTTTGACTGTCTGAAGCTCTTCTCAAAATGTAGCCTAAAAAGCCAATATTTTTTTTTTTTTTTTTTTTTTTACTGTGAATGCATACATTTTGCTTAGGCCTATATCATTTGATGCACCGAAATTACCAGCCAAAACAGGAAAAAAAAAAAAAAAAAAAAAAAAAAAATATCACCCGAAATGGTTTTGGAGAACCGATATCAGTGAGGTTTAATCAGAGTTTCTCCTATGGCACGCTTTGACTGAATCGTGGATAAACCACAAACATGTCAAGGGTTTGTGGTTTTTGATTGATAATGATATGGATCATTATCAATCAAATATTGATTGTTTTTATTAAAACATTATTGTTCTTGATTGTTTTTGACAATTCTTGTTTTTGATTGATGATATGGATTCTCAAGATCAATATTTTAGTCTGTGCTGTTTTCGGTTGATGAATGAACAAAACGTCGCTTTCTCCTTTTTAATGTGAAAACAAAGCGTGTCTCAAGCTTAAAATTCTGTCAATTTTATTATGCAATTCAAACAAAAGGCTAAATGTAGCTTTGGTGCTCTTGAGCGACAGAGCGTCTAAAGAGTATACCGATCATCTCATCTCCTCTATTACAGAACTAATTAAAGATGAATAAACAGAAGGAATGTTAAAAGATACATTACAACTTACCGAAATGTGTTTCAACCACAGAAAGATGTTAATAAAACGGCTTGAGAACAATATGGTCACATAATGTTACATTTACCACAGAAAAGCCATTCAATGACTACAAACTGGAGCGTTAGCTAGAAAAAAAATTAACCATAGAAAAGAGCATAGGCCTATTGCTAAATATATACAGCAGCACTGTACATATTCATTATATTTTGACTTAACCTGTTACATATTTAATGTATATTTGAATGTCTGTCATGAAAACAAGTTATTACAGCCATCGTTTAAATATGTATATTAACCAATTGGAGTAGAAACATAATTATATTAAAATGTTTATATAAAACTGCTTTATGTAGACATTTTAAAAGTTTGTGTAACTTTTATTTGATTGTTGAATTTTTAAATAAAGTTTATTTAATCAATTGGTTAACCAAATGTATTTTCGTTTTCCGTGTAGGTTTTTAGCTAAATTAATATTTTAATTTTAATTTCAATGGCTATTATAGGCTTATATATAATTTTATTAATAATAACATTGAATGCATCAATACAATGATAATTCACTGCATGCAAAATCAGATGTGCAATATCTCACTGAGAAATAACTATATTGTGACATATACGTGCTGATCATTATCCGAAAATTACTCAATTTGTGTTGTGGTGAAATGAGCTGTTGAGACATCAGCGCATTGAGACATCTTTTCCACTTATTAAAATTATGCATAATAATTCAATATTAATCATACCTCCACCATCCCTTCTTCCTGAGCACCTTTTGCATACTATGTAGTATTATTTAAGACAATATTAATCTAGTTGTACATGCTATTTAGGGTTGAAGATCTATGTGTGAATGTGGGATTACATTAAATGGGACATTTCTAAAGCGGCACAGTCTCACGCTAACATGAACAATGGCTGTGGCCTCCTGGGAAAGATCCTACATCACACACTCAAGAATGAGGAAAAACCCTAAGTTCAAAAAGCCATTTATCTTCTGCACAATCCCATTGTGCTATTTTTAGTCAAAGCGAAAGGCTTTCCACTGGGAAACAAGCTCTTTATGCTAAAGATAATAGAACAGGAATTGAATGTGAAGTCCACAACAACAAAACCACTGATCCGCGTCATTTTTAGATCATTTTATTAGTCTGCCTTCCTAGACTTGGAAAAGTAATAGCACACATTTCCTAAAAAAGCCATGCTATTTAAGGTATCATTCACGTCTGCATCACACAAAGTTTAAGGAGTCTGTTCAAAAGCATGAGCAGTATTTTAAGTGCATTCATCTCAACATCACATTAGAGCACATTAGACAGCAGTAATTCCCACACACACACACACACACACACACACACACACACACACACACGTAATTCACACATAAGTGTTTCTGCTGAAAGGCACGGCTTGAGAAATTTCAGCAGAGCGGATGAGGAGACGCTGACAGTTTTGTTCTTAACATCCCACACCATCTGCCAAAGCAGCTAAACTGAGGAAAACTCATCACTTAACGAGCTCATTTGTGATTTAATCAGTGCTGGAAGGTAATTACACACAAACCCTCAAGGCCAGAGATGAATGAAGGCTAGTGGAAAGGTTTCTGGTTTGAACGTGTGGAAGGAACCACTGAAGACGTGATTGAATCGATGCCACGAGAAAATGGCTTCCACCTTACACCTGCATCATGCGACTAGTTAAGTGGGCATTAGTTTAACATCTACCTAATATACATTCTTTTCTCATTTGTAAGTCATGTGCAAATGTTAATCTACACGGAAATACAGACATTTGTTTGTAAAGCTATATGAATTAATCTTGACTAAACATAAACTACCAGTCAAAAGTTGGGAATAATTAAGACCTTTTAATGCTTTTGAAAGAAGTCTCTTATCTTCACCAAGGCTGCATATATTTGTTTAGAAATAATATTGTGAAATATAATCACAACTGTTTTCTATTTGATTTTGAATATATTTTAAAATGTAATTTATTCCTTTAACATTGATTAAAAAGAACTATAATACTGAGCATCGATAATAATTCAGCATTCGATATCTGAAGGATCATGTGACACTGAAGACAGGAGTAATGATGCTGAAGGTGGTACAATAACTAGGGCTGCACAATTAATCGAATTTGTAATCGCGATTACAATTACGGATAACACAATTATGTAATCGTTTAAAGGCGCAATTACAAAAAAAAAGTTCACTTACATCATTCTGTGTGCTTAAGATGTGTTTTTGTGTTTCTTTCTACAGCTTATTTTAAAGGTGCAGTGTGTAATTTTTAGAGGCATCTAGTGGTGAGGTTGCGAACTGCACCCAACAGAAGTTACGGTGGCCAACAGGAAGTGATGTCGTCGTCTGAGACCGCAGAGAGCAGCCAGTTAATCAATAAGGTTTCTTTACAAAGATAAAGTGAGAAATTATGTATATTAATTATTCAGTAAAATGATGTTATTATGAATATTATTGTTACTTGTTCATCATTGTGTCAGTGTTTTATTCACTGACTTTAGCTCGCTTCTTTTGCACGAAGAACAACATAGTGACGAACCGCGTTTGACCATTTAGGGCCACTGTAGAAACATGTCGATGTTAGGGCACCCGTGGTGTGTGTAGATAGAAATGGCTCATTAAAGGTAATAAAAATATAACGGTTCATTAAGTAAGGTCTTTATACACCATTGAAAATATAGTTATGTATATGATATTGCATTTCTGT
Organism: Scardinius erythrophthalmus; assembly: GCF_964197995.2. Lineage (NCBI taxonomy): Eukaryota > Metazoa > Chordata > Actinopteri > Cypriniformes > Leuciscidae > Scardinius > Scardinius erythrophthalmus. The sequence goes on from NC_138232.1 coordinate 40,083,345, forward strand.
CAATAGATCCTCCTAAATATTACACAATGCACCTTTAAGGGTTTTTTTTACTTTGGTTTGGTTTCTTTAAATAAATAAAAATTTATATTTGGCATTTGAGGCTTAATGCTATTGAGAAAAAAAAAAAAAAACAGGAAGAGTGTTTTCAGCTTGTATTTTGATATAACAAAATGGCATGGCATGCATAAAGCTCTGCAAACCATCATTCAATGTAAATTATGATAATCGTAGTTAATAATCGCAATTACAATTTCAAGGGAATAATCGACAACTATAATTTGTCATAATCGTGCAGCCCTACAATAATATAATGAATGGCTTCAAGTTCAGAACGACGATGTACAGCAGGAGTGTAAAAGACATCCTGATAAATCAAGGATCATTGTCATAACCCTTATCATAAAAACTGATTTTAAACAAAGAAAGAAATACCTTGTGTTCTCACTCCAAAAGGAGGCGGGTAAATGCTGATCTTTGATAGCCGCTTAAAATTCGGATCAAGGAACATGGGAGCTGGTTTTAAAAACCTAAAAGAACAAATAAAAGACAGAGAGAGAGAAAACAAGTTAAACCAAGCACAAGTCTCACACTAATCACTCCACAGCCCACATGAGAAAAGGGGTGCGATGCCGATAACCGGTGGAATATTTGATAGGATTATGAGGCTCGCATAACCCATAATCCACTGGCTACCAGTGTGTTTATCAGTTCGTAAGAGATGAGCCCTGGAATGTCTGAAGAAGTCCAGCCTAAACTTGACCTTTTCTCAAAACAAGCAGAGACTTATAAGGAGCTGAGCTCGCCAAGATACTCATCATCTACAGACGCTAAACTACAGTCAAGATACACTTCTGAAAAAGTAGTTAAAGGGCACCTATTATGCAAAATTCACTTTTACATGGTGTTTGAACATAAATGTGTGTTGGCAGTGTGTGTACACAACCACACCCTATAATAATAAAAATCCACCCAGTGCTTTTTTAAAATCTCCATAAATCATAAGCACTGTCTCAGAACAAGCCGTTCTCAGATTCGGGCCAATGTGACATCACTTTGCACAGGCCCCTCCCACGACTGTTGATTGAGACTGCAGTTTGAGCATAGACCCGCCCTGAGGGAGTGGGACACAGTCCACCAGTGTTTCGATGCCGGAGCAGCTGTAGACAAGAATGTCTCCTAAGCGATTGAGGTGTGTTGTTGCTGGATGTAAGAATGAACATAGCAGTCTTCATTTACTCTCGTTGTTACTCGAGGATGGATCTGTGCTGTTCGTGATCCAGCTTACAGTCTTCAGAGCGACAGGACTAACGTGACTGATCACGGAAGAAATGAAGTGAGAGCGCACACTTTATGACAGCTCTTCGAGTCTTTTACGGATATAAAGTTTACCAGTTTATTAAGCACCCACTGAAAAGATGTGTATATTTGTTTACTGTTAGTTGTAACGAGTGTTTTGTGTACTTCGCTGTGTGTGTGTTCCATGATAATGAAAGGGAGAGAGAGAGAGTTTATGGATAAGACTTTAATGCGCACTGTTTATTCAGCTCTTACAGTGATTCTCTGGTGTAAAACTAACGCTCATCTTTTGTGTGATGTACAATAAACTTCATTTGACTCATCAGTATATTTTGGTCATCATTTGGACGGGTTTTGCTACAGCAGGCTTGTATTTAATAGTGGATGAAAGCAGATGACAAATAAGTTATATCCATAATTAAACTAAACTATATCTCCATACAGCGTATATTCTCTGGGTCCGTGGGCATTATTGTCCGACTCGACTCCGGGTCTAAATGAACACCTACTGAGAGTTTCTGTTTTGATACTATCAGATGAGATTGTCCTGGCTATAAGCGCGAGCATATAGCTCCGCCCCCTGGGCTGGGCAGCAGCAGCTCATTTGCATTTAAAGGGATACACATTAAAACGGTGCGTTTTTCTGAGCCCCAAAAAATGACAATTTAAACATGCTGTAAAAAATGATCTGTGGGGTATTTTGAGCTAAAACTTCACATACACACTCTGGGGACATCAGAGACTTATTTTACAATCTTGTGAAAAGGGGCATAAGAGGTGCCCTTTAACTACACTATATACAGGTTATTTAAGCAATATTACAGTTCCCTAATACATACAAAATATTAGAAGAGAATATAGAAGGAATATAAGAAAAACTGCATCATAAGACCAACAACAGGTCCAAAATAATTGGCTTTATTGTTCTGTGCTGTGTAGCACCAACACCTACAATCATTTATACAGCTAATCTCGCTTTCCAGACACAAACACCACCTGGCAAAGCTGTATTTCATGGAGAAACGCCCTGATTTTGGTCAGCGTCGTCCACCTGATACAACTATCCACAGCCCAAACTATGCTGAACATTTCACTGGCTGACAAAACAGCACCTGAACACGTCCGTCACGTCGTTCACAGCTGCCCGACCCCTGGTGTAATGTGCTAATGACACAGGTGGTGCGCTGTACTCCAGTTCCCATGACCACGATACTCTGCACTTCTTCACATCCCAGCCGCCTAAGTGAAGGTGACACACACTCCCGCTGTTTCTCACCGGCTCCAACTTCCAAAAGCGTACGACGCTTGTGAGAAAAGTTAGTGAACCGAGCAACCGACCCTTCATGAGTATCAGGATTACCGCATACAAGACGCCTAAACCATTCATGCCATAATAAAGGCCAGATTTCAGATTATTTTATTTAGTGCCATGTCAGCATTCAAAGCTATTTTCATGGTAAAAATTAAATTGCAAAAATACAATTATCATATAAATACAATAAAAACCAAACAAACAAAAGCAGCAAGTCATATTATTCAAGATTTTTTAAATTAACATATGACAAAAAATCCAAAACCTTTTCAGGTATAATCTTACTAAAGTCCTTAAGTGAGGTAACTTCATAAAAGAGAATTCTGCTTGTATTAAGTCCGGAACAATCTAATAAAATATGTTTAACAGATTAGGGAATCTTACAAAACATGCATAAAGTTGGTCTAGTTTAGTCTGTGTGCTTAAGTTAAGTTAAGTCTGTGTGCTTAGACTTAAGCACAAGTCTAGTTTTAAGAGTGATAAAAAGTCTGTTTGTAATTTCAGGGTGAGTTTCATATAGCTTATTATTCTTGCACATATTCCACTCTTCTTTTTTAAGGGCCATATTTTCACAGAACCAAATGTTGAAAATGAAGGTTTCAGCAGGTGTTTCAACTTCTTCAAATGTAGGTTTGACCTGCTCACAACATACAACAAAGCGGACAGAGAGTGTTTCTTCACGGCTTGACTTTACTTTTTTCCTCCCAAGTTGAAAAATTCAGGAGCGCAATGAAAATGCATCAAATAATGTGTTTGTCCTTAAAGGGATACAAGGAGACATTTACAAGCAAAATATTTCTATCCATATATATTTTTTGAGGTATATATAAACTGATTATTGTGCCGATACTAGTCAAATCTACATGTTGAATAATGTGTTAAATAACGTTCAGGAGTCTTTCCTTACAGTGACGGGCAGAAAGAAAAAAAAGAAGAACTTGCAGGACTTTTATTAATAAACAAGCTTGAGATTCACATTGACTGTTATTTTGAAATGTCTATGCTTTACTATTGCATGCTGTTCATTCCAAAAGATGGAGTACAACCAAAATGTTGTAAAATTGTCCAACATTTTACAATATAAACACCATAAAGTATGTAGAACATGCAACAAGTGCTATTTTTCTACTTTGAAATATGCAGCACTCATATTATTTAGGATGAAATCATACTTTTGAAGTTTAATAATCACATTAAGCCATATCGCAATTCCTGTTTGCCCATCTCCAAATTTAAGACCTCTTAAAATTATCATTAAAGGGGCTGTATAATGCCCTTTTCACGAGATGTAAAATAAGTCTCTGATGTCCCCAGAGTGTGTATGTGAAGTATAAGCTCAAAATACCCCACAGATATTTTTATATAGCATGATAAAGTTGTCACATTTTGAGGGTGAGCAAAAACTACTTGATGGAGAGACTCGAGAAGAAGTGACAACATGTAGAAGCAACAGGACATTTCTGAATGGTTAGTTGATGAATTTATGTAGTTTGTGTAGTAATCTTCTAGTCATTGATTAGCATATTCTGTCATAATAATCTATAAATCGTGTTACGGGGGCGGGGTTTATGTAAATTTTAGGGTTGGTGATGTCACTAACCCGGGAGGAATGTCGTGTAGTCCCTATCAGCCATTTGTTGTAGTCCTTAAAAAGTGTTTTCTTTAAAAGAAAATATCTCCCTTTGCTTTGAACTTTGAGCGTTGTAACTTTGCAGATGTTGTTTATGCTCAAACAGCAACATTACACACTAACTAAAGTTAGAAAAGTGAAATCATAATCAGCCACCCCTTTAAGATGTTTGTTATACCATTAAAGATGATTAAAACTGGTAACACTATTTTAAGGTGATGCGGTGACACGTTAGTATATGTACTTACTATTCAACAGACAATTACTCAATTATACTACTCCGCTTATACTACGGTTACCACGCCTCAAGACATTGTTCAGATATTGTTCTTCAAGACATTTGTCAGGCTTTTGTCCGTAAAACGCTCTTGTTTGTAAGACTAATTTCTTAAGCATCTCATCCACGCCTCCGTTGCCAATTCCAAAACCTGAATTGATAGCAGACTAAGAGTGTGTGTGTCTCTCAACAGTGTTCGACAGCAACGTCTCTGTTCGTTTATCAGCTTCAAGAACAGTGCAGTTAACACCTCGCTAGTGAGAAATGTGTCCCTGGATCACAAAACCAGTCACAAGTCGCACGGGTGTATTTGTAGCAATAGCCAACAATATGGGTCAATTGTATGGGTCAAAATGATCGATTTTTCTTTTATGCCGAAAATCATTAGGATATTAAGTAAAGATCATGTTCAATGAAGATGTTTTGTAAATTTCCTACCGTAAATATATAAAACATTTATTTTTGTGAGTGAATGCAGCACAATCGCGAACATAAATGGACAACTTTAAAGGAGATTTTCTCATTGTTTCGATTTTTTTGCTCCCTCAGATCCCAGATTTTCAATAGTTGTATCTCAGCCAAATATTGTCATATCCTAACAAACCATACATCAATGGAAAGCATATTTATTCAGCGTTGTATAAATCTCAATTTAAAATTTTTTACCCATGTGACTGGTTTTGTGATCCAGGGTCACAAATGTCAAGTAGCTTTATTATTTTTCTGATAAAATCATCAGAGCAGCGTTTTTCTGTGTGAGTGTGTGTCCGTACTGTATGAGCAGGAGAGGGAGAGTATACAATAAAAAACGTAATTTTGTCACAAAAAAAATTATAAATAATTTGCCGTTTTTATCCTATTGTGCGTATATGCGTTTTCATGACCTCAGCCAGCAACCAGAAAACAAATAATGTCAACTCAGACTCTTTAACTGCAGAACCAGCAAAGACGTTTCCTTTCTGGTTCTGACACTTAGGTCGTAAGTATGCTCTCAAATTCAGCCTCAAAGGAGTGTAGAGTCCTGGAAGGATTCGGATGATCCATAAACCGTGGTTTATATTAATCTCAGAGGTTCTTGCGGCAAACCGAAACCTTTGCGTGTCAGTCGCGTGAATCAGAAGCGCAGCTCTCTCACGCACTGGGAGCCCAGAGGAGCACAGCACACCCAAAAAAAGATCCTGATGCTAGTGATGCGCTCTGTGGAGTGAAATATGCCTTAAATCAACACATAAAGAGCATTCACTGTGGGGAATCTTCTCAAAAACTCAATTATTTAAAAGGGAAAGAAATATTTCATTTATGCCACTCTGAGCTCCTCTCCAGAGCATTGCATGGCAAAACATCCTCACTGTGTAATGGGTTTAAAACAAACTACACAACACAAATACAGTAATGCTTATAAAAAGAAAGGACAAGTCTTACACAAAAAAAAAAAACTGTGATAAGTGTCTCTGTTCTCACTCCTGAAAAACATGCAAAGCTGGTTAAAACCATTGCATCGCTGGTTAACAGTATAAGAATGGCCTCTTTCAAGATGATTTCATGGTTTATCTGCAACAATAACCAGTAACTGACCAGCATTGCCGGTGCAGAACCAATAAAGATATCTTAAGGTCAACATGACTCTTTTCACTTTCATGTTCCAGAACTTAATGTCAATTTGTCAAAGTTATTCATCTAAGTCTAAACTATTTTGTTAATAGCAGAAGAACGAGGTGCGTGTCTGCATGCGCATTTATAATAATATAATATAAAATCTGATATTGTGAACTTCCTGTATTTCACAATGTATGGTGAGATCAGCTTACTTTGGATAGATTAATGTCATCTTGGCCTCTGCATAACCCGGTTTACACTCTCCTTTACTGAGGTTACCGTATTTATACTGCAGCTCCAGGGGCCTGTGAACCAACGACAGAAGAACAACTTGAATGCAAAGGACAAGATAAGAGGATAAAAACAGCAAATCCTTGAACCTTTATGATCAGGCATATGGTGGCCCCAAAAATATTTGGACCCCTCTTAAAATGTGAATTTGATTGCATAACCAAATGTCACAGGAAGTGGCAATCGCAACGAAATGTTGCACATGTAGTGGATGTATGAGGTCAGTTCTTCACAAGCTCACACAGAGGTTTTTGCACAGTGAACGTGCAGTTCATCACATTTACTATGAACTTGCATCACCTCATACCTCTAACGGTTCACAACCAGTATCACAATACTATGCGTCTTCATTTTCAACACTACAATCTTTTGCCACTTTAAATCTAACAAACTTTCTTTTGTGAATTGAGCTTGAGCTTGTGCCGTCTTTAATCACAATAAATGCATGACTTAAGTGTCCAAATATTTGTGAGGCCATCAAAATATCCAAAATGACAGGAGGGTTGTATTTCCCAACAAGTACTATTCAAAAGTTTAGGGCCTCACGATTTTTTTGTAGAATTATTCAGCAAGGGTGCATTACATTGATCAAATGTGACAGTAAAGACTTTCTATTCATTAAAGAATCCTGATCACGGTTTAATCAGCACAACGTTTAAATCAGCGTATTATAATGATCTCTGAAGGATCATGTGACACTGAAGACTGGAGGAATAATGCTGAAAAATTCAAAAGTCATTTTAAATTTTAATAATACTATACAATAGTAATGTTTTTACTGTATTTGATCAAATAAATGCTGATTTTTCCACCAAAAAACATTAAAAATCTTAAACTCAAACTTTTAAAACTTAACTGGTACTAGTTATCAAAACCACATAATTCTGTGAAATCTAAAATATGCGCAATACAGATTTAGCTCCATAGATGGTTGCAAGTTAAATGAACATAACATTTAATTCCTAGAAAAATCAGGGGAATTAATTCAAAATGCTGCTGGGAATGAATCAACTTCATATTGGTCATATTAACATCCATAAAACGAAACTCTCAGATGAATCTTCCTATATGCTTTGGGGTCTGGAGAGAAGGGGGATGTACAGCGATAAAGGCTGCCCGACCACATGACAACCTGTTTGAGGAGTAGTTTATTTTATATAAGCGCCAGTATAAACCCACTAATTCACAGGCCGGCAAATGGAAACTTTCTAGTAAGTTTACATCAATACTGAGAGTGCTGGACACATAAAGATGACCTGTTGACAGTGCCATTTATACAGGTGGGCGTTAATGGTAATAAGAGATGTCGAGCCATGTTTTATTTCGGGTAAACGGACCTCCCATACAGATACAATCAGGACTGTTAAAGCAGACAAGGCTGGATGAGAGCCAAGACATCATTCTTTAAAAATGCTTTAGGGTGCCATTAATTATCCTTCCAAAGTAAAGTTTAAATAAACAACAGGCCAAGTTATTAAGAGAGACAAATTGCTGGACAGTACAGGCCAAAGTGAACTCAAACATACATGCATACTTTAAAGATCTGTTTCAAAACCAAGTGAGCAGTCTTGCCCTACATAGGCAGCTGACTTCTAAGGCAACATCCTAACTAACTGAAATTAAACGTTTTGGAAAACTCTTTATAGACAACATTTCTCTGTGTCATACAAACAGTGCATCTTCATGAGTTCAACTGTATGTTAAAACACACAGGCTTGTATTACTTGTCATTACTTTGTAACCTGAACTCCGTAAATGATTATATAAAACATGTAAGCATCATATGTTTTAGTTAGCACATTATAGTTACCACATGAGCATTTATTACTAATGAAGCACTTTTTTCCGTTTAATAATCAATTAATTAATCAAATTTATTTCATAAATCAACACTCAAGTAAAAACTGAGTTGTAAATAAAGATTTAAATTGCATAAACAATTATGTTTCTCCAGTTCGTTGTTGAAATATAAACATTTGAACTGTGGCTGTGATCAAAAAAAGATGCATAAAAATACATTTCATACAAATTTTGGGTGAAATAGTCCATTTAAATTAAACAAAACATTTTTTTTCCCATCGCTTTTTGGTATTTAATGAATTATATGTAAAACCAATGGATTTTCTGTTTGAGCAGACTTTCTGGGATTGCCTCAGCAAAATATGTGATGCTATTTTAAATAGCGCTTAATAACTTTTCTCGTTAGGAGTGTGCGTAGAAATCTGCCTATGTAGAAAACTCACTCGGTTTTGGAACAGAACCTTTCGCTCATGTAGAACCCACACACTCGATGCGTTACTTACAGTTTTCTGTCAAGCTTGGAAACGAATCCCTGCTTGTCGTACTCTAAAGAGAGAGAAATACAATAAATCAACAGTTTATAACCCTGCAAGAGAAAGGAGAGAGAGCGAGAGATGCAGCGTGTTAATGCCAATAGGAAGGGACGGAAATATTTTGGCAGATATTAATCTCTGTTGTTAAGGAAAGAGAGAGATTACTCTTGTAGTTAAACAGAAAGAAATGTGAGAGGCTGCTTTCTCTGTATAGACCAACATAGGCAGTACGTTTTTGACAGTTAGTAGCACAAAAAACAATATTAACACAAGATTTAATATGTATCTTCAGCTAAACCGCATTGGCTATCTGAATAGCTAGGAAGCAAAAGCGTAAAGTCAAACACTGCCAGTGTTGTGTGTAACGCGTTACAAAGTAACGCGTTACAGTAACGTAACTACTTTTTCGGGTAAAAAGTAGTGTAACGCGTTACTACTAAAAATTTGGTAACGAAACGTAGTTCCTTTTTCAATTCGGCGCAACGTTACTTTTCCCATGGATATATTTGACAGCGACACTGCCTCAGCTGCGCGCTTGAGAGAAGAGAACGGTTGAGATCTGAAGAGAACGATTTAGTTTCATATTTATGTTTAAATTAAATTAAATAACAATTTTGTGTGGAGACATGATTTATTAAGTTTGTTTTTGTAGAAAACCTGTATTTAAAGTGAATTTCGTTTTGTATTAATTGTATCTTATTTTTAATCAATGTTTTATCAATCAATTGCCTGAATTTAATAAGAAGTAAATTAAAGAAAACTATTTAGTTTCATATTTATGTTTAAATAAAATAAATAAATAAATAATTTAATCTATGTTGATTATATGAAAAGTGAAAAGCATGAGTAAGATCATAATTTTGTGCAATATATCGGGAGACAAATGGAGTGGGCAGACATGATTTAGACCACTTTATTAAGTTTGTTTTTGTAGAAAGACTTTCTTTAAAACGAATTTCGTTGTGTATTAATTGTATCTTAATTTTAATCAATGTTTTACCAACCAATTAATTGCCTGAATTTAATTAATAAGTAAATATGGCATGCAAAATAATCATGACGGCACCAGCGCGAACTGGAGCTCGTCTCCATACTGTAAATGAACCGAAACTCAGATAAGCTATACTTGTCTCAAAGACCTGAGAAATATATAGAAAGCTTGAATATGTGTACTTTTAAACAAAATATATTTTTTTCTCTCAAAATCTCTTTTTTTTCTCCTACTCCCTTAGAGTGAGTCGTATGTCTGAAAACTAAGCTTATGTCTTCTATATCATTTTGTCCTATGCTATCAAGACGCGATTCGCACCGGTGTTAGAGAGCAGGAGCGCTTTATTGGCTGTTGCCGAAATTTAAAGTTCGGTGGATAGGGGGAGCAGAGCGGAGAGAAGTGGCGCGGGCGCGCTGCTCATTCGCGGAGTGTCGCACTCATGATGCAGAGCCGGCTGAGAATAAAAGTTGCCGCACACAGCAGCGCCAATGAGAAGGACTTTTTTTCTTTCGAAATTGATACTATTTTTTATAATAATGAGCAAAAAATAATTACCTGTTATGTCCTCCATTGTATAACTTTATGTCTACATATTTAGGAACAGATATTGGGTTCTGCCCAAAGTCAAGCAACATAAAAGTAACGTAATAGTAACGAGTAACGTAAAAAGTTACTTTCCAAATGGGGTAACTAAGTAAAGTAACGGATTACTTTTTTTAAAAGTAACGAGCAAACACTACTTTTTAAAAGTAACTTCCCCAACACTGAACACTGCAGAGCACATTTGTTTGCACAATGCAAGTATGCATAGCATTTTAGCCTTAGTAGAGCAATAGTTTTGAAAGAACACCGTAACCAGCAGCAGCTCATTTGCATTTAAAGGGATATTTCACCCAAAAATAAAAAAATTGTGCCATCATGTAATCACCCAATAGTGGTGGGGCTGGGGCACCACTGACTTCCTCTTTTTCCTTCTATGGAAGTCAGTGGGGAACCGAAATTTAACCATAATCTTCTAAATATCTTCTTTTGTGTTCAACAGAAAAAGAAATTCGTACATTCTTTGGAACATCATGACAATTTTCATTTTTGAGTGAACTAATCCTTTAAAGAGACACACACGAAAACAGTGTGTTTTTGCTTCCAAAAGGGGCATTTTGGGCATGGTGTAATAAACAATCTGTGGGGTATTTTGAGCTGAAACTTCACAGACACATTCTGGGAATAGCTAAGACTTCAATTACATCTTGTAAAAAGAGGCATAATAGGTCCCATTTAAATGAAACTACGTACAGTCAGACAATCATTAAAAAGACATGAACTATTGAATGGTGCTGGAATTTGTGTGAGAATAAAAAGAGTATTTTCATATTTCATAACAGAATAACAAGTATGACATGCAATCAGAGCTAAAAAACATCTTTATTAACTTGCGTAAGCAGATAAATGAAAAAAAGATTAAAAATCATGTTTATAAAGTCATAATTAAAAAGGCCTGACTGCCATCAAGCACAAGATCAAAGCACCATTATACTGCATAGTTCACTGAACCCAGTAATAATGTTTCATAACCCATGAAGAACAGTGACGTGACGTCATCATGTTGAGAGTTCAAAACAGAAGGATATTACAGAGATTTGTTACTTTCCAACAAACGGAAACCCTGAAAAAACAACAACAAGTCAAGGCCATTTTTGATAAAATAACCTTAGAAAGAAAGAGTGAAAGCAGAGCTCAGGGTTTCAGGGACAGGTGAATGCACATGATGCTCGTCTGGCCGCTGCATTAGCCATAGCAGAGGTGTTGCATTACGCCGGTCTCACACTGCGCGCGTGAGCAAAGCGTAAGCAGCGCGTAGCAGAAACAGCGGTGCCAAGATCCTTTCTCACGCTGAATTAAAGTGACAATGCATTGATCATGAGCAAAATACACAGCAGTTTTACCCAAAAAGCGCATTGATGATATCTATTGTGTTTTAGACAGTCAGTCAAATGACCTTCAGCAATTTAAAAAGAAAACAAATGTAATTATTAGTGCAGGACAACAATTAATCACAATTAATCGCATCCAAAATAAAAGCTTGTGTTTACATAATATATGTGTATGTACTGTGTATAATTATTTTGTATATATAAATACACACATATGCATGTATTTATTTAAGAAATATTTGCATGCATGTATATAATGAATATATATTTATACATAATTTATATTATATATTTTATATATTAATAACACACTTTTCTTAAATATATACATGCATGTGTGTATTTATATATAAAAAATAATTATACACAGTACACACACAATGCAAACACAAATATAAATATAAATATATATATATAAATATAAAAATATATATATATATATATATATATATATATATAAGCACGTGGCGTCACAGGCGGTGTCCCTGAAAAGACGGCAATAATGGATGACACTCGTCTCATCGTGGAGGTTGAGAAGCATAAAGTTATTTATGATCCACATAATGTGCTTTATAAAGACTTGCAGGCAAAGGGAAAAGCATGGATGAAGTTGCAGTGGCTCTTGGTGCCGATGGCAAGTCATTTAAAAGTGTTTTTGACAACCTTTCCCTGCCCACGAGCGAACAACTCAACTCAATATAGGTAAATAGAATAGACAGATTAATATAGCACACACACAGTATAGACATCTATGATGTGCATGATTTTGTTGAATTTTTGACTTTTTTTTCGAGAATTTGCTCATTTACAATATGTCTCTAAGAAGTTTGCTAAGAAATTTGAATTATCTTTAAGATGTTTATGATGGGTAATGTTTGTAAGTTAGATGTGTATCAGATATTTCAACAATCTTGAGATATTAGTGCAGTGTGAAACCGCTGTTAGAGGTCGCAGGAGCAACAAGTGTTAGTTTACAGCAGAAATAAACAAAGATCACAGTGCTTCTGTCAGCTACCTGATACCTGTATCACTGCGTGTGTGTGTGTGTGTGTGTGTAGGAATAATCTGGGTCAAAGGCAGCTTAAACTCTACTGACGGCATCTGTGACATGCTGACGCATCTAAAGGCCGTCTTTGAAAACGTGCAATAGGTGTATATTGTAAATGTTTACACCTGTATTACTGTGAACATTAGTTTAAACACCAATAAAGTATTTGCAGGTCACAGATATAGTTGATAGACCTTATCTTATTGGAAACTTTGTTAATGATTTAATCTTGATTTAGTCATTATCAGTACACTTATCGTTATTTCAACATTAGTTTTAGTAGTATCACAATCTTTTTTCGATTTTAATATGGGAAACATTGTAATAATGGTATTTACAATAGATAAATGTTTAGTAGAAATCATAAAACATTGCAGTTCGATTACTTTTTTCAACAAGGTTTTTCACCAGTTCTTGATCTGGCAAAAAAAATATAGGCCTAAAAACAGAAAAATATAAATCTTTATTAACTTTATTATCATTAAGTCAGACAGAAGCACGACAGATGTCTTTGCATTGCATTAGCAGGGCGATTCTCCTCAAGTACTAGAAACGCAATGGAGAAGATTCATAATGTTGGGAGATTAAATCCTTTATTAAGTTTTGGACTTATATATATATTTTTGGATATCCAAATATATATATATATAAGTCCAAAACTTAATAAAGGATTTAATATATATAAATGTTCGCAAGTTTGGAGTCAGTAAGATTTTTTTTTAAAAGAAATGAATACTTTTATTCAGTAAGGATGCGTTAAATTGATAAAATTACAGTAAAGAAATGTAATGTTACAAACTATTTCAATTCTAAATAAATGCGCATTCGTTACACACTTTTCTATTAATCAAAGAATCCTAAAAAAAAAAATTATCAGTTTCCACAAAAATGAAGCAGCACAACTGTTTTCAACACTGATAATAATCAGAAATGTTCCTTGATAAAAAAAATAAACTTCTAAAATATATGAAACAATACAATATTACTTCTAATACAATATACTTTGTTCAAATAAATACATAAGACTCTGCTTTAAAAATCTTACTGACCCCAAACTACTGAACGCATATGTCTATATAAAAATTAGGGCTGGGTAAAAAAAAAAAAAACTGTATTTCTCGATTTTAATCGATTCTTAATTTAACATTTTCCATCCAGTAAATCACAATAATCTTTGAGCTTTGATACTTTTGATATGAAACAAAGCCACAGATTTTCAATTCTGTAAATTTTTTATGGAATTCAAATAATAAATACCATTTTGACGCTCTTTATTGTGGCGTGACAGATCGCTGTAGCGCCTCAGTTCAGTGCGTGTCTGTGTGAGGTAACCGAAGTTGCTAAGGAGGAGCTGTTGAAGCTCCGCCCCCTGTGCCGCGAGCAGCAGCTCATTTGCATTTAAAGGGACAGACACAAAACGGTGCGTTTTTGCTCACCCTCAAAAAGTGACAACTTTAACATGCTATATAAAAATATATTTGGGGTATTTTGAGCTAAAACTTCACATACGCACTCTGGGGACATCAGAGATTTATTTTACATCCTGTGAAAAGGGCATTTTACCACCCCTTTAACTACTTTATCAGAAAGTATAATGAAAGATACAGTGCGCCTTGCCTAAATCGGTATCATGTTTCATGTAATCGCTCAATCACCGTTTCAACTGCCTAAAGATGTCAATAAAACAGCTTGTACAGAATGTCACGTAATGCCACATTTACCTCACAGAAGCCATTCAATGACCATAAATTAACATTTTTGCTAAATATATGCACCATATTGCATTATTTTATTTTTAGTGTTCTTCAATGCATGTTTGAATAAATCCTGCAATTGTTTACATTTCAAAAAATGAATTGTAGTAGAAACATAATTATGTAATTATACAGTATTATAACTTTATTAAACTTCCTGGTGTGTAATTTAAGTGTTTGCAAACAAATCAGTTAATTAACCTTCAATGTTATAGTAATGTACCAGCTGACTCCCTGTACAGTTTACAGCACTATTTGAGTTTTTTTTTTCTTAAGAAAATATGATATATATCCAGATTAATTGATATCGAATCAAATCGTGAAAATTGTGTCAATACCCAGCCCTAATAAAAATATATATAATATTTATATGTGCACACAAGCAGAAAAAAAAGTATGCACAAAGACCTTGTGACAACTAACCCCGGTCTTCATCATAATGCAATTATACACAGTAAACAGAATCTCCCAACATTAATGTAGGGTATGATATAGGATGAACCTCTACCTGAAACTACTACACGTCCCACGGAGTGTAAACTATCCAAAACAGCCTCTGAAAAACAAGAGTGTGAGTTCAGCATACAGAAGGCATGTCATCATCATCTCAGATGCTTTT
The DNA here is from genome assembly GCF_964197995.2 of Scardinius erythrophthalmus. Classification (NCBI taxonomy): domain Eukaryota; kingdom Metazoa; phylum Chordata; class Actinopteri; order Cypriniformes; family Leuciscidae; genus Scardinius; species Scardinius erythrophthalmus. The sequence continues at coordinate 40,098,423 of NC_138232.1, forward strand.
AGTGTCTCTGCAAACAGTTTTAACAGCGGCTCCCGGGCTAGAGTGATGAATGCAGAGCTGGGTCATTAACATCTCACACACGGATTAGCAAATCATACAACCAATACACTGCAACTAAACCAAACAAACAGGCCTGCAAAGAGCACAATACAGTACAGGCTCATAGAAAAAAATGCATTCATCTGTAAAGCAATCAGGTCCATGAATGAGAAATCCATCCAGCATTTGTAGTTCCTTGAAAAACTATGAAAATGCAGAATGCATACATTTAAAAAGTCACATTTATGAACCAGCTAATAAACCAATTTAGCTGACACATGGTTTATATAATGTATGATACATGACTTTAACAAGCTTCTGCTAAATACTTCAAATTTGTTTTGTAGACACACACATAAATTGCATATGTGTATCATATGCATTTCTATACATAAAAAAGTAAGGACAACAGTTGAAATGAGATGGATATGACAGCATGTGAACTTCTGCACTATGGGGACCTTGGGAAACCTCGTGAACCTCAAGAATGGCAAAGGACAAAGCAGCAGCTCAGATATAAAGAAGCTTAGATTTGACTATTATTCTAAAATATGGAAAACAGTACTAATCTTAAATGTGTTCTGCAGGGTATGTGATTGACAGACTACAAGAGAAGTGTTGGTAAACAGTTTTATCTGTTGGACTCCATCAAATCTGATCGCTTTGAAAGTTGCGCCAAACATCCAGAATAAAACAGCAAAGAACAAATTCATTTCTGACATACAGTCAAGCGTTTCTGCCAGGTCGGAGGGAAGGAAGAAAATTCTCAGAAAAACACCATATTCGGAGGAACGTGCAAAACACTGTGCAGAACCTGTGTGTGACTGTGAGCAGAGAAAAGCTGATTTCCTGTTCTTGCACATACGAGATTATGAATTAGACAAGTTACACGGTAAACAATATGGTAGCATTTTGTGGTTCAATTTTAGAGTGACTCGGCCTGGTTAAAGAGATAATATCCTGAAGCTTTTGTCTGTTGTTTGAGCCAAAAAGCAAAACGCAACAGAATTACTAACAAATGCTGATCAGTCTTAGTTAAAGGAGATTATTCCCAGTTCCACTGTATGTTTAAACACAAAGGCCATTACTTTGTTACCCGAACTCCACAAATGGTTACACAAAACATAAAATCAAAGTGCATTTATGCGGCAACACCTACATTAACTGGTTTTATATGTCAAAATATGATTTAATCAGCACCCACAACAGTCATTTTAATCTCATATTTTTACTCATGCCGTTTAGTCAAACCAAGTGCTAGTCACACTTCCTGACTCGATAGTGTCAGAAAGGTTTTTTTTTATTGCATTTTTTTTCCCCTTCTTCCCTGTCAGAAAGGTTGATAAGAGCCGATATGTATAGATAGGCGTTTCTGTTTTTTCATTATCACAAACATATCTGCTATTTCATCTTGACCGATTATCTTACATATATTTATTTATTTATAATATGTGACAATATACACTTATATTCAAAAGTTTGGGGTAAGTAAGAGGTTTAGCCTAATGAATACTATTATTCAGCAAAAAATGCATTAAATTAATCAAAAGTGAAAACTTTTATAAAGTTACAAAAGATTTCTACATTTTTAAATGCTGTTCTATTGAACTTTCTATTCATCAAAGAATCCTGAAAAATAAAATGTATCAGTTTCCACAAACATATCAGAGTGATTTCTGAAGGATCATGCGACACTGAAGACTGGAGTAATGATGCTGAAAATTCAGCTTTGATCACAGGAATAAACAGAAAAATGTTATTTTAAATTAATTTGACAATATTGCATATTTCACAATTCACACAGGTGAGCATGAAATCATTCTTACAAACCCCACATTGTTGAATGGTAGTGTACTTTGTTGTTAACTATTAATATAACTGCAGGACTCAAATTGCTTCAGTTATATATAATATAATATAATATAATATAATATAATATAATATAATATAATATAATATAATATAATATAATATAATATAATATAATATAATATAATATAATATAATATAATATAATATATACACATATACATATACATATACATACTACTGGTCAAAAGTTTTAGATCGGTAAGATTTTTACTGTTTTTAAAAGAAGTATATTCTGCTCACCAAGGCTGCATTTATTTGATTAAAAATACAAACAAAAACAGTAATATTATGAAATATTATTACAATTAAAAATAGCTGTTTTCTATGTGAATATACAGTAAAGTGTAATTTATTCCTGTGATCAAAGCTGAATTTTCAGCATCATTACTCCAGTCTTCAGTGTCACATGATCCTTCAGAAATCATTCTAATATGATGATTTGATGCTCAAGAAACATTTATGATTATTATCAATGTTGAAAACAGTTATTTACATTTTTATTTCATGATGCTATGATGAATAGAAAGTTGAAAAGAACAGCGTTTATCTGAAATCTAAAGCTTTTGTAACATTAAACACTACTGTTCAAAAGTTTGGAGTCAGTAAGAATTTTAATTTTATTTTTGGGGGAAAGAAAAAAAATAAATCAATACTTTTATTCATCAAGGATGAGTTAAACTGATCAAACGTTACAGTAAAGACATTTTATAATGTTAGAAAATATTCTATTTTAAATAAATGTTGTTCTTTTGAACTTTCTATTCATCAAAGAATTTTGGAAAAAATATTGTACACAACAGTTTTCAACATTGATAATAATAATGAATGTTTTCTGAGCATAAAATCAGCATATTAGAGTGATTTCTGAAGGATCATGTGACACTGAAGACTGGAGTAATGATGCTGAGAATTCAGCTTTCATCTGAGGAATAAATTACATTTTAAAATATATTAAAATAGAAAACAGTCATTTTAAATTGTCATATTTCATATAATATTTTTTTTATTGTTTTTTTTTATCAAATAAATGCAGCCTTATATATAAATAAATAAATAATGAATCTGATTTGAGATTTGAGGTGGAGATGACATCAGACACCACAGGTTGTGTTTTTACACCGTGACATTTGATTGAGGCAGTGCTGCATTACGCCTGTGAAACTACAGTTTTGGCGAAACCAAAAACGGTTTACAAAACGGTTAACATCTGCAAATCTACAAGGTGCCTTTGGGGAATACGAAATATGTGAAGAGACAAAAATAGATCTTTCTAAACAAACACATGTGCTGGGTAATATTAAGAATGTCATAGCAATAATCAGTTTGTGTATCATTTTGCCTTCAAAGCTGACCATTTTTTGGCTTGCTGGGTACTTTTTTGACTGATTCCAGGAGGTGAATATGGTCAGTGATGATGGGGTCTTTAGCTCCCTCCTCTGGCCATCATGGCAAACCTTTTTCTTTTTCAGGGTCGTAACAGTTGAAGATTATGACTTCACCAGCAATTTGACGCCGAACAGGAAGAAGAGTTGCTGAACTGACAGACTTAATTTTAGTCATGACATTTGGGGGAAATCCAGTGATGACAGAAAAAAAAAACAATCTAGAGAAGGGAAACGGTTTGTGACAATTCACAGTTTAGAGAAATGAAAAAGCTGTCGGCATTATAGAAACAACCTCGCACAAAAGCATTTTGAGAGAACCCCGTGCACTTTCAAACATTTACACAAACGACACCACACTTGTTAGGGGATTCAGTCATGTGAGCTGCTGAACCGCTTCAAGGTCCTCTCATGAAAGTAAGGATCCATGCTGTAACCACTCATACCCTGACAATCATTTATATTCACCTAAAGCCATGAATCTGCTTCTGAAGGGCTGAAAGTCCAATATAACATGTCTAACCAGCCAATCAAGGTGTTGATGATTACTGGAAACATCCAGGTATGTGTGTCACATTTGACAAAAGAACAAAAACAAATGACACTCACGAGATTTCTGCACTGAGGTCCGTAGGTGCAGTCTGCCAGAGGAATAGTACAGGAATATCAGCACCATGATGGGACAAACCAAAAAAATGAAGCTCCGTGTGGACTTCATCCTGATCATCTCACACGAGGCTTCATCTGGTCCGAGTCACCTGAAAAAACAAGCAAGCAACACATTTTGAGAAATTCGGAAACTGAAAGGTTTCTGAGTTCATCTCAGGTCAGACACGACAGAGATATTATTTTGATGTGGGTGCGTCCAGACCTTCATAACATGCAGTGACTGGCCTGATGGTGAAATAAAGTTCACTTTCACAAACACTTTCAAGTGCCGTTTCTCTCAAAAGCATCGTAAGACAGTGGTTTCTACGATCAACTTCGCTCACAATGCTTTGGAGAGGCGCAGCCCAGGATAGTTTTTACCAAACCACCCTAGTTAGTTGCTATAGTCACCTATTGTCCTGACCCTTTAAAATGATGTATTTTTAATGATTCTGAAAGCTGCTTAACACATTTTACCTGATCTATCCATGTTGTCTGCATGACCAGTCACATTTAATCATATTTTTGACTTGAATTAATACAAATGTTGCGACATTTTTAGGAAACCAAACAAAACATTGCACAGCATCTGAAAGTGATCCCACATTATTATCATCAACTAAAACTATGACATTTTGGTGAAAACTGCAGACGCCGTGGTAAATTCTTTTAAGTATGAATATTTAAGCATTTTCATTAAATTCCCCCTGTGGTGGAAATCAAGTTTTAAAGTTGTTTATATGTATATGTGGTGTTTTTAATGTGCTTTAAGACAAACCATTTGCGAATTCATAAGTCGACACCATTGCTGAGTATTTTCTCCTTAAAACTGCGGTGAACCAAAGACAGTCTCAAAAACACGCTTTGAAATCTGTCACAAACTTGTAACCAAGATATTCATAGGACCAACCGCGTATTCTAAATGAGGCAAGGGTGTAGAGTTACATTCAAGCTATTTTTAAGCATGAAGATTTTTTCTTTTTCCAAGGATCAAAGATCACCAAAATGATCCTTTAAGGGATAAAATTAGACTACAGGGGGACTTTAAATACACTCAAGTCTATATCAACACCTAAAACTTAAACGTACACTATGTCATTTTTTTCGCCGCTAGGGGTCGCTAACCTATTTACAATAACAAAGGCGTAGTTTGATGACGCAACATTTGCTAAGAATTATGGATCTTGTCGTCAACGTCAAGCCGACCGATCTAATAATGTTTATGGATGAGTAAATACATCAATGTTTTTATCATGACTGTTATATGAAGCAGGTCGGGATTGCTAAGAGACAGCTATCAGTTCCACACGCGACGCGAGTCCCACGGATATAAAAGGAATATGGACATTTCATTCTACCGAACTACACGAAAGTGCAGAATTACTACTCACAGGCCAGTTTATTAGACAAATTAAACTTGTGAGGTAACGCAGCGCTGTTTCATTGGTCTAACATTACACCATCACACTAAACTGCATTTGAATGTGTTGAAATGTATGTGTTAGTCTGTCTGTATCAGACTAGCAGTAAGCTAGATCAACATTAGAATAACATACAGATCATATTCTAACATTTTATCATTGTTGAACTATATAACATTTAGGGGTGGGCGATATAGCCTCAAAATTATATCACGATATTTCAAGAATATTTGCGATAATGATATTTATGACGATATCGAATTTTTGTTGTTGTTGTTGTTGTTGTTGTTGAAAATTTTCTTATGTTTATCTCACCTAAATGTTTGCTCACTCATTGCGTTTTTACTGTGTGGCAATTTTGTTGTTAAGAGTTTACACAACACAAGGAAGCTTGATTTCAATCTTTGAATTAAATGTTAAATGTGTGTAGGTCTAACACCAGTATTCAGAAATACTACAGAAACAGAATAAAGTAATCAAATGTAAAATAACACAGTCTTTTAGTTCTGATGACTAAATTAAATACATAGAATAATAATAATTCTCATTCATTACAATTAAAGCTATCTTTCGTTGTTTTGACGACAACATTAATGACAGACACATAGCCTATGGCTGCTGTCACTTTTACAGCTAGTGCACGGATCCATTGCTGCTGTTTTCATTATACTGTCTGTCACACTGTCACATGCGTTTTATAAATAACCGACTGTGTTTACGAGTAGGCACTTACCAAGACCACTTACACAATTTTATGTTTTCCCCCATTAAAGCGATATAATCCGCGAAAAATAACTTTTGTTACTCGCTAGCTTTACTCTATGTATGCACGCAGTGCAACTATCTCACAGAGAGCGCGCGAGTAGCCTACTGGATAGTTTAAAATCGCTTGAATGTTTAAACTGATAAGACTTAAGAAGACGTGAAAATTCTAAACTTTAGTTACGATGCACTGATGGCCCGATCAGTGCATCGGTTTCTACGATCAACTTCGCTCACAATGCTTTGGAGAGGCGCAGCCCATGATAGTTTTTACCAAACCACCCTAGTTAGTTGCTATAGTCACCTATTGTCCTGACCCTTTAAAATGATGTATTTTTAATGATTCTGAAAGCTGCTTAACACATTTTACCTGATCTATCCATGTTGTCTGCATGACCAGTCACATTTAATCATATTTTTGACTTGAATTAATACAAATGTTGCGACATTTTTAGGAAACCAAACAAAACATTGCACAGCATCTGAAAGTGATCCCACATTATTATCATCAACTAAAACTATGACATTTTGGTGAAAACTGCAGACGCCGTGGTAAATTCTTTTAAGTATGAATATTTAAGCATTTTCATTAAATTCCCCCTGTGGTGGAAATCAAGTTTTAAAGTTGTTTATATGTATATGTGGTGTTTTTAATGTGCTTTAAGACAAACCATTTGCGAATTCATAAGTCGACACCATTGCTGAGTATTTTCTCCTTAAAACTGCGGTGAACCAAAGACAGTCTCAAAAATACGCTTTGAAATCTGTCACAAACTTGTAACCAAGATATTCATAGGACCAACCGCGTATTCTAAATGAGGCAAGGGTGTAGAGTTACATTCAAGCTATTTTTAAGCATGAAGATTTTTTCTTTTTCCAAGGATCAAAGATCACCAAAATGATCCTTTAAGGGATAAAATTAGACTACAGGGGGACTTTAAATACACTCAAGTCTATATCAACACCTAAAACTTAAACGTACACTATGTCATTTTTTTCGCCGCTAGGGGTCGCTAACCTATTTACAATAACAAAGGCGTAGTTTGATGACGCAACATTTGCTAAGAATTATGGATCTTGTCGTCAACGTCAAGCCGACCGATCTAATAATGTTTATGGATGAGTAAATACATCAATGTTTTTATCATGACTGTTATATGAAGCAGGTCGGGATTGCTAAGAGACAGCTATCAGTTCCACACGCGACGCGAGTCCCACGGATATAAAAGGAATATGGACATTTCATTCTACCGAACTACACGAAAGTGCAGAATTACTACTCACAGGCCAGTTTATTAGACAAATTAAACTTGTGAGGTAACGCAGCGCTGTTTCATTGGTCTAACATTACACCATCACACTAAACTGCATTTGAATGTGTTGAAATGTATGTGTTAGTCTGTCTGTATCAGACTAGCAGTAAGCTAGATCAACATTAGAATAACATACAGATCATATTCTAACATTTTATCATTGTTGAACTATATAACATTTAGGGGTGGGCGATATAGCCTCAAAATTATATCACGATATTTCAAGAATATTTGCGATAATGATATTTATAACGATATCGAATTTTTTTTGTTGTTGTTGTTGAAAATTTTCTTATGTTTATCTCACCTAAATGTTTGCTCACTCATTGCGTTTTTACTGTGTGGCAATTTTGTTGTTAAGAGTTTACACAACACAAGGAAGCTTGATTTCAATCTTTGAATTAAATGTTAAATGTGTGTAGGTCTAACACCAGTATTCAGAAATACTACAGAAACAGAATAAAGTAATCAAATGTAAAATAACACAGTCTTTTAGTTCTGATGACTAAATTAAATACATAGAATAATAATAATTCTCATTCATTACAATTAAAGCTATCTTTCGTTGTTTTGACGACAACATTAATGACAGACACATAGCCTATGGCTGCTGTCACTTTTACAGTTAGTGCACGGATCCATTGCTGCTGTTTTCATTATACTGCAGGGAACTACACTAACCTTTTCCACTGGTGGCACTTGCGCTACTAACTTTTTCAGTTACTGGCGCAAAACATGATTTGGTCGCACAAATTATTTATAGTAAGCCGCTCTGCATAATAATGAACAATAATGAAACTGTATTGCATACAGATGTGCTTTTTATTTTACTTGCCTACTTTTAAACCACATGCCTTCTTGTTTTTGTTTTCTTTAACATTGGTTGGGATAAATTTTCTCCTAAATGGATTTCAACAAGCTATGGGCACAGATGGGCAGACTCCTGAACTCTTAAGTAGTGATGCACCGATGTGAAATTTGTGGTCGATAACGATAATAACCAATATTAATATTGCTGTTATGGCATAAAACAGTAAAAAAACAAACAAAAAAAAAAAAAACAGGAACATTGTGTACAATTAAGATAGGCTACTTAATTTATTATTCCAATGGCAAAAATATTGTATCATGATTTTTTTTCAGGAAAATCACGCTTTCACGATTTTATCACGATTCTTTATGTTGGTTTTACTATTTTGCGACTGAGCATTACAGCCAAAACGTATGTCCATATTTTAAAAACAAAGCCTTGGGTAACAAAACATATATATAAAAAAATGGCAGACGAAGATAACAAATATTTGTCATTATTTTCTTTGTTATTAAATATTAAGATCAAAGATGCACATTACACATACACAACTTAATACACAAATTAAATAAACAGTGTTTTATGTTTTCAGCTTCAGTATTTAACAGTAGCATTGAAGAAAGTAATTAAATTAACAAATATGAAAATAAAACAAAATAGACTTCACTGTATAAATTATACATTGATACTTATTAAAGCTACTTCAGTCAAGAGCAGTGTGTGATTTTCTCTTTGCATTTTGTTGTTTTATTAACATTAAAGGAATAGTTCTCCTAAAAATTCAAATTGTCATAATTTACTCTCTGAAGTTGTTTTAAACTCGAATGAGTTTCTTTCTTCTGTTGAAAATAAAAGTTATTTGGAAGAATGTGGGTAACCAAACAGTTGATGTACCCCAGTGACTTCCATAGTATATTTTTCTCCTTTGGAAGTCAATGGGGACCAGCTACTGGATAGCCACATTCTTCAAAATATTAATATTAGAAAAATATTAGAAAATATTAGAAGGAAATTAATACAGGTTTGGAACAACATTAGAGTGCGTAAATTATTTTTGGGTGAACTATCCCTTTAAGGACAAGCGGCAGCGTGTTTACTATTGCTACTGTCTCTTTAAGAGTTGCGCGCGACGCGTCTATACACGTATTTGACAAGCAGATTTACTCAATTTTCTCAAGTTTGCTTTCACTTTAGACATAACCGACTTTGTTTATCTAAACCTTGTGTGTATTTAACAGTATAAGCACAATAAGACTCGAAAGATAACTAGTATCCAGGCGCTGGTAGACAGGCTTTTAGTGCATGTGAGCTTCACATGTACGCGCTGAGGAAGGAACGCACACGTTAGAACACGTTAAAATATAAAACGTTAAATATCCGTGTTTGTGTGTGAGAGAGAGAGAGAGAGAGAGAGAGAGCGAGAGAGAGAGAGAGAGAGAGAGAGAGCCGCTCGCGCAGCACTGATACAATGGTAGGCTACGTTTTAATCTAAGTAACGGTCGCGGGGCTGAAGTTAACTTGATGTTTTGAATGCTCGAGGCAGAGCACGTTATAAAACGTATTCTTAAAATACACATTTCAGTTTTAATAAATGCTCATAGTAAATCATAGCATATTGCCTAAAACATAGGTACAAAAATAATCAGTGATACATTTGCGACCCATTAAAAATTAGGGTCGCAATGGCATTTCAAAAGGTCGCATATGCGACCATTTTGGTCGCAGTGTAGTTCCCTGTACTGTCTGTCACACTGTCACATGCGTTTTATAAATAACCGACTGTGTTTACGAGTAGGCACTTACCAAGACCACTTACACAATTTTATGTTTTCCCCCCATTAAAGCGATATAATCCGCGAAAAATAACTTTTGTTACTCGCTAGCTTTACTCTATGTATGCACGCAGTGCAACTATCTCACAGAGAGCGCGCAAGTAGCCTACTGGATAGTTTAAAATCGCTTGAATGTTTAAACTGATAAGACTTAAGAAGACGTGAAAGTTCTAAACTTTAGTTACGATGCACTGATGGCCCGATTGTGCAAGAGACCATCCAGACATGTCCTGACTCCTAAACGCGCTCGAGAGAAGACGCGCGTCGGCAGCACCGCTGAACACTCAAGCTGTTTGTGAAACTGCTAAATCGTCATCGGAGGCTGACAGGCTGCTCTCGCGCTCAGACAGGTGTTGTTGTTGTTGTGCGTGCTAGGGAAGTAAATGCGCCATACGTCATTGCGTCGCTATATCGTTGATATCGCGATATGACACTTTTTTATCATGTAAAAATGTATACCGGTATTATCGTGGACGATATGATATGGCACACCCCTAATAACATTGATTAGTTTTATGTAAATGTGCTCACCTGTTTAATAAGTACATGTAGGAGCGGTCGAAGTCTCGGACACGGAGCTCTCGTTTATATACTGTCTATGGGAGCTCTAGGCATCTTGAAAACACCGCGCTGATATTGATTCTCGTTTTAGTTCTCCTTTTTTATCCAAAGTCTGCTTGCCATGGTCCAAAGTGTTTGAACGAAACAACAACAGCGTGCAAATAGACATTCTGAACTAACGTTGTCCACGTCTGTCGCCTTGGTTGCTATGGCAGTACGAGCGGAAACCAGGGATAACGCGGATATGACGCCATTGACGGCGACAAAACGGAAATAAAGAAACGTGACGTGTCTTCGAATTAAATGACTAATTTCTTCTGGTTTGAAAGTTGTTGGAAAGATTTGGGATAATGTAAGTACACAACTAAAAAAAAAATAACAGTGATTTTTGCTATTTTTAAAGCAAAAAAGTTTAAACAGTTAATTCTGAATATTTAGGATATTTTTTGAAAAGTATATTCATTAAGGGGACATAATGTGCCTCTTTTCACAAGATGTCTCTGGTGTCCTCAGAATGTGTCTGAAGTTTAAGCTCAAAAAATACCCCATAGATCATTTATTATAGCTTGTCAAATTTGTCCCTATTTGGGTGTGAACAAAAACAGTTTTTGTGTGTCCCTTTAAATGCAAATGAGCTCCTTCCTTTCCAGAGGAGGGCGGAGCCTTGTGCTTCAGATCCTCCAGCAAGGAGAAGCACCTGGCTGCAGCCTGCAGATCGGGGCGGGGCTGCACGTCTCGATTCTAGCGGGTTCTCATTTCCGCGGTTCATCGCAGCATGGTGAATACAGGCAAGCTACTCTTTTTAAATACATTTTTTTGTCATTTTAATTACAATTTTTAATTCTGAGTGGCGTTTAGTGTGATGTTAAGGAAGTATTTAAAAAAATAAAAATTGTGTAACTTTACTTTACCATATCACACAAATAACTAGAGCAATAGTTATACATACATACATATATATATATATATATATATATATATATATATATATATATATATATATATATATATATATATATATATATATATACATACATACATATATATATATACACATACATACATATATATTTCTATGAATAAATTGATTAAAAGTAAACTATTTTGATATTATTATTATAAATAAGTATACATTTATTAAATTAAACATAAAACTACATTCAATAGTAATAATGTCAATCCGTTGATAGGGTCAGACACAGTATTTTATCTAACCGGCTTACTGGTGTGTCAGTGTTTATTTTGTAAAACCACACAGCTTGTCATTTAATTAGTTAAGATATACTGTGCTTTTTGACATTTGAGCATGACATTTTTATTCTTTTTTTTTTTACATGTATACACAGACGTTTCATGGAACGTTAGGTCATGAAAATTTGCCTAAAAGTCATGGAAAAGTAATTTACACTGATAGAAATGTGTACAAACACATAGCTTTCCTATACTACTTTTCATTACAGGTCTGATGAAGAAAGACGGGCAAGAGAAAGGCAAATGAGGCACACAGAAAAGAATGTATGAGACATTTAATAAGACATTTTTACTTCTCTTACCATGAATATTTTGACTTGTACTCTCTACTATCCTTTTAGGCACAAAAGGCAAACAAGTGTGTTAAAGTTTAAATGTGTGCGGCATAATGCCTCATGGGTAAGGTTGGCTTTTTTAAATCTTGCTTCTTGTATTTTCTAAAGCAGTATCATGGCTAACATGATCTTAGATGTAAATATGAAGGGGTTCTGTTCTGTGTGCTTTTGGCTACAAGTGACATGAACTGGGGAAAGAAGATTGAGGAAAGTGTGTAATGATGTCAATGTCTAACCACAGATGTACATGTACAAAAATCGAATTAATTTCTTCAAACAGATATGTATATGTACAGAGAAATGTATATGTAAAGTTTCACCTATCTTTATCAGAATTAATTAAACCATTTGATAGTAAATAAATAACAATGAAATAATTGTTTTGGCATGTTATTCATATACAAACAATGCTGGTATTTTAACCATAACAATTTTCATTATCAAGTAAATCCATAATTTATTCATTTTAATAACATATTGAGACTTGCTGAAAATATTTGACTTTTATTTAAATGTTAAAAATTAATACTTGTAACTGTAAAGCATATACTGAAATAAAATTAAAATGAATAAAAACAACCTGAAACTAAGTTCGTTGACATTTGCAATGTGACAAGTCAAAAGAAGTAACTGGATTATTGCTTGGAAATGTACATAATGAAACGTTTTTAAAAAAAGAACAATATTTATAATACTATATATTATTACCAGATTTAAGCAATTTACGGATTCAAAGTTTTGTTTTATACTAGCATGTATAAGTCACAAGCATTGTTTTCAACTGTATTTCCTGTTTACCGTGGCGTCGACATCATTACTGTGCCACTAACCAGTGAGAGCCGTTATGGGAAGGGCTGCACGTGGTCAGCCCGCACCTTGCCAGCAAGTGCAACAACAAAACTGGAGAATGTTTGGAGAGACCGTTTATGATGTATGGGAATTATAAAAAAAGGAGTTTGTTTTGATATGAACCATTATAGGCTGGTTGTTTACACACACTGTGGGTATAATTATGTTCAAACACCTTATAAGAGTGAATTTTATATGATACATCAGGTGATGGCTCACCATATGGGAAATTGTGGGAACAAGAAGGGGATGGGTTAGTTAAAGATGACCTAACGAATGTCCAATGGTTGAGCAAAGTGTAAGAGACTGTAAAAAAAGCAGAGTTTTGACTCACAGAAATAAATGAAATTTTAAAGGATATTACAATAGAGAACCATTATTTTAAATTCTAATAATATTTCACAATATTACTGCGTTTTCTGTATGTTTGATCAAATAAATGCAGCCTTGGTGAGCAGAAGAGATTTCTCTCTTCTGAAAAATAAATAAATATTTTTTTAAATTATAAAATCTAATTTTGATAAAACAATAAATATTTAATATTTTTACATTTCAAAATATATTGTGTAGCTTATAATATTAAATAACTGGAACTTTTTCGATACACCACGTTATTTAGATTTCACAGAATTTGTATTTCATGTAATTATTATGATGCATTTACAAACACATGGTAACGTTAACTTAACGTTACTATGATGTTAAAACGCTGTATTGCCATATTACTTTTTGGGTGATTTTGTTAGTAGGCTATGTCTCTGGCTATACTCATTTCACTGCGTCAAAGACTTCAAAATCCAAAACACACACACACACACACACACACACACACACACACACACACACACACAACACTTCTTTAACAACTAACTTCATCGTTAAAACACATAACGTTAAACAACAAACCGTGTAACCAATGGAAACCGCACGGTGACCGCTCGCTCTTACGTCCGTCAGCTATAAGGTATCAGACGCATCCGGTAACGGTTAGCGCACTAGCTGCTGCTAACCTCAAACCAACAATGATTATTACCTTTAGCCCAACAACTCCCGTTCAACACAAATTAATTACACAATCACACGGTTACACGCAGTCCTAATAAGATACACCTGACACCACGGCTGTTACAAGACACACAATGTCAATAAAACATTTAGCGTGTGTGTGTGTGTGTGTGTGTGTGTGTTGAGAGGCTGGCTAACTCCTACCTCACAGAAACGGAGCGACAATGAAAACATGTCCACAAACACCCCGCTGTCTCAGGCGACGCTCGCAACGGTTCTTCTGGGGGAACGGAAAAAACATTTCTTATCTCTCGGCTGCGTTTATCAGCTCGCTTCCCAGAGTGCAGTGCAGTGAAGTGAAGTAAAGGGAAACAAACGGTTCTCATGCCATATAAAATTAGGTTGAGAAGGTTCAGGAGGAGGAGGGCTTGTGTGTTCTGAACAGCTATTGGCTTGAGCACATCCGAACACACACCATACAGGTCCATAAAACATGATTCACTATTAAGTTACCACATAGAGGATGGAAGACACTTTCTATGGTCATTTCCGACAACAACAAAAGATAACATAATTATCCTATGATTTAGGCTATTTATATATTTATCCTATAATTATCCTAAGTCATATTTATGAGATAAACTGAAATGTAAGAAAACGAAAAGTCGGAGTTATCACCTATTTCATAGTTTTGACATAAAAAGTCGAAATTCCCATTTAAAGTAATAAATATGACATAGCCTACCGAGTGAAATAAAAAGTCACAATTATGACAGACATGCGAAGTCAAAATTGTGAGCATAATTGTGACGTGATATCATAATTATAGTTTCCATTTTTGTTAAAAGTATTACTTATATGACATAATTTCGAATTTTAATCCCGTAAGGGACTTTTTAAAATCATAATTATGACTTAAGTAATTTTTTATTATCACAGAATGACTGAGTATGCCATAGCCTAACTCTAATTTACCAATGCATGATTTTTTTTCTTATGTGGCAGAAATGGACTTCCATACACAACTCTCCGCACACAGAGATAACGCAAATGAAGCTGGTTTAATGATAAGTATAGCCAGATAAAGACCATAACACTAGATCTAAAGTTCAGTGGTGCCATTTTACTATGATACTTTGGAAATCTACCGAGGTAAAACCGATGCTTAAAGCCATGGTAGGCTATATGAATATAATAATGATTAACTACGATGATACTCATATAATACCAAAATAGTTTTTATAGCACTATGAATCACTGTTTTATTGGGCTTGGTATACAGAAGTCTGTGTTGATGATGACGCCAACCACGTAGCCTATCTGGACTTTTATGATTTCATATAAACATAAAAATATAACAATCAGCCCACTCACATATCTTTAGCTCTCCATAACTTTGTACATCTATGGAAGTAAAATAATGTCAAATGTTTTTGAAACAAAAAGCCTGTTGAATTGCACTACTTGAAAAAAATTGTACATTGTATTTTTGGGGCTTGCATTTTTATGGGCTGAAATTCAACATGGTTGAATATTTACGCTGTGAATATTTCAATTAAAAACATTTCAAACACATTTTCATTATTAAAAATTCAATAATCCATATTCACCTTTCATATTTCACTTCCAAAATATTCAAACTGTTTAAAAATACAACCTATAATATTCAACAGGCAATTTTCGGGCCATTTTATTTCGCTTTGCAAATTCGCTTCCACAAATTCAGTGGTTCAAATTCGACAGTAAATTCAACGGAACTGCAGGAAAGGCAGTAGATTACCGAGATACTCTCCATCTGCTGTTAGTCAATCCCACCAGCAGGGGGTGCAAAAGCGCTTGTTGTTGACGAAGACAGAGCAACAGTTAGAGCAAGCCATTCATTCATAAAATGAAAATGATTATCGTGTCAGTATATCTGCGGAAAAGATGATAAAGACACAAAAGCTGTGTTTGTTTCATTCAATACCTTCATTGTTACTTTCCCTGTGTAGCATGTAATCAGCTTTCTCTACATGAACAGGATTATATTCGGTTTCCCTCAATACCTCATACTCAAGGATTCCCCTTCCGTCGGGACAAAACGCTTAACGTAGTTTATGGACTAATACAGTGATATAAAATACCAAACTCGCACCTTATTGGGGATGTAGGCTGTAGGCTACTATATAGGCTCGATGGACTAAGAATATGAACGTAACGCGCAAAGTTTCATGCAGAGCGTTTCGTGATATACTGGCATAAAATCAACACTTTCTCTTCTCTTTTCTCTCTTTTCTCTCTCTCTCTCTCTCTCTCTCTCTCTCTCTCTCTCTCTCTCTCTCTCTCTCTCTACAGTATATATATTATACACACACACACACACACACACACACACACACACACACACACACATATATATATATATATATATATATATATATATATATATATATATATATAGTATAGTAACATATAGTAGGCTATGCCTACGTGTATTGCATTAGCTTAAACTGGGAAGAGTCATAGCACTTGCATATTGTTGTCCTCCTATTGTTAGTTTAACTGTAAATCGCTTTGGATAAAAGCGTCTGCTAAATAAATGACTAAATGTAGCCTAATAAATGTAAAATTTGCTTGACATTGGACATTCGCACATTTAGGGACCGTCTCAAAAGTTGCATAAAACATTGGCATACACGTTTCTAACTTCAATAGCAAACTTTAATTTATTTGAATAAATATCAAAAATCCAAAGGGTGTGCAGTATGCCTGACACTACATGAACACTTTACAGTTGGTGTTATGACTGTAAGTCGTTCTATTCACATGCTATTGAAGTTAGAAACGTGTATAGCCTACCAAAGTAGTATACACTTTAGAGACGGTCCCTAAATGCAGTTAGGGCTAGCGCAAAATGCGGCATCGGCATCTCGAAGCGGCACTTCCGGCGGCATCTCCAGCTGCCATCAGTGAGCGGCATCTCCAGCGGCCAAACGCGGGAGCGGCATCTCCAGCGGCATCAGTGAGCGGCACTTCAGGCGGCATCTCCAGCGGCCATCAGTCAATTATGATTTTAACATGATAAAAAAAAATCAGAGATTGCAAGTATTCTGATTATTTATAATAGTCCAACATAACATGTATGTGGCAGATTTAATACACCAAGGAAAATTATTAAATAGCATATTCCTTATTAATTATAATATAAAAGACACATTTATTAAAAACATACATTTTTCAGTTGTAGGCTAGTATGCCTACAACAGATAGCCTATGTTTTTAATAAATGTGTACTAGTACTAGGCTACTAATATTGTTAATATTTATAATATTATTATTAATAGTAGGCGTACCTATGTTTGTAAAGACAATTTAATTTGAAGAATAACAAATGTTAAATAAAATTACAATTAGGATATATTTTGGTGTGTTTCTAATTAATTAGCTACAGTTCTCTATGTAAAAACCTTTCAAATTAGTAATTATAATTTTTCACATGAATAGCCTAGGCTACATGATGTTCAGTTAGCCTACTTTTTTTATGAAAAAATTGGATTTAATAATTTCCTCTGCGCAGAAACATAACTAATTAATCAGAAAGTGGTATCATCACAATTAGGCCTACTTTGGCAGCAGCCACAGCTGGACAATAAAATAATTAATAAAGTTAATAAAATAAAAAATATT
Source organism: Scardinius erythrophthalmus (assembly GCF_964197995.2). Lineage (NCBI taxonomy): Eukaryota > Metazoa > Chordata > Actinopteri > Cypriniformes > Leuciscidae > Scardinius > Scardinius erythrophthalmus. The sequence continues at coordinate 40,116,170 of NC_138232.1, forward strand.
GATTCCTGGAGATGCCGCTGCACCGGAAAGTCCTGCCCGCTGGAGATGCCGCTGGAGATGCCGCTCACTGATGGCCGCTGGAGATGCCGCTCACTGATGGCCGCTGGAGATGCCGCTCACTGATGGCCGCTGGAGATGCCGCTCCCGCATTTGGCCGCTGGAGATGCCGCTCACTGATGGCCGCTGGAGATGCCGCTCCCGCATTTGGCCGCTGGAGATGCCGCTCACTGATGGCCGCTGGAGATGCCGCTCACTGATGGCCGCTGGAGATGCCGCTGGAGATGCCGCTCCCGCATTTGGCCGCTGGAGATGCCGCTCACTGATGGCCGCTGGAGATGCCGCTCACTGATGGCCGCTGGAGATGCCGCTCCCGCATTTGGCCGCTGGAGATGCCGCTCACTGATGGCCGCTGGAGATGCCGCTCCCGCATTTGGCCGCTGGAGATGCCGCTCACTGATGGCCGCTGGAGATGCCGCTCACTGATGGCCGCTGGAGATGCCGCTCACTGATGGCCGCTGGAGATGCCGCTCCCGCATTTGGCCGCTGGAGATGCCACTCACTGATGCCGCTGGAGATGCCGCTCCCGCATTTGGCCGCTGGAGATGCCGCTCACTGATGGCCGCTGGAGATGCCGCTCACTGATGGCCGCTGGAGATGCCGCTCACTGATGGCCGCTGGAGATGCCGCTCCCGCATTTGGCCGCTGGAGATGCCGCTCACTGATGCCGCTGGAGATGCCGCTCCCGCATTTGGCCGCTGGAGATGCCGCTCACTGATGGCCGCTGGAGATGCCGCTCCCGCATTTGGCCGCTGGAGATGCCGCTCACTGATGGCCGATGGAGATGCCGCTCACTGATGGCCGCTGGAGATGCCGCTGGAGATGCCGCTCCCGCATTTGGCCGCTGGAGATGCCGCTCACTGATGGCCGCTGGAGATGCCGCTCCCGCATTTGGCCGCTGGAGATGCCGCTCACTGATGCCGCTGGAGATGCCGCTCCCGCATTTGGCCGCTGGAGATGCCGCTCACTGATGGCCGCTGGAGATGCCGCTCCCGCATTTGGCCGCTGGAGATGCCACTCACTGATGCCGCTGGAGATGCCGCTCCCGCATTTGGCCGCTGGAGATGCCGCTCACTGATGGCCGCTGGAGATGCCGCTCACTGATGGCCGCTGGAGATGCCGCTCACTGATGGCCGCTGGAGATGCCGCTCACTGATGGCCGCTGGAGATGCCGCTCCCGCATTTGGCCGCTGGAGATGCCGCTCACTGATGCCGCTGGAGATGCCGCTCCCGCATTTGGCCGCTGGAGATGCCGCTCACTGATGGCCGCTGGAGATTCACTGATGGCCGCTGGAGATGCCGCTCACTGATGGCCGCTGGAGATGCCGCTCACTGATGGCCGATGGAGATGCCGCTCACTGATGGCCGATGGAGATGCCGCTCACTGATGGCAGCTGGAGATGCCGCTCACTGATGGCCGATGGAGATGCCGCTCCCGCATTTGGCCGCTGGAGATGCCGCTCACTGATGGCCGATGGAGATGCCGCTCCCGCATTTGGCCGCTGGAGATGCCGCTCACTGATGGCAGCTGGAGATGCCGCTCACTGATGGCCGATGGAGATGCCGCTCCCGCATTTGGCCGCTGGAGATGCCGCTCACTGATGGCCGCTGGAGATGCCGCTCACTGATGGCCGCTGGAGATGCCGCTCACTGATGGCCGCTGGAGATGCCGCTCACTGATGGCCGCTGGAGATGCCGCTCACTGATGGCCGATGGAGATGCCGCTCACTGATGGCCGCTGGAGATGCCGCTCCCGCATTTGGCCGCTGGAGATGCCGCTCACTGATGGCCGCTGGAGATGCCGCTCACTGATGGCCGCTGGAGATGCTGCTCCCGCATTTGGCCGCTGGAGATGCCGCTCACTGATGGCCGCTGGAGATGCCGCTCACTGATGGCCGCTGGAGATGCCGCTCACTGATGGCCGCTGGAGATGCCGCTCACTGATGGCCGCTGGAGATGCCGCTCACTGATGGCCGCTGGAGATGCCGCTCACTGATGGCCGCTGGAGATGCCGCTCCCGCATTTGGCCGCTGGAGATGCCACTCACTGATGGCCGCTGGAGATGCCGCTCCCGCATTTGGCCGCTGGAGATGCCACTCACTGATGGCCGCTGGAGATGCCGCTCCCGCATTTGGCCGCTGGAGATGCCACTCACTGATGGCCGCTGGAGATGCCGCTCCCGCATTTGGCCGCTGGAGATGCCGCTCACTGATGGCCGCTGGAGATGCCGCTCACTGATGGCCGCTGGAGATGCCGCTCACTGATGGCCGCTGGAGATGCCGCTCACTGATGGCCGCTGGAGATGCCGCTCCCGCATTTGGCCGCTGGAGATGCCACTCACTGATGGCCGCTGGAGATGCCGCTCCCGCATTTGGCCGCTGGAGATGCCGCTCACTGATGGCCGCTGGAGATGCCGCTCCCGCATTTGTCCGCTGGAGATGCCGCTCACTGATGGTATCTCCAGCAGGCAGGACTTTCCGGTGCAACGGCATCTCCAGCAATCAATATTTTTTATTTTATTAACTGCATTTTAACTAAATAACATTATGTAGCTACCACAGAGTAGCATATAGCTATATCATGTGTAAGCATATTCTTTAAAGTTTTAAATAAAGTTTTGAGTTTCTGATTCTCCGTTAAGCCTACATCAGAGAAAGCTGCAATTGTTCTGAGTAGCCTATTGATACAGGCTATTTAACGTTTTAAGTTTCCAGCAAGAAAGTGTCACTGTCAATATCACTTTTATGTTTCAGAAAATGCTGTTTATTAAATATTAATTTGAAATGTCATTAAATATGATATAAACGGTTATTCCGTTAATACAGAAATGAGTTCAGTTAATACAGAAATGAGTTTCTGATGTGCTGCACAATTCTGATATTAATTCAAAAAAGCTGTAGGCCTACAAAGCTGAAATTGCGGCGGCATCTCCAACAGCCAGCTGTCGCTCCAGCCGCATCTCGTAGCGGCATCTCCAGCAGCCAATACTTTGTCCAGCTGTGGCTGCTGCCAAAGTAGGCCTAAGTGTGATGATACCACTTTCTGATTAATTAGTTATGTTTCTGCACAGAGGAAATTATTAAATCCATTTTTTTCATAAAAAAGTAGGCTAACTGAACATCATGTAGCCTAGGCTATTCATGTGAAAAATTATAATTACTAATTTTAAAGGTTTTTACATAGAGAACTGTAGCTAATTAATTAGAAACACACCAAAATATATCCTAACTGTAATTTTATTTAACATTTGTTATTCTTCAAATTAAATTGTCTTTACAAACATAGGCTATATGAGCTAGATCCAACTAATCAATATACTATTATTATTATTATTAATAGACCCCTTTTGCGCCGACGTCACAGACGTCACAGTTACGTCACGGCGCTAGCTGGAGGCAAAACCATAGACATCATACATGTATAATATCTATGGGCAAAACAAACGGAAAACTCGAGGCGGCCAATACAAACCAGCACAGATTCGGCTACATAATAAGGAGTTTAAATTATTATTTTTATTATTAAATGTCATCTTGTTGTGTTGTTGTGTGCAAGAATCGATGACAAATGAGTATGCTGTATCTGGAATTTTTATTTCTAGAAAATATTCATATCATTAAAACATTGTCGTCTTCTTGGCGTTGACTAGGCAGAACTGCGGATCGTACCACACAAGTCACATGACCATTCAGCACATAGTTATAGGCATCTAAAAATATATAGGCTATATATGCCCTCAGTTTCTCTTTACCCTCGGTTTCTCTATCGGGTAGGTGTAGAAGTCAGGCCATTCAATCGGAGGTTAATCCTGTCAGATCGTCCATTGACTGAGCGTGTATGGTCATCTGGTTAGTGGTTAGTTCCGTCCGTTAAAATGAACTTTTGCAAATAACAATCGCGGTCCTGGACAGTGAGTGACCTTGCACATTAAGACAAAATCTGATTTTCTACAGTCATTGTTAAAAAACAAGCTATCAAACTGGCAAACTAACGTTAGTGAAGCGGCCAGAGGGATCTTTCTGCCTCCAGCTAAGCTCCGCCCACATAAATACGTCACCGTGTTTACCAACTGTAAAAGGGTCTATAATAATAATATTATAAATATTAACAATATTAGTAGCCTAGTACACATTTATTAAAAACATATCTGTTGTAGGCCTACTGTAGCCTACAACTGAACAATGTATGTTTTTCATAAATGTGTCTTTTATCTATTATAATTAATAAGGAATATGCTATTTAATAATTTTCCTTGGTGTATTAAATCTGCCACATACATGTTATGTTGGACTATTATAAATAATCAGAATACTTGCAATCTCTGATTTTTTTTTTATCATGTTAAAATCATAATTGACTGATGGCCGCTGGAGATGCCGCTCCCGCGTTTGGCCGCTGGAGATGCCGCTCACTGATGGCCGCTGGAGATGCCGCTCACTGATGGCCGCTGGAGATGCCGCTCACTGATGGCCGCTGGAGATGCCGCTCACTGATGGCCGCTGGAGATGCCGCTCACTGATGGCCGCTGGAGATGCCGCTCACTGATGGCCGCTGGAGATGCCGCTCACTGATGGCCGCTGGAGATGCCGCTCACTGATGGCCGCTGGAGATGCCGCTCCCGCGTTTGGCCGCTGGAGATGCCGCTCACTGATGGCCGCTGGAGATGCCGCTCCCGCGTTTGGCCGCTGGAGATGCCGCTCACTGATGGCAGCTGGAGATGCCGCCGGAAGTGCCGCTTCGAGATGCCGATGCCGAATGTCCAACGTCAAGCCAACTTTGCCAGTCTATCACTGGGAAAAGCTCAGCATTAAACTTTGCGCGTTATTCTGAGTCAATCTGCTTGCCTGCGAGTTTGGTCTTTTATATCACTGTAATTAGTCCATTAAGCTATACGTTAAGCGTTTTATATGTCCAGCAGGGGAATCCTTAAGTATTGAGGGAAACCCTAATAGCTTGCATGCAGCACATCGCCACAATATAAAGTTAAGGCAACTAAACAACCAAGAGAAATATATGTCAACCTCAAAAATGTAACATTAGATCCGTATATCCGCATCGGGGAATAACATTAATCTCGTTCACGGTAGAGAAAGATGCATGTAGGCTACACAGGGAAAGTAACCGTGAAGACACTGAATTTAACATAAAACCGCCGTCATAATAATCACAAATACACTTACATTGCTGTTAAATGAGTTTTATGAATGAATGGCTTGCTCTAACTGTTGCTGGTCTTCGTTAACAACACGCGCTTTTGCACCCCCTGCTGGTGAGCTTGACTAACAGCAGATGGATAGTATCTCGGTAATCTACTGGTTTTCCTGCAGTTCCGTTGAATTTACTGTCGAATTTGAACCACTGAATTTGTGGAAGCGAATTTGCAAAGCGAAATAAAATGGACCGAAAATTGCCTGTTGAATATTATAGGTTGTATTTTTAAACAGTTTGAATATTTTGGAAGTGAAATATGAAAGGTGAATATGGATTATTTAATTTTTAATAATGAAAATGTGTTTGAAATGTTTTTAATTGAAATATTCACAGCTTAAATATTCAACCATGTTGAATTTCAGCCCATAAAAATGCAAGCCCTAAAAATACAATGCATTAAAATGCAAGAATGGTTAATGCAATGCCTATTTTTTTTCAAGTAGTGCAATTCAACAGGCTTTTTGTTTCAAAAACATTTGACATTATTTTACTTCCATATAGCCTACGTCTTAAAACCATAGACTGTAAAACACACAAATGAATGCAGCCATTTTCTAGTCTTTCTTTTCAGTGGGGAAAGTCCTTTCGATGACATCCAGAGAAGTCGCTCTCAGTGGAAATGCTTGTGAGATCATGAGTCTTTCTTGCCCCATAATTGTTGAGCTTGAGCAGCACAGTCTGTTTTTAACCAAGGACAGCTTTGAAAAGAGCACTACATGGAGATGTACACTATATTTCAGAGATTTCCTGAGGACATAAGTTGAGCCTGTAGGCTGCTGTACTGTGAAACCCTCAGGAAACACATTTAACCCACACAGGTCTCTGAGCTTTCCTCATGCTAATTTAGGCAGCAAGAAATACATGTAGCAGATTAGTATGGGATGATTATAGTCTCAATATGATTGACACGTGCAAGCACACTTATCAATGAACTTCATACATGTTGCAGAAATGTTTTATCCATGCCTTTCAACTTGCGTGTGCAAAATTCAAAATTGAATGAATGTGAAGCAATTTGTACAAATAGAGACAATTTTGTGAATACAAATGTTTTCCTTTGTATTAGTGTATCATAATTTGCGCATGCAACACAGAAGATGTGCATGTGTGGATCAGGTGACACGCGTGCATTCATTGACGTCTTTTCTGAGTCGATCTCATTTGATTCATTTGGATTTTGAGACTTTCTTTTCGCGGTTTTTAAGCATTTCACAACCCACACACAAACAACTACAAATGAATAGGCCTGGTGCTAATTATTAATGTGTGCACAACTACCCATCTATTTGACAAATTCACAAATGTGTGTCACTACATTTAAACTAATACAATACAACTTGTGTGTGCAAAATCCAAAATCACATGAATGTGCAGCATTTTGTACAAATAGAGACATAGTTGTAAATACAAAACCTCGATTTTAAATTAATGTAGGCCAGAATTTGTGTGTGCAACAAGTAAGATGTGTATTTGTGGATCAGGCGACACGCGTGCATTCATTGACTCGTTTCTGAGTTGATCCTATTTGATTCATTTGAATTTTGAGACTTTCATTCCGCGGTTTCGCCTTGTAGATCCACACACAGATGTCTGAGAAAACCTGCTACCACTAGATGGCAGTATTCCGCTAAAACAGACAACGGCAGAGTAATCAAGAGTTCTTCCTCATTTAAGACGCTTAATGTGAGTGATATTGAAGCACCACATTTAGTACACAATATTGGCCTACCTTATTAATAAAGCATATTTATAGAGGCAAACAGATTAAATCAGATTATGAACAACACCCATAGAAAAACATTATAAAACGCTTAACGTGTAATAGCGCGTTGCATGTTCAATAAGGTGTATTATTGGCTACTGAGTATAAATATCACCGTCATTACTGCATTGACGTTAAGCTTTTTCTTTATAATATGCGCTATGGGAGGAAAACTATATAGCCTACAGACAAGAGCCTATATGAACGCGACGCGCGGCGTTTCACGTTAATGGCATTTCCCTTCCTGAGCCTGTTAAAAAGAAAAAGCTTAACATGGCATAAGCTTGGCATTTTTTCCTGTTAAAAAAACGTGAAATTTCGCATTTGCGTTCATATTATAGGCTTAATTTTTATCTGACTACACATTGTATACATAGCCTAGTATACAAGCTTTGGAATTTGAAAATGTCTGTTTTTAAATGTTAAAGACGATTTTCGCAGTACATTTGTTTTCCATTGACCCATAAGCCACTGTTATAGGCTATATGAGTTTTAACAATATGCAACCATTGTATATCGACATGAAATGTTAATTGAAAATCAACTGGCCCTACGTGTGTGTAGCCAGAGCCCGTCTACGGAGAGCCTTGGCACTCCCTATTCAGCCCCATTGTATTGATTTTGGTTGCAGTTCCATTAGAATTCCACTGGGGGTGATCGCGAGCGAGTGCAGACTGAATGGGAGTCAATGGGGCTATACGGCTAAATGTGTCTCTTTCACCCAAATGCCGTTGAGAAATCTCAGATTTTATTGTAGGTTTTGCAAGTTCAACATGGGTTATAGGTCGAAAGTTGAATGAACGAGTACTTATTTCTTTTCTATTTCTTACAGGTTGAGTTGTTGTTGCCCATAACACGCTAGCATTCTGCTAATGACGTCAGCATTCTGACGTCATTGACATTTTAAAAGACTTTTTAAACCAAATAAGTGACTCTAAAAAAATCTAACACCCAGCAATGTGTAATTTCTTTGCATCTCCTTTCGAATACAACATTCAAATTACTAGACAAAAAATTATATCCTGAGAAAAGTGGGTTTTGAGGGGTATTTCGCCATAGACCTCCATTCATTCTGCACTCGCTCGCGAGCGCCCCCGCATGGACAGAGACGTGTTACTGCAGCCAGTCCAGAACCCGGAAGTAAGCAGAGAGTGCCAATTCTCTTCCTATTAGACATTCTCTGGTGTAGCTGCATATTTATAGATGAGAATGATTTGTCGCGATATCCACAGCTCATGATGCACAAGGGAACGTCTGCCAATTCCACTAACTGCGTTAAAACGTAGAATTTGTTTTAATTCAAATTACTTTTAATATTTAAAAACAGACATTTTCAAATTCCAAAGCTCGTAGAAGGTTCCTGTAAGACTGACTTACAGGTAAATTTGCATTTACTATAATTTGAATGAATGACTGGACGTTTATATTTTTTTGACTGTGAGTGGAATTTGCAGATGGTCCCTTTAGAAAATGCGGCGAATATCAAAACCTAAAACTTGCTTCACCCGTTCACCGAGCTCTCGGACCGGTTGCTCTCCCATACACACGCAAAGTTAAACGCAACTGCAGAATTTCATGTTAAGCTTTTTCTTTTTAACAGGCTCAGGAAGGGAAATGCCATTAACGTGAAACGCCGCGCGTCGCGTTCATATAGGTTCTTGTCTGTACTCTGTAGGTTATATAGTTTTCCTCCCATAGAGCAATGAGCATATTATAAAGAAAAAGCTTAACGTCAATGCAAGACGGTGATATTTAAACTCAGTAGCCAATACACCTTCGAACATGCAACGCGCTATTGCACGTTAAGCGTTTTATAATGGTTTTCTATGAGTTTTGTTCATAATCTGATGCAATCTGTTTGCCTCTATAAATATGCTTTATTAATAAGGTAGGCCAATATTGTGTAGCCTACTCTATTTGGTGCTTCAATATCACTCTCATTAGCGTCTTAAGCCTTGTTTATACTCGACGCAGCCGCAAGATCGCGAGGCGCGCGCGGCAAAAATGACGTCATTGCGGAGTGGGCGGTCTCGCGCGTTGGGTTCGCAAGACCCAATTTCGCCTGGCGGTGTGCACGGCACTTTTTGTAACAACGCGCGCGGCGCCGCATCCGAAGATGAACGACTTCGAGCCGAATCTGGCCGAGCTCGAACTTCTCACCACACGGGCACCCAGTTTGCACATCTAAATGAGTTCCTTACATTTAAAAAATGAGCATACAATAGCATAATAAGTATTTTTAATGAACATAAAGGTCCATGTTTAATAAAAATGTTCACAAAACTTAATGAAATGTTTAGTGAAATTAGAAAATATGTAAGAGATTGTTAATTTAGTTATATTGTTTACACATTCTCATTTCCATATATTTGTTTTTATTGTCACGAGTAATAATCTCAGGGTTTACTGGGTTTTACACAATTCTTTTTGTAGTGTGGTATTGGTGGTGGTGTACTAAAATAAACTGTCACGTGTGTATAGCTTTCTTCTTCTCACCGCTGACTCCTGATGGTTTAGAGGACAATTACCCAATAGTCGCCCCCTGTCGTTTCAAAGAATAGTACAACGGCGAGCGCGTCAAGTATAAACGCCTCGTCCGTCTGGAAAGGTGCGCGCGCGATCTGCGGTGACTCGCGCTCTTGCGGCTGCGTCGAGTATAAACAAGGCTTTAAATGAGGAAGAACTCTTGATTACTCTGCCGTTGTCTGTTTTAGCGGAATACTGCCATCTAGTGGTAGCAGGTTTTCTCAGACATCTGTGTGTGGATCTACAAGGCGAAACCGCGGAATGAAAGTCTCAAAATTCAAATGAATCAAATAGGATCAACTCAGAAACGAGTCAATGAATGCACGCGTGTCGCCTGATCCACAAATACACATCTTACTTGTTGCACGCACAAATTCTGGCCTACATTAATTTAAAATCGAGGTTTTGTATTTACAACTATGTCTCTATTTGTACAAAATGCTGCACATTCATGTGATTTTGGATTTTGCACACACAAGTTGTATTGTATTAGTTTAAATGTAGTGACGCACATTTGTGAATTTGTCAAATAGATGGGTAGTTGTGCACACATTAATAATTAGCACCAGGCCTATTCATTTGTAGTTGTTTGTGTGTGAGTTGTGAAATGCTTAAAAACCGCGAAAAGAAAGTCTCAAAATCCAAATGAATCAAATGAGATCGACTCAGAAAAGACGTCAATGAATGCACGCGTGTCACCTGATCCACACGCAAATTATGATACACTAATACAAATGAAAACATTTGTATTCACAAAATTGTCTCTATTTGTACAAATTGCTTCACATTCATTCAATTTTGAATTTTGCACACGCAAGTTGAAAGGCATGGATAAAACATTTCTGCAACATGTATGAATTTCATTGATAAGTGTGCTTGCACGTGTCAATCATATTGAGACTATAATCATCCCATAGATTAGAGCTCTATGGCCCGCTTCATTAACGAGAGATAAGCCTACTTACATTTTTTTTCTATAGCAGACAGATCGGCAAACTTCCACATCACAACGAAACGTGTTGTCTAAATACATACATAGAGCGTTTGTCTGTGTGAACATGTCTAAAATAAGGGCGTCACTTCACAACCATCATTTCTTTAATACATTACTGGCTTCCCTTTGAAACCCTTCCTGTTTCTCTGCTTCTTTGGTTTCATTATCTTGTCTTGATAAATACTCGAAACTGATGTCACATCTGACCACCAGTACCATGCATTTAATTGACTAATTTAGTTTTTCATATGGGAATTCATATAAGTATAACAGACTAATACAAGGAGTAGAGATTGTGAATAAAAGTTCAAAATAAATACACAAATATATGTGTGTCTGTGCTTTAATTAACACAGGATTTTTTTCAAAGCTGACACATTATCCCTTTAATCAAATGTTTTATTATTGTTATTTTTTATTATTATCATCAGACACCACGTGACTGAAAAGTTGTCACTGCATTTTTATGGTACATTTCAGGTAAGCAATGCTTTATTAAATGATAGATAGATAAATATTGATTATTACTTTATTATAAGTACATGAAGTGTTTATTTAGATTTGTATGCAAAATGTTTTCACTTGTTCTGAATATCAGTTTTAATAAAAACGCACGGCTAAAATTCAAATTTTTCAAACAAATCAAAATTATGCTTATCGGAGTCTGACATAAATATATATTTTTTAGCTCCTTCTGGCCATATAATTGACTGTGAAATGAAATGCAATAAAATGTACTTACAGATAACATAACTGTATCATACCTGCAAACTCCAGACTGGTGAAAAAGGTGATGGATGGGGAATTTTTCTTCAAAAAATTTATTGGAATCAGCCAATAAATCAAAGTGTCCCGGAAAGTTAAAATAGAACTACATTGCAGCAACATTATAATGAAATGACACCAACGTCTATGGTAACATAAAATAACTGTAAAACTAGGATTTAAAAAGGTTAAATAAAACAAGTTTTGAAAAAAAAAATAAAAAATCATGCTATTTAATTGTCAGAATGGAAAAATTTGCAGGTATGGTCTGTCTGCAACTGAAAATACCGTGTTAAAAAGTTAGTTTTGCAATGCAAGTAAAAAAAAGAAAAGACACTTCAGCATAAGAACCATGTCAGCTCACATCTTTTACTGATGCACATCAATTTTTTTTTTTTTTTACAAAATACATATATGGAAGTCCTAGAGCCTCTGCATTCAGAAGTGCAGTGAGAACGAGGCTCATGTTCGAAAGCAAAACAAGAGGCAGAAGAAACGTGCCGAAAGCTCGATTTTTTTAAATTAACTACATACAACTCTATCTCACAGTATATGAACATTAAACATGTATCATAAAACAGCAATAAAATAGGCTTCTTGATAGAAAAAAATATTTTTTTTTTTATAACTTCTTAATAGTGAAGATTAGCCCTATCTATCGAACAACTGAAAGAGCTGCAACAACCTTACTTTCTCCAAATGCTGTCGGGGTCAAACACGGGCCTCCTCAGCTTTTTAGAAGAGCATTTCTGTCTCTAGAGCTCGGCTACGGCAAGGACAAAGAAGACAATTCATAAAAGTACAGCTGAGAAGTGCAAAAATAGCTTATTAAATCCGTGGGGCTTTTGATAAAATGTTGACAGCAGTAAGCTACATTAAATGAAAGTGTATTGACCCAGAATGCAAGGCAGGGCTCTGAACAGCTGCGAAAGTGAGATCCTTGGCGTTTCGCTATGAGCTCTGCATCTCCAACAAAAGACACACTCATCGGCACTGAACTGCGACACAACTGGAACTCGCACGTATATTGCAGAAGTTACCTTCGTAAAGCACCAGGTAATAAATAGGCTTGTACAAAACGACTCTCGAAGACACGCTGAATTCATTATGTTCCAAATAATGTACAACATTCAGGGTCTCAACTGCACAATTGATGCCAGTGTAGATCTTTAAAAAAAAAAAAAAAGGAGATCCGCGTCCGTAAAGTGCGATGGCACCTCCGGGCGCTAAAATACGGGTAGAAACAGCACCCTGAAATAAGTCAAATAAATTAATGCAATTTGATAAAATTCGATATTTTTATGAAATGGAGATTACAAATATTCTGTATCAAACGAATGTGATTGAGAGCGACTTGATGAACAGGGTGATGATGTGTTTGTGGCACAGTTTCACAGAGCTGAGGTTAAAAGGGCACCGAAGCTGCGTTCTCTGAGAAAGACACCGAAACGCCCTGCCTCGACTCAGATGAGATCAGGATAGATGAAACCCCTCCAGGTGTGGGACGCCTGCAGACTGAACGCCACTGGCACTGGCAGGGTGTGTGCTCGAGTCCGCTGGTGGTTTCGGGTGATGAAGGCCGTGTCATCGCTGGCTACTCCATGATGGCTCGGTAGATGACGGGTTCGATATAGTCCCCTCTGTACCTGGAGTTGATCACTCGCTGTCTCTTGCTCTCCTGAACCTTCTTCTCTCCAAACATCCCGTCAAAGCGCATGTCCGATGCCTTGGACTGAATCACACACACATGAAAATCAAGCACGTTTCTACAAACGTCTTCATTAAAGAGTTTAAAAGCCACGAACCAATCAGTTGCGAGGCGAATCACAACATTACAAACTTTGATTTGAAGCAAACTAGTATTTGAAAATCTAATAAGAAGACTGCGGCTGTTTGAGGGAACGGCCGTTTGTAGTGGTGTCCGAAGCCCTAGCGGATCTCATCGAGTGCACTCATTCAATCCCACAGTGCACCAAAATAACGAGTGTATAACCGATGTACGCTAAATGGCTAGAGAATACCCATAATGCACTGTGACAGTCGTGCGCCGAATGAATTCCCACGTCTGTAACTGAATCATCCATTTTCCAAACCGCTGGTCCAATGTGGGTCCAGCGTAATATCATACTGGTCTAAATTCCTTTATAATTGATTATTAGATTGTTTAATTAAGGTTTATACATGCCTGTTTCCACAACAGAGATTAAGATAAATCTTTTCATTACTACTGGAGCAGCCAGTTTGCTAAGTTTCAAATGATAATCAAACTATGTAAAAACAGCAGCTCTTCCGGCGCACTCAGTGTCCGAATTCATCATTCACTCCTTCAAGTGGATTATACTAGTGGAGTAATGTAGGGGATAGTGAATGAAGGTATAGTATAATCAACATATAAACAGTAGAATCAAATTAAAAACAATTAAAATATGGCATTTGACAAACACAAATCTCCTAGCGAGCTCATCTTGATTCCATCATTTGCTGCACATTGGACTGGCCGAACTCTTTTGTCATGATTTGCTCGCCGCAACTCTCTGATTGGTGGAATTTTCTGTACAGCATCACAAATAGGGTTGGGAACCGAAATTTCTAAGTTTCGGTTCCAAGAATGGTTCTGGGCCGATGTGTGGGTGTCTCACACTCACCTCATGACTATTAAAATAGTAACGAAAGCACTCGCGCTACTCATATACGTTTTGAGAGAGAGAGAGAGAGAGAGAGAGAGAGGGAGAGGGAGAGGGAGAGGGAGAGGGAGAGAGACAGAGAGAGAGAGAAAGAGAGAGAGAAAGAGAGAGAGAAAGAGAGAGAGGGAGAGAGGGAGAGGGGGAGAGAGAGAGAGAGAGAGAGAGAGAGAGAGAGAGAGAGAGAGAGAGAGAGAGAGAGAGAGAGAGAGAGAGAGAGAGAGAGAGAGAGAGAGAGAGAGAGAGAGAGAGAGAGAGAGAGAGAGAGAGAGAGAGAGAGAGAGAGAGAGAGAGAGAGAGAGAGAGAGAGAGAGAGAGAGAGAGAGAGAGAGAGAGAGAGAGAGAGAGAGAGAGAGAGAGAGAGAGAGAGAGAGAGAGAGAGAGAGAGAGAGAGGGAGAGGGAGAGAGAGAGAGAGAGAGAGAGAGAGAGAGAGAGAGAGAGAGAGAGAGAGAGAGAGAGAGAATCTCGATTCAAACACCCACGGAAATGACAAAAACTTCACACTGGAACATTCAAATCTGTTTGCGCGCAGCTGTCAATATGAAACAGCTTTACTTTCACAATCTTTTCAACAACACAGTCTTGGTATTTCGCTGTTACAAATATTCAAATGATCACAGAAGTACTGAAATAAAAGTTTATAGTTTTGAGAATAAACACTGATGTCTACGGTAACAACCAAAACAGAGTAAATCACCTTTTGAAAGTCGCTTAAAATAATGAAAATTCGCTTCAGAATTTACTAAATGTATATAATGAGCGAGTGCATCATCAATGCCTTTTTTCAAACCGTGTTTTTATCTTATCCTGAATCACTACGGTAAGCCTGTAATAAGCGTTTATACTCGGACTACTTAGAGTAGTACAGTGCCTGAGTGACTCAAGGCGCGTCATAGAAATAAACCAGCCCTCCAGGATTTCACGATTTTTTTGTGTGATTTTTGCGATCAAAATGACTGATTTTGTGCTGGTAATTTCCAGAAATTTGTGAAAAAATTAGCGATTTTTATAGTTTATAATTAGGACATCACATTTACCATAATAGTATTATGTCAGATGCACAATAGTCATACATGACACAAATCACAAACAAAATGCATAGCCAAAAGCTTGTTTATTTTGGTCTCATCAAATTCTCATCAAATTAACTTTTGAAACAACCTATGGGCAATTTTTCTACCTGACCTATGTAAATATTAACAGCAGGTGTAGTAATTTATACTGTAGAACTGTGTGTAAATCCTGAGTTGAGGGGTCCAGAGCTGCAGTAGGCAACCAGTTACTTATAGTGCGGCGTTTTGCATGGCGTCCCCCAAAGAGTGAGCCAGACACTCGCTGTGCTAGCTGTGCAGCTGCAAAATGCGTTTTACATTACAGGCTTCAGTAAATCGAGGAAGAGGAGTTTCCCCTTTTCCCGCAACATCTGTATCCACGTAAAAATGCATTGAAACTTTAATTAGACTAGAGATATTTCAATTGGGTGATTATAATTTAATGTTTTGTGAGGTCTTTTTCATTTTTGTGATTATTTTGTGGTTAAATTAGGAATTATGCAGGATCGCAAAAAAATGCAACATTTTGTTGATTTTGCGTTGTATTCAGCGATCGCGCAATCGCGAAAAACTGGAGGGACTGATAAACGGAGAGAAGTAGCTCCGGCTACAATGTTCTTCCGCAAGACGCATGCAGTTCTGTTTTTTAACTGCTAGAGCGCTGATTCATCCAGTAATGAATCTTACATTCTGGATCTTACATGTGTGTTCAAGCATATTCTATCCCTTCTGAGAGGGTATTCTCCACTGCTGGAGATACAATAAGCTATAGGAGAGGTCCCAAATTATCCTAGAGAATGCAGAAATATTTATTTTCCTTCAGAAAAATGAATTATTTTTGAAAAAATTGCTAAATAATATGTTGAATTTGTTGACATTACCAGTCTGTTAAACTCATTTGACAAGTATAAGAAATAAACACAAAAAGGATTGTGCATTTTCCCCTTACTACTATTTTTTATTAGTTGTTTTAATAATTTGTAAACCGGAATCGTTTGGCGGAACCGGAATCGTTTAGAGGAATCGGAACCGGAAAATGTCTTACGATTCCCAACTCTAATCACGAGTTATGCATTTTTTCACCACAAATTCAGCTGTTAAACACACTTATTTTATATATCGGGCTGACGGCTTCAACAGAAGCATATACCATCGATTAAAACCCTCACAGCTCATAGCTGGTCGGTCTTTAAAAGTTTTTTTTTTTTTTTTTAAATCAATTGCCTTATGGAGAAAATGAACAATTGATAGAGTTTTTACTTCTGGAACTTGACTGTTGAACATTATATGCTGAAGATTTTGAATTATTGCTGATTTTGAATAATATAAGCTCAACGACTATCAAGTGCTATTGTCACGTGACAATTTTTTTTTGTATTTTGGTATTTTTACTTGCACTAATCCTCAACATATCGGGCTCACCAGACGGGATTTGACCCTCTTGGGCAGCTCTTCATCTAGGGTGTAGACGTCATCTCTCTTAGTAGTCAGCTGTGACCCGTCCTCAAACTCCACCTGAGGAGAAGCAGTGATTAACTAAACGCAGACACAGGAACCTCTGCTTGAACTCTTCTCTGACATTTACCTGGTACATCTGAATGACATGAGCTGCCACGAATTTGGCTCCATAGACAAGACCATCCGTCCATCGGACCTGAACCACTTCACCCTGCGGTGGCGGACCCAGCTGAGCGCAGTCTCGGTTCTGCACAAAAACATTCATATACAAGAATATGTAAAAACGTAGTCATAATTGGACAAAACATACACAACGGTTTAAAAGGTTTGGAGTCAGGACCTTTTATTTTTTTTTTTTTTTGATATATAGTATTTTTATTCAGAAAGGATGCATTCAATTGACCAAAAGTTACAGTAAAAACATTCATAATGTTACAAAAGATTTCCATTTCAAATAAAATGCTGTTCTTTTGAACTTTCTATCCATCAAAGACTCCTTAAATAGTTTTTACACAATACTAAAAAGCTGTTTTCAACAATTAGCAGCAAATCATCATATTAGAGTGATTTCTGAAGGATCATGTGACACTGAAGACTGGAGTAATGATGATAAATTCAGCTTTGATCACAGGAATAAATGACATTTTAAAACATATTATGATAGAAAATGGTTATTTTAAATTTTAATAATATTTAACAATTTTACAGCTTTCACTGTATGTTTGATCAAATAAATGCAGCCTTGGTGAGCAGAAGAGACTTCTTTCAAAAACATTTAAAAATCTTACTGACACCAAGCTTGGTCGCTGACTTTTTCAGGCCTGCAAAACTTCCTGGTTTTCCATGACTTCTAAAATCTAGTTAAAATATTAGTGAAATATTCCCTTACCACAATGTCCTCTGGGAAAAGGTTATCACTGAAGGATCCGTCGTCAAAGTTGACCTCATAAAAGGTCTCTTTTGTCAGCTGTATGACTTCACACTGGTAGTAGCGTCCGTTTTTGTGTTTGCAGATGACCTTCTGACCCACGCTGAGCTCTCGCATGGCTGCTTTATTACGCTGCAGAGGAGAAGCACACATCAGAGGTCGGGCCCTAGGAAATACCTTGTGTTTCTTCCCAAATTCCGTGTTTTTTTTTTTTCCAAATTCTGTTTTTTTTCTGTTTGCATCATTTAAATTTCTCAGTAATTTGTTTTAAATGACTGATCCTGGCATCGACATAAAATGACGGTCACTGACGGAGAGTTGATGCTTTTCAGAATAAAAGAAATATACTATTAATATCACGGGCGAATTATCAAAAGCAATGGTGGGTGGAGTTTGGGTGCACATAATGAAAACGATCACTGTCATAAATACACTACTCTTTAATCAAGGTTTAGAGCACAGGTGTCAAACACAGTTCCTGGAGGGCCACAGCCCTACATAGTTGAGTTCCAACCCTGCTTCAACACACACACACACACACACACACACACACACACACCTGCAGTTTTTAAATACGCCTGAAGGACTCGATTAGCTGATCGGGTGTGTTTAATTAGGGTTGAAGCTAAACTCTGCAGGGCCTCCAGGAACTGAGTTTGACACTCCAAAAGGAAACATGAAGTGACTATTGGTCCACCTGAAGCAGCCACGTCTCTTTATAGAGCAGTCGTGTGGAACTGCAGAACTTTCGAGTTTCAGAGCTCAATACCTCTGATTGCACCGGGCCTTTGTGGCGGCAACAGGTGACGTAGACGACGAAGGGCCAGTTGTCCGGGTGCATGATGACGCCGGCGGCCTGAGCGCAGGTCGGGTGGTAGGAGGTGGGGCAGCGACCGTGTGAACACTGCACACAACAGCCCGACGTTTTCTTCATCCGCCGTTTGCAGTAGTAGCACTTCTAAAAGCAGATACACGACAAGAGCTCACAGGAAGTCAGTTCAGAGGAAGTGAGTCAGGAGGAAAAGGGCCCCAAGTGCAGATATAAATAACACTGTGTCTGCTTATACCAAAGCCATTACAGTAGAAGTCAACATCTTGAAGTCACAAACCGTGCCAAAATGTGTCACGGTCTCGCATGAAGCATGATTTAAGACAGGTCAAGATGGTGATTGATGGAGGTTTGGCGTGAAACCACATCACTGAGAAGTGAAATGTTGAGAAGTGAGAAGTGAACTCACCAGTTTGAATCTCTGTAAGGGAATGCCGCTGAGATCTACGGGTGATCGTTCAGCGATGTTCACAAAGCGAGCCTCTAGCACTGCCACCGCACACAGGACATGAACCCATCTGTGCACGGAGACACATGTCAGGGACCAGCGCTGATCATTTACACAACATTAACAGATGCTGAAAAGAACAGCGGGATGAGTCTAAAAAAAAAAACCTCAAGAACATGTCCAAGTCACATTTCACCTCAGAATCAAACCAGAAAAATAAGCAATTCTATTTAGCATTTTGGAAAATCATTTCTTTTTTGGACCACTTACAGTGGGACATTATTATAGTTTGGAAGTTTTACTTTTGAGTTTTTTGAGTTTCAGTAATATTGTGAAATATTATTCCAATTTAAATCAGCTGTTTTCTTTGTGAATATACAGTAAAGTGTAATGTATTCCTGTGATCAAAGCTGAATTTTCAGCATCATTACTCCAGTCTTCAGTGTCACATGATCCTTCAGAAATCACTCTAATATGATGATTTGATGCTCAAGAAACATTTATGATTATTATCAGTGTTGAAAACAGTTATTTACATTTTTATTGAAAGTTGAAAAGAACAGCGTTTATCTGAAATCTAAAGCTTTTGTAACATTAAACACTACCGTTCAAAAGTTTGGGGTCAGTAAGAATTTAAATTTTATTTTTGGGGGAAATAAATAAAATAAATCAATACTTTTACTCATCAAGGATGAGTTAAACTGATCAAAAGTTACAGTAAAGACATTTTTTAATGTTAGAAAATATTAAATTTTAAATAAATGTTGTTCTTTTGAATTTTCTATTCATCAAAGAATTAAAAAAAAAATTGTACACAACTGTTTTCAACATTGAAAATAATAATGAATGTTTCTTGAGCATAAAATCATCATATTAGAGTGATTTCTGAAGGATCATGTGACACTGAAGACTGGAGTAATGATGCTGAAAATTCAGCTTTGATCACAGGAATAAAATTAGTTTAAAATATATTAAAATAGAAAACAGTCATTTTAAATTGTCATAATATATCACAATATTACTGTTTTTTTGTTTGTTTTGTTTGTGTTTATCAAATAAATGCAGCCTTGGTGAGCAGAAGAGACTTCTTTTAAAAACATAAAAAAATCTTACCGATCTCAAACTTTTGACCAGTAGTGTAGTGTAGTGTAGTGTAGTGTAGTGTAGTGTGTGTGTGTGTGTGTGTGTGTGCGCGTGTATATATACATATATATAGTCAAACCAAAATGCATTCAGACACCTTCAACATTTCTCACATTATCACAGTTAATCGCTATTGTTTAGAAAATGGTAATAAAATATGACAAGTACTCAGAGTTATCAGAACAATTTATATTTGACTGGTTTTGTCCGTCCTTCTGTTAGACTGTCTCACAGATGAATTATGTTGAATCTTTGTCAGCTGTTAAATTTAACTACACTATTAGATCAACTAATTACCAATCAGTGCTTAATTTTGTTCAGTCTGTGTGTAAAAAAGTCACATTAGCAATTAAAGAATTATAATGATTAAGTTAAATTACACATGGTATAAAAATAATTTTACTTAAGCAAATATAATTTCTTATTTCTTTCTTTTGAGAAGTTCTTCAGAGGTTTTGTGAAACTCACCTGGTAAGACACATTATTCCTGTAATCTCAAACCAGACTTGTGTAATAAGAGAAGTTGCATGGAAACAAAAGGTTCTTGTTGGTCTAAAGCGCAGAGAAACACAGGAACTCTAGGAATTCAGGAGGTAATGTAACTTCTTGGTCAGGAGGCATCACCTTCGTAAGTCCTGTCCTCTAGTAGACTATCGTTTTACTTACTTGCCATTATTGGCTCTGTGTAACGCTCCTCCTCTCAACGAACACAGACAGCAACTCTGTCAAGAATCACAGATTCAAACATCATTGACATCATACTTGACATTAAACAGAGAGATGAAAGATCAGTATGTGTTTAATGCAGGTGTACAGTGGCCCAAAAAGTATGTGGACACTTAATGTCACATTTAATGTATGAATGTCACTGCATTGGATAAGAAACATCAAAACAAGTGAAGTAAAACATTTCACAAAAGCAATACTAGGTTTGTATACACCTCGTCTACATAGCTCGTATTTCAAACTGGCGTTCATGAATGTTGTATTTTTGTTGTTTTTGGAGCTTGACTGCCTCAATCTCAATCTCAATCTCAGTCAAAGAAAGTTATACGGCTTTTTTACAACAATAAGGACAGTATTTCTGGGTAACTTTTGGGCCACTATATGTTGTAATTGTAAAGATGTTTATGTGTACCTCAGCGAAGGCGTTGGCTTTACAGCGGGCACATTTCCAGTCTTTGGAAATTCTCAAAGGGGCCACACCGTAACAACCTGGAACAAACAGCGCATATTAAACCGATTTTTAGAAACACACCCTTTTCTGACAAAGTATGTTCACATCTATGATGATGAGACCACCATGGTGCATCCTGGGATGCTTTTCAAACAGTACTGAAGTTCACATGCATGCTGGACATCTGTTCCCTAATAGTTGATATTCTTATTTTTAATTTGAGGCATCATAACTGAAAGAAATTACATACAAATCCATGTTATAAACAGACAAACTACACTTTTGTTGGAAAGTTTGGGGTCGGTAAGATTTGTTAATGTTTTTGAAAGCCTCTTCTGTTCACCAAGGCTGCATTTATTTGATCAAAAATACAGTAAATCAGTAATAGAGAAAAAATATTATTACAATTTAAAATAAGTGTTTTCTATTTGAATATACGTTAAAGTGTAATTTATTCCTGTGATCAAATCTGAATTTTCAGCATCATTACTCCAGTCTTCAGTGTCACATGATCCTTCAGAAATCATTCTGATATGATGATTTGATGCTCAAGAAACATTTATGATTATTAGCAATGTTGTAAACAGTGATTCTTTTCCGGATTCTTTAATAAATAGAAAAAGAACAGCATTTATCTGAAATAGAATCTTTTGTAACATTATAAAATGTCTTTACTGTCACTTTTGATCAATTTAATGCCTCCTTTCTGAATAAAAGAATAATAAAAAGAAAAAAGACACTTGCTGACTCCAAACTTCTGAATGGTCATGTATGAAAAGGGAAGGTCTCCTGTATTGTGAGAGGTCAGTACTCACTGGTGTGCACACGGACACTGCACAGGGAGCAGCTGATGAGCAGGCTGGTGCCGTCCTCCTCCAGGCGGGGTGTGGACGTCTGGACCTCTGCGCTGTCCTCGGTGGTGGTGGTGAAACATCTCTCAGGAATCAGAGGCTTGGTCCTTATCTGACCCCTGGGCAGCACCACAGCCGGCTCGCTCTCGACCCCTTCAGACTGAACACACACACACAGCGAGTGTCAGACCTTCGTCATACTCCAGTGACAGGAAAGAAATTAGTGCTGGGCGGTTTGACCAAAAATCCATATCATGGCTTTACGGCACGACGTCACATACATCAACAACATATGAAGCAGCCTCTATGGAAGACACTAGCACGCATTTCAGACGTGAATCATGGCAGAGTCGACGAAGAAAGCGCGGTCGGAAGAGTGCAGAGACGGCTCTGCGTGAGTGGTGTTTACGACAGTAACGCTAAATACAAGCACTCCACAGCGACTCTAGGGGGCGCTGTTTGAGAAAAACGGAAACTGCATAGTGTGCCTTTAATACAGGTTTGCAAGGCTGTTTACAAAGAGTTGCGCTGTAGGAGGCGCTGTAGGAGCGACAGGAACAGCGGTTTCCCCGATAACGTCTGTACACAAAGCAGCGCAAGCACTCATAAACGCTGCTTTATCAGGAAAGATAAAGAAAGATTCAATTGAAATAACATTGAAACTTTTCTAAAGACCGTCAGTTCAGTTTGAAACGTGCAGTGCTCATGTTTGTTCAACGATGTCTAAGCCTTTTGGAAAATCTATTTGTGGTTGGCAGAGTTGATATAGTGAACCAATATGGGAAACACTGTAATATAATGTGTGCACTCACCACAGTGCTACAGTGAAAAGCGACCCCTCTCAAACAGTGTTCCCAACGTGGTTAAAGCGACATACACCGGTATTGCGGTATATTAAAAATTCATATCATAACAAAAATAAACAGTATGAACCGGTATACCGCCCAGCACTAAAAGAAATCAAGACAGATGTCTGAAACAGGCCACCGTACCCGTTGATGAGCCTGAAAGATCATGCACACAGCGCAGTATGGAGGCAGCAGACCCATCTCTCTGTTGTACTCTCTCTCTCTCTCTGGATTATACGGTCTGTTCTGCCACAGCTGGGTCAAAGGTCGCGCCCAGGCCTCCCCGTCGAGCCCGTCCTCCTCTGATGCAGCCTGATCCTGCAGCTCTGCACACGCACACACAATCACAGGATGCTTTTATACAGTTGTACTTTTAGCAACTTTGGTTACACTTTATTTTAAGGTGTCTGTGTTACAGTGTAATTATACATTTAACGGTAACATTTTATTTTACAGTGTCCTTGTTACATATGTTACATGTACTTACCATAGTAATAACAGTAAATTATGCATAATTACTGCAACTATCCCTCAACCAAATCCTAACCCTACCCTATCCCTATAGTAAGTACATGTAGTTAATAAATCTATACTCAGCATTTAAATGTATAATTACACTGTAACAGTGACACCTTAAAATAAAGTGTAACCCATTGAAGTACTGAGTAATATTAATAAACTACATGTACTTACTATAGGGTTAGGGTAGGATAAGGGTTTGGTTGAGGGTTAGTTGCAGTAATTATGCATAATTTACTGTTATTGCTATGGGAAGTACATGTAACAAGGACACTGTAAAATAAAGTGTTACCACAACTTTTTACATTGTTAAAATACTGTCTGTCAAAGTTATATGTGCAGTGACAACTGTAAACATGGGCGTTGTCAGTTTGGTTTGAAATGTGGACAGAGGACAGAGACACACTCAGAAGTGCTGGGAACAATGATGCATTCATTTTTTTTTTCTCTTTCGCACAGGTCATGTTTTGAAAGAGATGTCCTGTTGCTTAATAATGTAAATAAATAAAAACGTATACAAAAATGTGATCCTGTCCGACTCGTTTTATGAAGAAGAAAGTTTTCAAAAAGCATATGAGCCACTATTCTGCTTCATAAGTAGGCCTACCATGTTGACAATATAACGTGGTTTAATGTACCTAAACAATGATTACCAAATTTCTCTCATATTGCTCCTCATAACCACTGAAAACGGTCAAAAAAAAATCGAACCAAAAGTCAAATTATTTTGACCTTATCTGACATTAAGCGTTTCTGCTTCACATTTTCAGCAGGGCAGCTGTGGGTTGACTCTCCACGGTTCTCATGGGCTTTATATATAAGTCCTAACGTAACGACCTGCAGTGTTATGAACAGAGAAGCATGTAGCCAGCGCAGCAGCAGAACGGCTAAACTGAGCTTGAGGTTTTCAAAAAAAAAAAAAAAAAAAAAAAAAAAAAAAAAAAAAAAGTGGTACAAAATGACTGAAATATGTGGTGGGTATGCGCACCCACCGTCCCCACCGAAATCGACGACTATGACTGTACATAAAGCATATATAGTGACTGTAATATGGGGACTGTGTGGGGTTTTGCTAATAATTACTTTAATGAGCTCATTATTTCTTTCTTAAATGAATACATGATATTAGCTAACCTCATGATTTGCATTATCTTAGAATTATACATTTCTGAAATATGGACATTACTCGGACACCTCTGATAACAGATCACTCTAAATTGTAATGTAGACTAGACATGCATTTTCTGTAAAGCTGCTTTGAAACGAAATGTATTGTAAAAAGTGCTCTACAAATAAATGTGAATTGACTTCCTGAAGAGTCAGACTCTGTGGAACATTTCGACATTGCTCTGTTTGAGTAGCCCGATATAGCAACCACAACTCAACCAGTGGTGTCATGAGTCTAGGGCAGGACTGTCGGTTTGCACAATGCGCAGATGTTTGTCATTCTGTTTGGTGGTGCTAGTGCACAGAAATGACACACTTCGCACACTTGCAACGCATTACAGACCGGTTTTTCAGAGGAAAATAGAGTGGGACTCTATGCACAGCTGCTTCTGCATTTAACTGCACACAGGGAAATCATCTCTAACATATGTTTTAATTAGGGCTGTTGATTTATTGCAGTAATTTCACTCATTAGTTATGGGAAAAATAACATGTTAATGTGATTAATGCATTTAACACATCCGCCCTGCCCCAGACCTACGTAGGTCATCTTATGTTTCATACAGTTGCAGGGAAAACAGGGAAAGCCTATAATTCAAGACCTTAGAATAACCCTAAAATTCAAGATATTGGGGCCAAACATGCCCCTGCATGAGTTTTTATGCCTCATATTTATATCATATGATATAGTTAAGCAATATTACACGAGTAACGAGTATCACAAATGTGATATTGATTTACACAACAGATCAATATAAAGTTACAAAGTACTCATTCAGACATTTACTGCCACCTACTGGCAGTTTTAGATTCTTATATAAAGTATAATTTCATTAAAAAATCTATATTTTTTTATTTTTTTGGGCAAAGTTCACCAAAAAATGAAAATTCTGTCATCATTTACTCACTTGTGTTGTTTCAAAACTGTATGACTTTCTTTCTTTTGTTGGTAAGCAAACATTTTTTGTCTGTAAATATATCTAAATACCAATTCAGATGCAGCTTCCGAAAAAAAAAAAAAAAAAAAAAAAAAAAAGAGGCCATTGTAGCTTAACATTTTATGTGTAATACATTTTATGTTGAATCACTTAAAATATTTTTCTAAAGCTATGTTTTTGTAATGTCTATTTGATGCTTTCCTCATTTAACACAATACTGACTTGAATAAATGATCTTTTAGGGGAATGTGCGATTTATTTGCAGTTAATCAACCTGCACATAATGTAATTAACTATATTGTAATTGCTTGACAGCCCTAGTTTTAATATACTAAAATCATATATTTGCTATCTTTATAATACTATTATAATATAATTAATTATGACTGGAAGTGAAGACAGAAAGAGTTTTGTAGTTCCACAGCTCGCTATGGGAGAATACTTTAGCAGAAGCTCGTGTAACACTGATATTTTAGTAGAAATACATAGGCAGTCCAATGATTGGTTGAAAAGTGGCCCATTACAGTAAGGACAGACCACACATTAGTGTTATCTTAGCATTATTATAGTATAAATAAAATATAGTATTTATTAATATTTTGAATTTTCAGTATTAATTTTTATTTTACTCATTTTATTATGTGCTTTTGTCATTTTATTAGATTTATTATTTTTTTTTTTTTATTTGAGCTTTGGTTTTAGTAATTTTAGTACTTCAACTTGAAATTATTTTATATCAGTTAGTTGCCAAGACAAAAATTTGTAATTTTCCTTTTAAGTTTTTAAGTTAACGGTTATTAATTCAGATTTATTTCACTTTCGGAAAATTATTTTTAATAGTTTTTCTTCTAGTTAACATGCACACTGACCTTCATCACTGATGCTGTCCTTCATCAGAGGATGATGCCTGGGGAGTCTGGGAAGTCTGTGCTGAGCTTCCACTGGACGTTCATCTTCTTTCTGCAGGACAACACACACACACACACACACACACACACACACACTCATTACAAACAGCAGAGCGCACAAACCCCCTAGTGAATTATGATGGAACTGCAGGGAGGTTGTGATTTGGTGACAAAATGTGGGGGGGAAATAAAAATGTATTAAATAAAAATGTACAAATAATAATTCAGAACAAAAAGATTTTTTTTTTAAACAATAAATACACTAAAGCACATAAACCTGCATCATCTCCACAGCTAAATGCACTGAAATGCATTTGAGCATTTCAATTAAATGATTACTCTTTTCTGCATAAACTTTCCTTTCCATGTAAATTAGGCTTATTATTTTGTTATATTGCCTGGAGCAATTAACGTCACGCTACTACTAATCATGAAAGCAGGTACTCAGACTTTTATTAAGAGAGATGTTTTAACTGATGCCAGCAGTAATTCATCAGATGAGGAAGAGCGCTGTAAGCGGGCTCATATCCAGACATGTGAATAGCCGGGACTGTGCTAGCGGAGAGATGCTGTACAGCACCAGGATCGTTTGCTAGTACGAGGTAGTAAAAGCATGCAAGGAGAGTTACGTTCTGCACTATTTTGTGGGTGTGTTTGCACTGCTAACTGATTTGCATTATATGCTGCAGGAATGAGTCCTAAAACCTGGAAACAAGTTCAGGTTCCAACTTCCCAAAGCCAGTGGGTTTTTGGTTAAATGGCTGAAATACGGCTTGTGGTTAAACACAACCTCAAAATATTTCAAATTTTATTCTGTCATAAAATACATCAGTATTACCCAGTCGTGATCGTTTTAAAAGGGTGGTTGATTAGTATTTGACTTTTCTAACTTTAGTTAGTGTGTAATGTTGCTGTTTGAGCATAAACAACATCTGCAAAGATACAACGCTCAAAGTTCAAAGCAATGGGAGATATTTGCTTTTAAAGAAATTGCTTTTTAAGGACTACAACAAACGGCTGATAGAGACTACACCACATTCCTCCTGGGTTAGTGACATCACCAACCCTAGAATTTACATAAACCCCGCCCCCGGGAACACGATTGATAGATTATCATGACAGAATATGCTAATCAGTGACTAGAAGATAACTACACATAAGCTACATAAATTCAGCAACTAACCATTCAGAAATGCTGTCTACATGTTGTCACTTCTTCTCGAGTCTCTCCATCTTTCTGACTCGGTTTGAACATAAAAGGCTAAAAGTTTGTGAAATTTCCAGTGCGTGTCTGTGTGAGGTAAAAGGACACGAGCTCTTGAAGCTCCGCCCCCTGTGCCGGGAGCATCAGCTCATTTGCATTTAAAGGGACACACACAAAACGAGGCTGTTTTTGCTCATCCTCAAAAAGTGACAATTTTAACATGCTATATAAAAATATCTTTGATGTATTTTGAGCTAAAACTTCCCACACACACTCTGGGGACATCAGAGATGTATTTACATCTTGTGAAAAGGGCATTATACCACCCCTTTAAGCTTTTCCTTGTCTTGAAAAAGGCGGTTGCTATAAAGTGGCTAAATGAGACTACAGATATTGTCCGAGACACTCATCTATTCACTTTATTTTTTACAGCTAGTTTATGAATTGCACTCTTGCAAACTATTCTAACTTAAACTTTTTACTTTTAAATAAAGACTGAAAAGACTGAGTTTAAAGAGTTTGGCTGAAAGAGTCGTTGAAGTCATGTGACCATGGTGTAGTTCGTTTATAGCCTAACTCTAGCTTTTTACTTCTGCCGATTGTATTTAGGCTTCATTTGTGAAGGTTATCATGACGAACGGAACATGTAAGAATAACTAAACACCTTTATTGTTCACAGAGCTTATTTCCTGCAAAAATCCAAAAGATAATGGAAAAACCCTTTTGGTTTTTTGATAAGGGAACCAGGGTGATGCTAATTTCTGGGTTGGTCTACAAAATGACGTCATCAGCGCGGCAGTCAATCCCTTTAATGAATCAGGTGATTAAACAACAGAGACAGACGGCATCATACGCACCTTAAAGTCCTCTTGGGAATCGCTATCAGAGTCGCTGTCTCTGTAACTCTCATGCCGAATGCGCGGCTCGGGATCGCTGTAATCTCCTTTAGCGTAGCTGTGGACGTGCAGCACCTCGGCAGGGCTCAGCGTTCTCTGGAAGATGTGCTGGACTGCGGGCGGACACACCGGACTACCGCCCACTGACGCCGATTCTGCTAGCGTAAGATTGATGGCGCTGCTGCTGGATTCTGTGGTGACATGATGTGTGACGGTGGAGTTAATGCTGGGCTTGTGTTTAGGACTGTTGATGGGTTCTGATTGGACCTCACAGGTAGGGGCGGAGTTAATGCCAGACTCATATGGACCAGGGCTGAAGGTGTTTATATTGCTGTTGCTGGGTTCTGATTGGACATCACAGGTGGGGGCGGAGTTAATGCTGGGCTCACATGGACCAGGGCTGATGGTGTTTATATTGCTGTTGCTGGGTTCTGATTGGGCATCACAGGTGGGGGCGGAGTTAATGCCAGGCTCGTATGGACCAGGGCTGATGGTGTTTATAATGCTGTTGCTGGGTTCTGATTGGGCATCACAGGTGGGGGCAGAGTTAATGCCAGGCTCATATGGACCAGGGCTGATGGTGTTTATATTGCTGTTGCTGGGTTCTGATTGGGCATCACAGGTGGGGGCGGAGTTAATGCCAGGCTCGTATGGACCAGGGCTGATGGTGTTTACAGTGCTGTTGCTGGGTTCTGATTGGGCATCACAGGTGGGGGCGGAGTTAATGCAGGGCTCACATGGACCAGGGCTGATGGTGTTTATAATGCTGTTGCTGGGTTCTGATTGGGCATTACAGGTGGGGGCGGAGTTAATGCCAGGCTCGTATGGACCAGGGCTGATGGTGTTTATAATGCTGTTGCTGGGTTCTGATTGGGCATTACAGGTGGGGGCGGAGTTAATGCCAGGCTCGTATCGACCAGGGCTGAAGGTGTTTATAATGCTGTTGCTGGGTTCTGATTGGGCATTACAGGTGGGGGCGGAGTTAATGCCAGGCTCGTATGGACCAGGGCTGAAGGTGTTTATAATGCTGTTGCTGGGTTCTGATTGGGCATTACAGGTGGGGGCGGAGTTAATGCCAGGCTCGTATGGACCAGGGCTGATGGTGTTTATAATGCTGTTGCTGGGTTCTGATTGGGCATCACAGGTGGGGGCGGAGTCAATGCCAGGCTCGTATGGACCAGGGCTGATGGTGTTTATAATGCTGTTGCTGGGTTCTGATTGGGCATCACAGGTGGGGGCGGAGTCAATGCCAGGCTCGTATGGACCAGGGCTGATGGTGTTTATAATGCTG
This sequence comes from Scardinius erythrophthalmus, assembly GCF_964197995.2. NCBI lineage: Eukaryota > Metazoa > Chordata > Actinopteri > Cypriniformes > Leuciscidae > Scardinius > Scardinius erythrophthalmus. The sequence continues at coordinate 40,145,824 of NC_138232.1, forward strand.
TTGCTGGGTTCTGATTGGGCATCACAGGTGGGGGCGGAGTCAATGCCAGGCTCGTATGGACCAGGGCTGATGGTGTTTATAATGCTGTTGCTGGGTTCTGATTGGGCATTACAGGTGGGGGCGGAGTTAATGCCAGGCTCATATGGACCAGGGCTGATGGTGTTTATAGTGCTGTTGCTGGGTTCTGATTGGGCATCACAGGTGGGGGCGGAGTCAATGCCGGGTTCACACAGACTTGGGCTGATGGTGTTTATAGTGCTGTTGCTGGGTTCTGTGATGTCATCACAGGTGGGGGTGGAGTTAATGCCAGGCTCGTATGGACCAGGGCTGATGGTGTTTATAATGCTATTGCTAGGTTCTGATTGGGCATCACAGGTGGGGGCGGAGTCAATGCCGGGTTCACACAGACTTGGGCTGATGGTGTTTATAGTGCTGTTGCTGGGTTCTGATTGGGCATCACAGGTGGGGGCGGAGTTAATGCCAGGCTCATATGGACCAGCGCTGATGGTGTTTATAGTGCTGTTGCTGGGTTCTGTGATGTCATCACAGGTGGGGGCGGAGTTAATGCTGTGTTGAGAGGAGATGCTGCTGGTTACAGATACGAGGGGTGTGACGTCAGCGGCAGAGATGTCACTGGAACAGGAATGGGGCGTGACGTCACTCGGCTGAGCATCAGTGATGCTAACAGTTGTCAGATCAGTGTTTGGAGTGATGTCATCAGGGATGGTCTGGACATCACAGCTTTGAGTGACATGTCCAGACTGAGAGGCATCACTGCGCGGAGCCACATCATCACCGATGCTGTTTGTGGATTGTGAGGATGAGGTGACAGTGACATCGCTGGGATCAGAAGGAGTGATGTGATCTCTTTGCTGCATTGTGACGTCACTGCTGGAGGTGGGGTTTGATGGCGAGAGCTCCGCCTCCATGCAGGGAGGGGCTTGATTCTCTTGCTGCTGTGGAGGGGGCGTGTCTGTCTCCATGGTCTCCTCAGCTTTAACATCACCTGCAGAAATACACATTGGTCAATTTAGTATTTGAATTATAGCATCGCCAGGTATCATATGCTATATCTGAGGCTCTACCTGGGTCAGCGGAGATGGATTGTTCCTTCTCGTCGCCCGTCTGAGTCTGGCTGAGTTTGGCTTTCTTTTTCTCAACTTCCTCCTCTTCTACCTTCACTTGATTGTCATCTTCTTTTGCTTCATTGCCAGTGCTGGGTCTGAGCCGCTTCTGCCCCACGTTCTGCTTTGGACTGCTTCTGTAAGAAGAGAAGGGAGATCAGAGATCAATATACACTTTAGTGGGTTGAAATTTTAATTATTGTGTAGTTTTAAGTCCCACTTTATATTAAGTGGCTTTAAGCACTGTGTACTTGCATCGAAAAGTAAGTTGTAAGTTGAAACCCTTTTGCTGCTATTGAGGTGTGATACAGGTAAGGTTAGGGACAGGTGTGGTGGTATGGGTAATAAAGTTTAAGGATGGGTTAAAGTGTAAGGGAAGGGTCAACAGTGTAGTTACAAATGTAATTACATGCAGGTATTTTTAGAAATAAGTACAATGTAAAAACATGCAAGTACACAATAAGTCCATTGTATCACATTATTAATTTCAATGTTAGTATGTTGGGTAACATTTTATTTTACAGTGTCCTTGTTACATGTGTTACATGTACTTACCATAGTAATAACAGTAAATTCTGCATAATTACATGCAACTTACCCTCAACCAAACCCTAATCCTCCCCTAACCCTATAGTAAGTACATGTAGTTCATTAATATTACTCAGTACTTCAATATATAATTACACTGTAACATTGACACCTTAAAATAAAGAGTAACCGTATGTTGTTAAAGCCACTTAATATAAAGTGGGACCTAGTTTTCTAGTAAGGTACCATAGCTTCTAGCATAACCTTCAACAGTGTTTACTTCATATCAGTGTTTATATACAATAATAGTATTAATTTAAGGGGTCATGAAATGGATTTTATAAACTTATTTTAATATGTTCCTTGAGGTTCACTTATAATATGAATAAAGTTAGTAAAGTTTCTTTCAACACACCTGTTGATTTGCTCTGAAGTGCTGCTAGGTTCTTCATCACTAACAGGCTTTTTCTCCTCAACCTCCAGCTCTCCTTTCTCTACTTCTGTTTTCTCCTTTCCACCATCAGTCTCTCTTTTCACCTCCTTCCCAGACAATGTTTCTGTGTTGTCCCGCTTCTCTTTCCCATCCGTGTCAGCTTTCTGCTCCTCTCCAGGCTCCGCATCTCCTCTCTCCTCTTTGCTGCTATCGCTGAGCTCTCCCCTCTCGTTCTCTGTCAGGAGCTCTGACATCGCTGGCGTGGTCTTTGAGTGGTCAATGGGCGCATTGTCCTTTCCTGCTTTCCAAAGTTTATAACGTTCTGGTTGAAACTTGCGAACAAACAAATCCATGGATATCTTCACCATGTCCTTCCGGCAGGAACACTGAGAAAGAGACACACGTCAACAATCAATCCATTCTTAAGATCCAAAAACTGAGGTTAAAAAAACGCACCAATGTTGCCAGCTTGCCGTAATCTATCCAGCGCTGGGATGCAAAGTTGGTGGATTCGGCACAGTTGAAGCCATGGTTAAACCCAGCGTGATATCCAAATGGGAAGGTCACAATAAACTGACCTGCTTCCTGTGTGACCTAATGAATGAAGCAGAAAGAAGTCAAATCATGCGATTAAAATCAAGCATGAGATCATAAGATGATAAAGATAAGGTAACTAACCTTCTCAAAGGGTATTCCGTACTTCCTCAGAATTGACGGTGAAATTAAAGTCATTTTGTGTCGCAAGAAGGCTTCACAACTTTGGGCGCTTCCAGGAAAAAATCCTGCATGAATGAAAATGAGAAGAGTCCTGAGTAAAGGAGCCGCTGAAGGAGAGGAGGAACTAATTATGTGTTTAAAAGACCACTGTACCTTTAGCAAGACGCTCCAATCTTTTCCCGTGCTCTGGAGGAACAACATACCTGCAGAAGACCAAGTAATAATGCTTCTGAAATCTCTTTAGGACGGTATGAACATTAATAGGGTCTGTAAGCTTTTATTATGTTTTTGAAAGAAGTCTCTTCTGCTCACCAAGGCTGCATTTATTTGATCAAAAATTACAGTAAAAAACGTAATATTGTGAAATATTAATACAATTTAAAATAGCTGTTTTATAAGTTGAATATATTGTAAAATGCGATTTATTCCGCTGAATTTTCAGCATCATTACTCCAGTCTTCAGTGACACATGATCCTTCAGAAATCATTCTAATATGATGATTTGCTGCTCAAGAAACATTTATGATTATTAAATTATTAAACTGATATATATATATTTTTTTTTTCAGGATTCTTTGATGTAATAGACAGTTCAAAAGAGCAGCAGTTCTTTGAAATATAAATCCTTTGTAAAAAATGTCTTTACTATCACTTCGCTTCAACTGAATGCGTCCTTGCTAAATAAAAGTAATCATTTCTTTTAAAAACATTTGAATGGTAGTGTATACGAACAAATGCTTCTTATGAGCTAGATTTCCAGTTCCCCATGAGTAAATGCACACATTAAACACGAGTTGAGACAGTACCAGGACTTGGGCTCTCCAAAGTGAAGGTAGTTAATGCTGTAGAGATCCATGTCCTCTGTGTGCCAGGCGAATGTGCTCTTCCACATCCCGAAGTAAAGATATGGAGTGTTTACTCCTTTGATAGTGATTCCACTCTCTCTCTCCACAGTGTCCAAAATAGTGTTGAGACGACCAATATTCCACTCCGTCACGTCCTGTGTACAGTCACGTATATATGTGCAATCATTGAATAACGCTATTATGACACTGTGTGCACGGGTTGTAACTGAAATATAGTAGTGAAGAATATTTTACTCACTGGATCATAGAGGGTTCCACTGACATCTGCTCCATATAATGGTGGATTGAATGTTAAATTCTTCCAATATTTCCTCTCCAGTTCATCAAAATCAGCATATATGGGGTTACAGAACCTGGAGTCGAGTTAGAGAATCGTTTTATTAAACATTCTCAATGCATTACTTTTAAAATATAATTTTATAAAGTGAACAAGAATATACAGTGATAATGTTGGCCAGGATCTGTTTTTATGCCTCGAGATTTGAAAAGTGGGCTATGATATTATTAGCTAATATTACGTTTCCCTGTTCAATCAGACTTACACTCCTGTTTAAATTTTGGGGTCTGTACTTTTATAGGTCAAGACATTTATAATGTTACAAAAGATTGAATCTTTTTTTTCATGTTTCTATTCATAGAACAAACTATTGAATGGCAGTGTAGTTACATCAGCAAAAAAGGAAAAGTCACTTCATATGTGGAGAATGTTATTCCTTTAGAAAATAATGTGATTAATCCTGCATGCCAACACATTTATAAAAAGCAAATTAGCAGTCATTTTGATTTCAAAAGGTCATTACCGAATTCTTTGGGCATAACACCGTGTCCTAACTACACGCGACGCGCGATAAAAGGTAGTCTATCTTTTCCATGTTAATCAGAGTGTTTGTCCTATTCAGCCACGACGGCGACACACGACGATTATATTTTAGAAACGGTTTCTATTTTTCTGCGAACAACAAACACAAAGTGTGGCGATGATAATCTCAGGTGCTGTTTATGTGCTTTATTTAATGTTAAAAGCGTGTAATGCGACTTTGAATATCATTTAGTGCTCCAGCTTTGTAGCTGTAAAAGCAACAATGAATAATTCACCTCAGATCTTGAAATTAAACAAATGGAAACAAGAACAAGTGTATTATCTGACAAAGACTGTTTTAGTTACTCAGTAGCCTATGTATATTTAATAATGTTTAAACGGTGTAATATTTGTGAATTTGATTATGTAGCGACTTATCCATTTTCTAGCGAGTGCCGTCAAGATTACTCTCTGGTGCCGCGAGACTCCGCCCACACGCTGTTCTGATTGGCTGTGGGTTTTGATTGATTTTTACGCATCTCGGAGTCGCGTCTAGTGTGGACGGACAAATTATTTGTCGCTGGAATCTTATCGCATCGTGTCTGGTTAGGATACGGTGTGAGGATTAACCGTATCTAAACACATCATCATTTGCTGCTCACTTGTCTGTGTTGGCTGTTTTGCGGAACTCGCGGACTGTCATTGGCTTCTTCTGGATGTTGTACTGAGTGAAGAGCCCTGATTGGCCAGTGACCACCTGTTGAATAGGGGCGGGAATCACCAGATCATCGATGTCATCATATGTGCGCCGGGGCTTCCAGTCCTTTGGTGGCACCACCTGCAACAGACAAACGCAGCTGCAAACTTCCCATCTACAACACGAAAAAGTCTCTCCCAGCGATTTGAGCTGAATGAAAATCTTATTATCAACTTCAACAAAGAGCGGCTAACCTTTGCCATGCCGGCTCTGTGCGCCCCCTGCGACTCCATATATGCGATGTATCTGTTGAACTCTTTGAACTCCTCTTTTGTGGGATGAAAGGTCATGATCCTGATGGCAGGACTCTGGGAGCTTTGAGAGACCGAGTCCGAAGCCATTCTGCCACTTGAACTGTATGAAAAACATGAAGAATTCAGCAAAAAAAAAAAATCAACAACAAAACTAAATCTGTAACATAACATACTTGTTTTTTTTTTTTTTTAACTCTTGAAACATTGATGGGTAAAATTTGCATTGCATTTACATTCTCCTAACAAGTGTCCTGCTCCAGAAAACATCACCTGACCAACTACTGAACTCCACATGTAAACCACCACTACTATTACCACTACTAGTCAAGGCGCAAACACATATATTCATGATAACTTCAAGCAACTCAAAATATAATAATAATGAAAAGAGAAATGAAAGCATAATATACAATTCAAATTCAATTTTAAATCATTTGAAAATAAAAAATATTCATTAAGAAAGTAATAAAAAGCTCAGTTTCAAAAACTATTTAATGTTTAATTAAAAATCAAAAATGATTGTTTATAAAATAATTGAAAATATATGTTTTCATTTAATTAAATTTGTTAATATATGTTTTAATTATGACTAAATTATATTTAATTATAATGAGAATAAGAATACAAAAAATATAAATATTCCAACCTGTTGAAACAACTAAATTAAACTTAAAACAATTATTTAGAAAAACAACAAAAACAGCAGTTAATTAGAGAATATTAAGTTAAAAATGATTTAAACTGGAAAAACTAGAATAAAACAACTTATGACAGTTGACAACATGCACTTTACTGACAGAAATAACCTTAATGAACTTTTTTTCAATTATCAACATTATATGATAAACTACATGCAGTTTTTACACAGATACATAACTAACCTCTTTTATTCAAGCTCACGGTGTGTAATAAAAGCATTAACCCACTGTAGAGTTTAATAACTTTTATGATTGTGAATGTTGAAGCACCTGTGTAAACTCACACTAGCATGCTAGCTGACATTAGCCAGATAAACACATAATATGAAATAATTCAGAGAATTTAATCAGAAAGCATGACATCTATGAATGTGTCATGATCTCATCATCAGGTTCTGCTCAGGAACATTTAAAGTTTGACCCCGAAATCTCTCAAACTCACAGCAAAAACAACATCAAACACACACTGACGGCTAAAGACGCTCAAATGAGCACAAACTTACTCCTGTCGCACAAACACACCGCTTCAGCTCAGCACACACACGCTCATATACCGCAACACAGTGGAACTAAAGGCTTTTGGAAATGTATAACTGTGTTATGACATGAATTATTGATCCGATCCAAACTTTGATGAGCCTGATGGCTAACTACTGTAAACACCGACATTCACGCACTAAAACACACATGAAATCCCCCTACACACACACAACCCCGCTCATACGTGTCAGGAGAGGCTGAGAGGACTTTACTCACGGGTGTCGCGGGATCAGTTGAGGGATGTTGAGGGCGCAAACTTAGAAAAACTGCGCAGAAAAAGACGCTTACAAACCAGACATGTCCTCCATTAGAGTGAAGCGCGACTGCGCATGCGCGCACACTGTTTACAAAGATGGAAGAAGGCGTTCCCCTGCGCGCGCCCGTAATCAACGCTCTGCACACATGGGCTCTACGGGGCCTTATAGATAATATGGAACATTTGTAGCTATACATCTCTCTATATGAACGATATGGGATCATAGAATAATATGGATCATATATCTAAAATATATAGCCTATTGTTTATCGACTATTTGTATTATATAGATAAAGAGTGATTTAGATGCGGTCATTTAGATCATATAGGGATATACTGTAGGGATTCACTCCACATGGGGCCTTATATTTAATATGAATCATGAGGCCATATAGAGTAGATAGCTATAGAATATATAAATAACATATAGTAGATTAATGTATAACACACAAGTCCTATGAGGTCTCTAGATAAATACCAGACAGAACCTTGTAGATATTGATTTTATATATATATATATATATATATATATATATATATATATATATATATATATGAAGAGTTCAGATGCAAAAGCCTCTAAGTGCCGTCTGAAATTTTCTTCTAGAATGATAATTTTTATCAAGCTTGTATAATAAGTTCAGTAATTTCACTTAAATGGCAATGAAAATTACCTATGAATTGCCATTTAAGTGAAATTACTTAACTTAAATATACAAGCTTGATAAAAATGATCATTCTAGAAGAAAATTTCAGACGGCACTTAGAGGCTTTTGCATCTGAACTCTTCATATATATATATATATATATATATATATATATATATATATATATATATATATATATATATATACATACTGTAGTTTGTATACATCTCTGTGTATCCCTATGGCACTGTACACGCTATCCATGCATCTCATAGAGTAACATATATGTGAAAATTTAGATTGTATAGATGTATCTACTATAGTGTTCATAAATAGTTTGTACATAATAGTTTAACCATATACATATTACAAAAAGCTCATTCAGCCTGTACATGCAAATGTCTCAAATATCATATAAAGTAATGTCTGAGTAGCCTATAAGGTGTATGAATGTTATATAGATTATTTGTATTTAGATAGTAATACTCTTTAGTCATAGATTATTTAACTCTCAATACACAGCCAAATAACTGTGTATATATACAATTATGCAGATAATATATCTGAAATACATCTCTACTGAGTCATATGGATGCAAACATAAAGAATAGTTTATACTCCCACAGAATTAAATACATATGCAACCATTTACATGTGATATAGCCTATTGTACAAATAATATATCTATAAACCTTTATAGAGCCATATACTGCCAATGTGAATATATATAGTAGACTGCATAAATAATAGACATTATTTCTAAAATTCACTCATCACATAGAGCCATACAGGCACAAATATATAAATTCAAGAGATAAATGGAGACTTTTGGAGGAGGACTAAAGTCTCCATGTGTTCCACAAGTAATGAATCATGTAGAACAGAATCCAGTCCACATGCCTTCACATTAAACTGAGATGGACGGAGATCTGGCTCTCTGGCAAGGACACACACACACACACACACACACACACACACACACACACGCTGGAGAGGGACCATCTGTTCCTCTGGAAATGTGCTGAAGGAACCAGGATACAGCAAAGCCTCACAAGAAACATGTACAAAACCCAATTAAGCATTTTATTAACACATATTTCTCTCCTTTTTATTAACAAATAGAAAACAGACTGCCTGTACAACAGATTGAATGCCATTTTTTTTAGTCTGCATGTAAACACAAAGTCAAATGAATTCATCCCATGTCTGCATTTTTCATCTTCCTTTGTGCTCAGGCCATATGAGGAAAGAAACACTTGAGTATGCACATATTTCCAGACCAATGATGCTGTCGTGACGTTACGGGAGATTTGTCTTTACGAGCCACAGTGAGAGATGATCAGATGGCTGTTAATACCACATGTGGAGAGTTCAGGAGGTTTCGGGTTCCCAGCCTCAGCCTGTGAGGCGAGTCGTCTGTTTTCTCTCGCTTCAGATGCTAGTCTGAGCCAATGAGAGATGGCAGAGGTTCAGCTGGAGGAACGACACGTGACGGCTGTACATGTGTGGGCAGGTCGTTCAAAACAAGCTGACCTTTGACCTCAGCTGGCCCGGCATGGAACAAGGACTTTGCAGTGGCAGCAAGAACACCGTTTTCTTGTCTTTCTTTCACTCGATAGGCCTTTAGAATGGAAGGGTTTCCAGAAAACGACTGCACGCAGAGCAGAACGAGTCTGAACGTGTTCCCTCGTTTCGTTAGTTTAGTCAGTGTCCTTAACTAACTCAGGTGTAAGCATTTCATCTCTTTTATGTTTGATTATACGGTTTTATAAAGTATCAGGAGGTGAAAAGGTTTTTTTTTTTTTTCTATTTATAAAAGTTCCCCTTTTCCCACCAAATAAAAGTAGATCATTTAAAATATAATAATGATAAAAAGTAAGAAATCATCAGCAGCAGCTCTGAATGCTCCTCTTACAGTATTAGTAACCTGGGTCATGTGAAAATACATGTCCACATGTGCTGAAAATAATTGAACATATACAAAAAAATAATCACAAATGAATAATAATAATATAAGAAACAAATAAGAATAAAAAAGAACCCCTTAGATATGCAATGATCAGCATAAATGATACAAATATTGTATTTTCTGACAGATCGTACTGATGATACAATAATAATAATAAAAACAATGGCGGATGATGATGATGATAAGGTAATACAGAGACAGGAGCTGTGCATTAGAGACCAGAACGAAGCTTTTGTTGCTGTTTTCAGACAGAGGAACAGGATTGCAGTGATTCCAGTGAAAGATGTCCTGTGATGTCTCCTCTCTTCTGATATTCCTCCTCTCTCAGTCTCTCTTTCTCCCTCCAGCTGTGGTGACTGAATAGGTGGGATGATTATGGCTCAGAAGGAAGCGGCGGCTCTCCGGATGTGGCGTTCTGGGGCGTTCTGGGAGTGGTTACGTTGCATAGTGATCGAAGCTGCCCAGGTACTCCAGAGCTGCTCTGTAGCACAGCTGGTACTGGTCCTGCACACACGGGACACACACAGTTAAAGAGGACCCATTATGCTGTTTTACATGTTCAACGTGTAAACTCGTTAGTGTGTAATGTTGCTGTTTGAGCACATAAAGGCTCTGCAAAAGTCCCTCCAGCGAAGGACGATAACTATAAAGATAACGATAAAGATACAGTTCTAAAAATCGTTCTCAATATTAAAGAATAGCAGAGTTCACAGCACAGCTATAACAGTAACTATATAGAGGTCAAGGTCAAGGTCACTTTTATTTATATAGCACCTTAAACATTACTGCTGACCAAGGTGCTTCACAAAAACACAATAAAAAAGACTACATATACACAATTATGAAAAGGCCTGAGAAAAAAGATATGCTTAAATGCATATAAGGAAGAAGATAACCTAACAAACTGAGGTAATGAATTCCACAGCTTAGGACCAAATACGGAAAAGGCTCTGTCACCTTTAGATTTCAAGCGAGACAGTGGAATGGTTAATAATTTGTCAGAGGATGATCTAAGAGATCTTCGGGGAGAGTATGGACAAATAAGGTCTGAGATATAAACTGGAGCCAGACCATGCATAAATACAAAAGTTAAAACCTTGTACTCAATTCTGTATTTGACCGGTAGCCAATGTAAATGTGATAAAATAGGGGTGATATGCTCACGTTTTTTCTTCCCCATTAAGAAGCGAGCTGCAGAATTTTGAACCAGTTGCAAACACAATAGTGAAAACTGGTTTATACCGGCATACAGAGCGTTGCAATAATCAAGCCTTGTTGAAATGAAAGCATGAATGACTGTGTCTAGATCACCAAAAGATAGAAAAGATTTCAATTTCCGTAAAACCCTAAATATAGAGAAATGATATCGTTGGGATATTTTTTGAACGATAAGCACTAAACCCTAACGCTCAAAATAATTAATTGGTTTGAGTAGGACAAACTTAAATTGAACTAATTAGTTCAGTCAAATTAATTTTTATGAGTATTTAGCACTTTCTTTTTCTTTCAAGTTCACAGAACTGATATATTTTAAGTAAACTAAACTGTTTCATTGTTTTGAGTTTTATGAAATTATTTATTTTAATTTAAACAAACTTAAGTTTAACTGAAACGGCTGGGATGTCGATTTCCCAGCATGCTTTGCTGATGGCACTTGAATGGGAGAATAAATGCTAAAATTAAGTGTAATATAATGTTTTTTTGTGCAAGATTAATGTTAAGTGGGAGATTTAGTAGTGATTAATGTTTTATTATGCTAATTTAGAAGAATTTCTGTTAATGTTGGTTTTAGGATAGTTACCATCATGGTGACAAGTGGTGCATGCGGCTTCATTTGAGAGCAAATCAAATCTTTATATTGTTGTACTCATACAGCAAGTGCTGTATAACATACTATTGTTAGCATGATAACTTAATAGTATGTTAGCAAACTAGCTTGTTTAAACTATAAGTTAATACTAATGAAAGTGTTCACATTGAGATTGCATGAAGGTTTTAAGTTAAATGTATGAAATAGTGTACTCTGATTTTAATTGTTTCAAGTACAAACTTAAAATCTTAAGTTCTGCTTACTTAAAACTTTGAATTTCAATACTTTAAAAAATTTAGGCAATCGATTGCCTTAAATTTTTTGAGTTCTGCTAACTTATTCGGGTTTACAGTGTGACAGCCAATCAGAATCCATTCTAATGTAAAGGGCTCGCGCATTTAAAATGGCAGCCGACATTGTTGAGAAGTTAACCGCAGAGGTCCAGAAAAATCCAGCACTGTTTGACAAGTCAAGCTCCTTTTCAAGAAAATGGATATGGCAAACAATCGTTCACACCCTCTGAATAAATGGTGAGAAGTATTACCTCAGGTAACCAGCGCTCGTTTCCACAGCATTGTCTTGCTTCCTTTGAAGTTGCGGGGGAAAAAGACTAGGTGTTGTTTTTATTCCACTATATTGACTCCATCAGCTAAATTCACTGTTAGATTAGATCAACTACACTAGCTTCACTCAAAACATAGCATGCTGAGGACATCTGCTCGTTAAAGCCGTGTAAATGCAACAAGAACAGCAAAAACATGTTTAATGATGTTGTACACACTTGTACACACTGTACAAACCGCAGCGCGAGCATAGAATAACAGACTGTTATCGTTCGTTGGAGTGGACGCAAATATCGTTATAGTTATCGTTCTTGGTGTGAACAGCCCTTTATTCTCTATATCAGTGTCAGTGTTTCTGAACTCCCTGAAACGCCTCCATTGTAGTCTTGAGTTTCTTCTGGGAACGAACACGTCACAATATTCCTCATTTAAATAATTAATTAGCAGAATAAAGGGGCGGGGCCTGGTTGAGTTAGTTAGTACTGTGTGTGTTGAAACTGGTGTTTATGATAAGGGGTGGGACATTTCCCAAACACACTCAAAGCGCTCGACCAATCACAACACACTGATCCAGCTGACCAATCAGAGCACAGTGTGCTTTTCAGAAGGAGGGGCTTCAGAGAGACAGGAACTAAACAGAGCGTTACTGACAGACTGGGAAGAGACGAGCTGCAACAATGGAGAATATGGGGAAATGCGGGATATGGGGATAATGTTCATAATGCGTTTTATGAACATAAAGGCATGAAAACGTTTCGGTTACTCACGTAACCTCTGTTCTCTCTAGAAGAGGGAACGAGTATTGCGTAGTTGCTTACGCTACGGGAAAGCCTTTCTTTCTCGAGATACTGAAGCCAAAAATTATCCTTAATTTTTATAATCTTGTCAACGCAGTGCGGCAGCCTGCAGACCTAGGGCAAGCTTACTAGCGTGCCCATTGGCTGCCCTGCGGCAACTGCAGCAGCCTACCGCTGAGCCCTTGGCGTGACGTCACGACCAATGAGCGCGCTTGGCGCGCTTAATGCGTCACAGCCCGCGAAAAGGGGTGTGGCTTAGCGTATATAAACAGGGCTCGGAGGCTGCTTCTCTGGTTTCTGTCGCATGAAGCGAAATGAGCTCGTGGTGCGAGCACGGCGGGCTACGCAATACTCGTTCCCTCTTCTAGAGAGAACAGAGGTTACGTGAGTAACCGAAACGTTCTCTTACGAGAGGTTCTCTCGTATTGCGTAGTTGCTTACGCTACGGGAACGCCCTTGTCAACGCCGTGCGCGCCCAGCATCCACTGAATGAGTCCCAGGGAGAGCCCGGGGAACGTGATAGCAGAGAGCCGGGCGGCCCGAAGAGGGCTAGCGCCGTACATAAGCACACACTAGGGGGTTAGGAGCGGCACGGCCGGTCCGAACTGACAATTCCCTGCATAGTGCAGCTCAACCAGTAGAGCTAAATCACACAACGTAGCCCGCGCACAGATAGTGGGCTGGCATACGCGAGACTTAGACTGATAACACTTTCGCCTGCAAGGCGGGAACATCCAGGTTGTAAAACCTAACAAATGTGGAGGGGGAGGCCCAGCCTGCCGCTGCACAAATGTCATGAATGGGAATCCCGCTGGACCACGCCCACGACGAGGCCATGCCTCTGGTGGAGTGAGCTTGAATGCCCAATGGGCACTGCAGGTCTTTAGACGCATAAGCAGCAGCAATAGCGTCCACTATCCATCTGGACAGGCTGTGTTTCGAGGCGGCGAGACCCTTGGTGCGCCCGCCAAACGAAACAAAGAGCTGTTCCACCACTCGTTTGACTGAAGACAGTGCTATCAGAAAAACGGTTTTGAGCGTGAGGTATTTCATATCCACAGTTTCCAAGGGTTCGAAGGGATGCGCTTTCAGGGCCTCCAAGACCAGTGAAAGATCCCACATAGGAACCGAGGGGGGTCGCGGGGGGTTCATCCTCCTGGCTCCTCTAAGGAAGCGGATGACGAACTCGTTCCTTCCTAATGCGCGGCCCAGCTCTGAACAGAGAGCGCTGAAATGGCCGTGACATAGACTTTGAGCGTGGAGGGGGACCTGCCCGCGTCCAGTAACTCTTGAAGGAAACACAGTACTCGCGATACCCCCACATGTCTGTGGATCGAGCCCCTTAGCAGTGCACCATCTGTTAAACACTGACCATTTCGACATGTAGAGCCGCCTCGTAGAGGGGGCTCTAGATTGTATGATCGTGTTCATGACCCCGTCTGGCAGATCAGCGTGTAATCGTTGAGGCTCCACGCATGCAGAGACAGCGCTCTGGATGGGGATGCCATATCGAGCCGCGGGCTTGAGAGAAAAGGTCTCTCTTCACCGGTATCGGCAAGGGGGCTGAGTCTGCCAGCTGTATTAGATCCGGGAACCAAGCTTGGTTCTCCCAGTATGGGGCTAAGAGGAGCACTGTGTGGCGCGCTTCCCTGATTCTCTTGATGACCTGAGGCAGCAGAGAGACCGGGGGAAAAGCATACAGCGGGCCGCTGGGCCGGGTCTGGGCCAGCGCGTCCTCGTTCTTCGAGAAGAACTCTGGGCAATGAGCGTTGTCTTTTGACGCAAAAAGGTCGACTTTCGCTTTGCCGAAACGGCGCCACAGTGACTGGACTGTTTGGGGGTGTTGAGACCACTCCCCAGGGGGAACGCTGTCCCTGGACAGTCTGTCGGGGCCCTCGTTCAGGTGGCCAGGCACATGCGCGGCTCTCTCAGCGAGCGCAGAGAGTGCTGAGCCCACACGAGGAGGCGTTCCGCCAGGGTGCAGAGCGTCTGATCTGACACCGCCCTGGCGATTCACATAGGCCACTACCGATGTATTGTCCGTGCGGACTAGAACATGGTGACCGTGGAGGAATGGGAGGAAGTGTTTGAGAGCTTTCTCGACCGCGAGCATCTCTAGACAGTTTATGTGTAGGAGATTCTCCTGGTCTGACCAGCGGCCATAGACCGGTCTGCCTTCGAAGAGCGCTCCCCAATCTAGGTTGGAAGCGTCTGTCGAGACAACTTTCCGGTGTGAAATCACTCCCATAGTCACTCCTGTGTGATACCATTCGGCTGCCAGCCAGGGCTGCAGGGCTGAAAAGCAGCTCTGATTCACTCTGACTCGCAAGCCGCCGGCCGCCCAGGCTCGGTGGGGCACGCGCGCTTTCAGCCAGCGTTGAAGCGGGCGCATGCGCAGTAAGCCCAGCTGGAGCGCTGCTGCAGCTGAGGCAATATGCCCCAGGATACGCTGGAATGTCCCCAGCGGAACCCGGCTGCCTATTTGGAGGGATGCGGCGAGGAGGCGGATGCGGCGCGCGCGCTGCTCCGACAGTCTGGCCGTCATAGCCACCGAGTCCAGTTCTATTCCAAGAAGGAAATTGACTGACGGGGCGATAGCGAGCTCTTGGTCCAGTGACCGAGAGACCCAGATCCTCCAGATGGCTGAGAAGCGCTGTTCCGTGAGACACAAGTTCCGTCTCTGACAGCGCTAGAATAAGCCAATCGTCCAGATAATTCAGTATTCGCATTCCCTGTTTTCTCAGGGGAGCGAGAGCCGTGTCCATGCATTTCGTAAAGTACGGGGTGCCAAAGACAGGCCGAAGGGCAGGATTGTGTACTGATATACTCGACCGTTGAAGGCGAATCTCAAGAATGGCCTGTGACGGGGAGTTATCTGGATCTGAAAATATGCGTCTTTTAGATCGAGAGAGATAAACCAGTCTCCTGGGCAAATCTGCGCGAGGATTTTTCTGGTTGTGATCATTTTGAACGGCCGTCTCATGAGGGCTTTGTTCAGATGTCTCAGATCTAAAATAGGTCTTAACGCTCCGTCCTTCTTGGGTACGAGGAAGTAGCGGCTGTAAAGGCTCGACTCGCTTAGAGAAGGATGAACCTGTTCTATAGCCCTTTTGCGCAGTAGCTTTGCCATTTCGGCTTGAAGCAGGTGCGCAGCTTCTGAACTCACTTTCGTCTCCGTCTGTGCTAGAAAGCGCGGAGGGCGACGAGCGAATTGAAGCGAATAGCCGTGTTTTATAGTACTCAGCACCCATTCTGACGCGCCCTGAATAGCTTCCCATGCTTCCGCATGCATAGCTAGGGGTCGAATGGTCTCTGGGTTCAGATCGCCGCGCTGCGCGGGATTGGGGAACCTGTATCAGAGAGGATGGAGCGGCGTGCGCGCCGCTGGTGCTCGAACACGGGGGCTGGTAAACAGTATTGGCCGGCTGTACAGCGTTCGGTAGCTCGGTCCCAGAGGATGGAGCGCGATTTGCTGACAAACACCCCTGGCGCGAAAGCGGCGTGGGGATTGTAATGTCTAAAAGTGAGTGCGCGTGCACCTGAGCGGGCGCAGAGTTTACACTTATGACACGGCCAGAGTTTGGGAGCTTAGAGGGTGTGCGACCCGAGGTAACTGAATGGCAGAGCGAGCAGCGGGTAGGTGTGAGCACAAAGTTGTGGGCACATTTACTACACTTAGTACTCGAGCGGCTTGTGTCCGCTTTATGAGAGAGCGCTCTATGCGCGTTACCATGGGGACCATGTTTGTGTGAAGCAGTGAGCACATGGGAGTGGGCACATTTTCTACACTTATAACACCCTCGGCTTGAGCCGCTGTTGCCCGGGGTAACCGAGTGGCAGAGCGAGTTACAGGTAGATGTGAGCACAGAGTTGTGGGCACATTTACTACACTTATTACTCGAGCGGCGTGTGACCGCTTTATGAGAGAGCGCTCTGAACGCGTTACCATGGGGACCGTGTTTGTGTGTAGCAGTGAGCACATGGGAGTGGGCACATTTTCTACACTTGTAACACCATCGGCGTTATAGAGCAAATGCTTTGATGGCTCATATGTTTAGACGCTCATAAATACTCAAGCACCATCCTGTGAGATGCAGGTTCGCTTTCTGTATGTAAGAAAGCTGGCCGCGAGCTCGGAGAAGACAGCAGAAAAAATATTTTCTGCCGCCAGAGCCGGATTTGAACACGGTTCTCCAGTGCAGAAGCGTAAAATTCTGCCACTGAGCCACAGGGGCACACATGAGCTTCCAGTTGGTGCGAGCATATGACCGAGCGTCGTGTTTCGGCGTTTGTTTGCAGGCGCGCGTGTATTAAAACAGGCCCGTTTACTGCAGCATTAGTATTTCCAGCCGCCTAACTTAGAGGGGACTGAGAAATATGTATCCCGTGAGATGCGGGTTTGCTTTCTGTATGTAAGAAAGCTGGCCGCGAGCTCGGAGAAGCAAGCAGAAAAAAGTTTTTTTTTTTTTTTTTTTTTTTTTTCTGCTGCCAGAGCCGGATTCGAACACGGGTCTCTGGTGCGGAAGCCTAATGTTCTGCCACTGAGCCACAGGGGCACACATGAGCTTCTGGTCAGTGCGAGCATATGACCGAGCGTCGTGTTTCGTTTCGGCGTTTGTTTGCAGGCGCGCGTGTATTAAAACAGGCCCGTTTACTGCAGTATTAGTATTTCCAGCCGCCTGAACTTAGAGGGGACTGAGAAATATGTATCCCGTGAGATGCGGGTTTGCTTTCTGTATGTAAGAAAGCTGGCCGCGAGCTCGAGAGAAGCAAGCAGAAAAAAGTTTTTCTGCTGCCAGAGCCGGATTCGAACACGGGTCTCTGGTGCGGAAGTCTAATGTTCTGCCACTGAGCCACAGGGGCACACATGAGCTTCCAGTCAGTGCGAGCATATGACCGAGCGTTTGTTTGCAGGCGCGCGTGTATTACAACAGGCTCGTTTACTGCAATAATAGTATTTCCAGCCGCCTGAGCTTAGAGGGGACTGAGAAATATGCGAGGATTGGAGGAAGTCCGGCCTAAGCGGGACGAAAACACTCTCTCTTCCTCCTTTCGCCGGTGCTCGTGACGTCCGCTCTGATATCCCTTGAGAACGGCGCAGTTGCGCGGCTCGAACAAAGGGAGAGAGAGCGGGAAGATGTCATTATGTGCTGTGACATCGTTTGTTTGCAGGCGTGCGTGTATAACAGGCTCGTTTACTGCAATATAGATATTTCTAGTCGCCTGAGCTAGGAGGGGACTGAGAAATGTGTGAGAAACGGAGGTGGCCGGAGAGTGACGCGCGCGACCGAGACGCGGGGTAGCTTTCTTATAACGTAAAGGAAGCCAGCCCGTGACCGTCTACTTCTAACATCCCTTGTGAGCGGCGCCTTGCGCGGCTCGAACAGAGGGGGAGAGGGCGTGCGTCATCCGGGGGGGGGTAGCTTCCTTGTAACGTAAAGGAAGCTATAGCCCGTGACCGTCCGTTCTGACATCCCTTGTGAGCGGCGCCGTTTGCGCGGCTTGACAGAGGGGAGTAACCAGCTGGTCTGCTTCATCCCCTGAGGCGACGGCAGTGCGGGCAGAGGCCGGCCGCTGCGCGTCGGTGAAGGGCGGGGGAGAAGGAGAGAGCGAGGCTCGCGGGAGGGGCTCCGGCGAGCGCTCAGCTATAACCACCGGCTCGGAAGGCCTTTGAGAGCGGCGTTTTTTCTTACGCGGCCCGGAAGAGGCAGCCGGAGAAGGTGGAGGATCGTGAAACATGGCGAGTCGAGCCCGCAGGGTCGACATCGGCAAGTCCTCACACTGTTCGCAGCCGCCCGTGAAGGGCGCGGGCTGCGTGGTCGAAACCCAGGCAGAGAGCGCAGATCACGTGGCGGTCTCCGTCGCTGAGCGCGGCTCTGCACGAGCCACAGGATGAGCGAGGCATTTGCAACAACGCCTCGCGCTCTTTTAGATGCAAAGTGTGTCGCGGGGCGAACACACAAACACATACAACACAGAGCAGTAAAAGGATATATTCGCCGGATAGCGAAGCAGGCAGGGAAAGCTGAAGGCGGCGAAGGCGGCCGGCGTCCTCAGGCTGAGATCCTCGGCGTGCTGGTCGCTTGATTCGACGGCGGCTTCCTCAGAGAGCAGCGATGCGTAGAGCTTCGCTGAAAAGACAGAAATCAGAGAAGCAGCCTCCGAGCCCTGTTTATATACGCTAAGCCACACCCCTTTCGCGGGCTGTGACGCATTAAGCGCGCCAAGCGCGCTCATTGGTCGTGACGTCACGCCAAGGGCTCAGCGGTAGGCTGCTGCAGTTGCCGCAGGGCAGCCAATGGGCACGCTAGTAAGCTTGCCCTAGGTCTGCAGGCTGCCGCACTGCGTTGACAAGATTATAAAAATTAAGGATAATTTTTGGCTTCAGTATCTCGAGAAAGAAAGGCTTTCCCGTAGCGTAAGCAACTACGCAATACGAGAGAACCTCTCGTAAGAGAACCAACTTTACCAATTCAAGACTTTGAAAATGGGCATAATAGGTCCTCTTTAAAACACAGCAGCACAGGCTAAACCGCCCTGAGGAGCTTGAACTAATGCTTTACCTAAAAGTGGATCATGTTCTCAGCCTCATTCCTTCCTGATTTGCAGCAACATGAGAACTTTTACATTTTCAGTTGAACCATTCCTTCTACACCAGAGAGTGTGAGGATTGTGTGAGCTTACCTCTGTCTGTACCATGGCAGGTCTCTGCGTGCGGAGTGTTTTTATGGTCTGGAACATGTCCACCACCCCTTCATACCTCATCCGCTCCAGGACAATACTTAAAGTGATGAAGACTCCAGTTCTGCCGACACCAGCACTGAGACACAGAGAGAGAGAGAGAGAGAGAGAGAGAGAGAGAGAGAGAGAGAGAGAGAGAGAGAGAGAGAGAGAGAGAGAGAGAGAGCAGTTCAGCACACAAACACAAGATCTACCGTTTAAACCAAAAAACACGATTTTGTAAGTCTCTTCTGCTCACCAAGACTGCATTTATTTGCTAAAAAAATTCAGTAAAAACAGTAATATTGCAAAAATACTGTATTATTACAATTTAAAATCACCGTTTTCTATTTGAATACATTTGTAAATGTAATTTATTCCTGTGATGTAAAGCTGAATTTTTATCATCATTACTCCAGTCTTCAGTGTCACATGATCCTTCAGAAATCATTCTAATATGATGATTTGCTGCTCAAGAAACATTTCCGATTATTATCAATGTTGAAAATATTTTTTGTGGAAATAGAAATCTTCTGTAACATTTTAAATACTTTTACTGTATTACAATATTTATTTATTTGAAAAATAATAAATCTTATTGACCCATGTACAGATACAAAATGAGCTCTTAGATACATCCAGTAAAGTTTTGACAGAGATTTACAACATTTTGAAAATCACATTATATGTGAATATTTAATTTATCACGCAGCACTACTACTACACACACACACACACACACACACACACACACACGTTCACTCTGCCTCTCACCTGCAGTGAACTGTAATCGGTCCGTCCTGTCCAAACTGCTCCTTGGTTTTGTGGACTTGGCCAATGAAATCAATAAAGCCCTCTCCTGTCTTTGGCACGCCTTGTTCTGGCCAATCGGTGAACTGAAACTGGCGGATCGTCCTTGACTGACCATCCTAAGAGAGAGAGAGTGTGTTGTAAGAGTGTATTTTAAAGACAGCACAGCTGAAGTCATGCGCTCACGTCTGCTGAACTCACCCGGGCGTCTGTGACTTTAAACTCTCGTAAGATGTACTGTGGCATGTTGTATTCAGCCATAGGGTCCACGACGAAGTACTGGTATCGCGCAGATCTTTCTGCAGGCCAGTACTGATGACACTTCTCCTGTGAAACAGAACACACACGTGGTTAAAAGAGTGGTTCACACTTAATTGCTTTGTCCAAATCCCAAAGCTTTTTTTGTTCATCTTTTGATTTCTACGTTTCTTGCCTTTTGTCCCTTAGATGTAACGCACAGAAGGACAGCCCGAGGACAGCAGACAAGCTGATTTTTAGCATCATTAACATTTCATTAACAGTATTATTGTGTTAATTACAGCAGAGTTTCCCCCCCAAATGAACATCCACATTGCATGTTTAGATTGTTATTATTATCTGCTACACTTAAATCAGTCCCTTCAAAGGACTTTGTGATCTTTCAATTGCAAGAACGAATGCAAATATAATAAGATTCCGGCATTATTTGTGGCAGCTTGCATTTCTGCATAATTCGGCCACAAAAACATTAACCTAAGGATGGTGTTCAACTGCCGGACCATAACTGATTTCAGTAATTATGCAAATTTTGTTTACAGTAACTGTACTTTTACTGTCACTAATACTAATTGCATGACTACATAATGATTATCGTTAGGTTTTTATTGCAAAACTACAAAAACAAAAATGCTGTAAATATCACTGCATTTTTTTAGAAAGGCTGTAGCAAATTTAGTCAGTTTGGGATGCGAAATTAGAATTAGGTTCAGTTTTAGTTAATGATAATAACCCTGCCTTAAAGTTGACAGCACATCCTTTCACAAACCAATCGATTCCCAGTGAATTCCTGGTTGAATATCTTGTTTAGCTCTGAATCACATCACAGAAGTAAAATGGGCCACTCACATGGTCTTGGTTCATTGATGTGTGCAGGAATGTGCGAATCTGTCACAACTCACCCGTCCCATCTCTCTGAGCTTCGTCAGCATCACCACGATGGTGGAGTTGTGCTCCCAAAGCATCCTCCAGAAGTCCTCTGTGGTTTCAGACAGAGGGCCTTGCGTGGCGATGTACGCCTTCTGCTGTCTGCAGGAACAACACATGAAGATACAGTTTAAGAACACACCAATCCTCACAGTCCGCTAACAGCAGCTCTCTCCATGAGGGAGGAGTGATTCCTCTAATCTAACAGCAGGAGGCGCTGCGGCTCCGTGACCGTGAGCAGAAACACATCCGACAGACAGAGAGAAGGAGATAAAGATGCAGTGAGAGAGTGTGTGAAGGCAGAAGAGCTCCAGATCACTCAAACTCTGTACCGTTTGGCACTAGCGGACGCTTCCAGCGCTCATATCCTGCTGTGAGATCCTCAGGTCTCTGATCAAGCTTTTATTTTAGATAAACTTGAGCAAATGCATCTCTGCTGTGCTTGAACAAGTGGAGTAAATGTCTAATCCACCTTCTGCAGACTCCTCGTCTTCCAGTGATTTTATCAGCGCCGGTTTCTCTCTGAGTGACTGTACTGTTGGTCATGCTGAGTGTTCCTGCTGCTGGTTAAATGGCTATTGTTTTACTCTACACATTCTAGAGGGGAAGGTGTTTGTGTACTTTGCAGTAGATGAATAATGCAACATATCATCAGATGATCAAAGCCTGAATCAAACTCACACAGAACACTGACAGTTTTACATACATTATTATGTTTTCTTGAGAAATCTTGAGATATCTATCTATCTATCCATCCATCCATCCATCCATCTATCTATTTGTCTTTCTTTGTCTATCTATCTATCTATCTATCTATCTATCTATCTATCTATCTATCTATCTATCTATCTATCTATCTATCTATCTATCTATCTATCTATCTATCTATCTATCCATCCATCCATCCATCCATCCATCCATCCATCCATCCATCCATCCATCCATCCATCCATCCATCCATCCATCTATCTATCCATCCATCCATCCATCCAGTTTGTTTTGGTTAACTTTTTGATCTATATTTATATTACTGTGAGGTGTATATCTTACATAAATATCATATATCAATGTGGTAAAAAACAATTATATAGAACAGTGAAATCGCTCAAAGTACCTGTATCATGAACTTCTCTGTTTGCTGACATTGGACTACAGTATATTATCTATCCACTGTCTTTACTCCCATTGGTTGGCGCATCACATCACTGCTCATTTGCATAAAATGTAACATCACTAGACACGCCCACATTTCCAATCATTACAGTTGCGGACTCTCACTGACTGCGGCTTGTTTCGGTCACTGCCAGGGGCGTAGCAGCCATTATAAAAGTGGGGGGGGACAAAAGCTGTATGTGACCATAGGACGTGACCCAAAGGTGATGTTCATTTTCCTGGCTCAAAACGAGGCGGAGGTGGTAAAATCCTAATAATGTTTAATAATAAGATAATTAAATGTGTATTTTTTTGTAGATCATCATATACCCTAATGTGTTTCCCACATTATTTTTGTTGGTGGAGCTTGGTACCTCTAGGGGGGTCCGGGGGCATGCCCCCCCTGAAGAAAATTTTGTACATTTTAAAGATAAATTCATTAATCTGGTGCACTTTGAGTCACCCGAATCCACTGTTAAAAATAAATAATCCACCCGCAAACCGCCCGATGATATTCTCTGATTTAGATATCTGCATCTGATCATCACATTACAATTATTCAAATTCTGGTATCAAATTATTCAAATTATGGTAACATATCACACTGAAGTAGGCTGATTTAAAATGAACATTTATTTAAAATAAAAGTTCTTCTTTTGGCAAAATTACATTTCCTTATAGCCTAAACAGAGGCTTTACTCCCTTCAAACTTAAATTGTCAATGTTTCATTACATCACTGTTTGAAAACACAATTTTTTTTTGTACCTTTTATAAAGGCATTTTCCCCCTAATTTTATGCTCCATCTTTCATTTTAAATTCTTAAATTTGATCAATATATTCAATTAAAATAATAAGACACTAGGCGGTTACCAATCAAATTAAATAATTTACATTGAAAAAATATAACTGTATTAAATTAGATTATTTTAAATATTTTTGAATATACAAATAAGGAATGTTGAAAAGAATGATACTTTATGAAACTAAACCGCCAGTAGGAGGCGGCAGGCGACCGTCTTAATGAGCGAGTCATTGAGTCATTCATTCAAACGATTCGTTCAAACGGCTGATTTATTCAGAATGAGGCAGTTTATGAATGGGTAATTGAATCTTTGACTCAACCGATTTGTTCAAAACGCTGAATCATTCAGTAATGCAACGAGTGTTGCTGTGAGATGCGCGTTCTGCTGTGATCTTTGTTTGGGACTATTTTCGCTGATGAAACAGAGCAAAAACAGTCATTGCGACTAAAATGTAAGTGAGTACATTTTTGAGTACATCAAGTAAAATTATTGTAAGTTAATTTTAACTGTTTGTTTATTGAACTGTTATGAAACCAGTCACGGTTTCAATCTTGATGGCATTCAGGAAAACAGCTGGTCGTGTGTAGCCTAGCTATATATTGTTTCTTAACTAGGCTATATTGTTTCTAAAATGTTATAACTTCACGAGCCTCGACAGCGCACATTAGGCCTATATTATTATCAACTATAGGCTATCAATCGCCACTTACATCAAATGAAATAAAACAGAATCATCCATTCCTCCACACGCATCCATCCATCCATCCATCCATCCACACACGTTTTCGGTGATTGCCTGGTTATTTTTTATTTTTATATTAAAAATTGTTTTAATCAGTGCATTTGTCCGAAAAAAAAAAATGCGGGGGACAGAATCACCGGTTTCTAAAAGTGAGGGGGACGTGTCCCCCCCGTCCCCCCCGGTTGCTACGCCCCTGGTCACTGCAAATCACTGAATGAGTGAACGCATCTTCACACATGGCATGCTGGGAGAAAACCGCATTCATCCAACATATGCTGAAGGAGGCTGAGACACACACACACACACACACACACACACACACACACCTCACAGGTGTGATAGAGCCTCATTTGTTCACTAAATGACAGGAAAGGAAATTGCTGCCCACCACACACACACACACACACACACACACACACACACGCACACACACGCTCATCAAGCTAAAAGCATGTGAAAGCCCTTCTCCCTCTGTCCTTCATTACAAACACGATTACTGCCAATTACTCTGTTTATACTTCAGTCGGGCAGCAGATGCAGTGGGAGCTCTTTGATTGGCCGTTAATTTGATTAAGGGCCAATAATGAGCGCAGATTCTTGACACACCTTCCTCCCTCCACCTCATCACATGACCCCTCAGCAGCAATGGAAGTACTTCACATTGAATTCTGAATGTTATTAAAGGATTATTCATATTGAGCACTGCTGCAAACATTCCCTGTGGCAGAAAGTTGCAATGCATCCCAAGAACTACAGTCACAGAGACGGGATATTTTATATGATGCATATGAGACTGTATGGTCCATTGAGTAGGTTGTACTGTCTTAGGTAATGCAATTTTAATATCCATTTTTCCAGGTTTTCATTCACAGGAAACTCTTCAATGAGATTTTTTACTGCACAATCCACTGGACAGACAGTACTGAAAGAAGTGATATGGACAGTCATTACTAACAAAATAAGCATGTGTTTACTATGTATACTATTATTACACTCTCTGGAATACTTTAATCTGATTGGTCAGCTGCAGGATTCTGTGGTCGTACTTATATGAGTGCTAAACTGTAATTAGCATCGTCATCTTTCTGCTAAACATCTAATTTTGTGTTCAATAGAAGAAAAATAATAAAATAAAAGACAATTTATTATTAATAATAATAATAATTTTATCTTACAGAATAACAGTAAAATGTAAAATAAAATGCAGGACAATCTTAAATTAAAAAAACCCCAGATATATAAGCGCTTCTATATTTAGGAAGCTCTTCATATTTAGGAAGATGGCTGGGTAATGTTGCATTTTCAAATGCATGTTAAAGGATTAGTTCACCTCAAAATGAAAATTTCCTGATAATTTACTCACCCCAATGCCATCCAAGATGTTCATGTCTTTCTTTCTTCAGTGGAACAGAAATTAATTTTTTTTGAGGAAAACATTTCAGGATTTTTCTCCACACAGTGGACTTCAACAGTAACCAAATTGTTGAAGTCCAAATCAATGCAGTTTCAAAGGGCTCTGCACGATCCCAGCTGAGGAATGGGGTCTTATCTCGCGAAAAGAGTGGTCATTTTCTAAATAAAATACAAATTTATATACTTTTTAACCACAATTGTTCGTCTTGTGCTGGTCTGCAACGCGCCAGGCATTACATAATCACGTTGGAAAGGTCACACTGGATGTAGGCGGAAGTACCACACAATTATTAACAAAGTGAAAATGCGAAGACTAATACAAACGCCCTTTAACAAGAAAGGTAAAATAATGATGTCGGACGATTTTGAAGTTGGAGGAGAAAATAAGATGGAGTTTTTCACCCCTTAAGTACACAGATGAAGACCTTAGGCAGATGGAGGAGACCGCTACGTCCAGCGTGACCTTTCTAACGTGATTACATAATGCCTGGCGCGTTGCAGACCAGCACAAGACGAACAATTGTGGTTAAAAAGTATATACATTTTTGTTTGTTTTTTTGTTTGTTGAAAATGACCACTCTTTTCGCGATATAAGACCCCATTCCTCAGCTGGGATCGTGCAGAGCCCTTTGAAACTGCATTGATTTGGCCTTCAACAATTTGGTTACCGTTGAAGTCCACTGTGTGGAGAAAAATCCCGAAATGTTTTCCTCAAAAACCTTAATTTCTTTTCCACTGAAGAAAGAAAGACATGAACATCTTGGATGGCATTGGTGTGAGTAAATTATCAGGAAATGTTCATTTTGAGGTGAACTAATCCTTTAAGTGCCACAAACTCACAGCGTTGGCAGAGATGGAGTTTGTGTGCGTCAGCATTTACTGCGAACCGAGCCGCTCCAAGACACTGCAAACATTGAATCATGAGCTGCTCACGTGTAAATGAACAGTGTCCTGCTTCACTCTGAAACACACAACGCATCAGACTATATATGTATATAATTAAATCGCAGCCTTTGCAGGTTGGAAAATATAGAAATCCATATAAATACAGAACACCTAATACAGAACCCTTGGGAACTATACCTTTAACTCTGTCTCAGTGGTGGGCTGGATCAAACCCAGTGCAGTCGGCTGAACGTTTATCTGTGTGTGTGTGTGTGTGATAGATTGAGCTCTGCATGGAGACCAGACTCCTCATGACGGGTAATCCTATTATTTGTCCGCTGAACTGTGTTCATCACCTGTCAGCTCGTGGCCGCAGGGCCGCTCTGATTCCCAGCGCTGATAGCGCTCCAGTTATGGACAGTCCTGCCAATAAGAACAATTTGTCCTGACAACTAGCAGCACAAAGGCAGTAGACACGCAGACGCAGACTTCCGAGACGGGCCATGACTCTGAGCTGTCACATCCAGCAGGAGTCAAAGAGATGGAGAGACTCGCTTCAGAAGAACACGCCATGTTTTATCCCAGTTCTCCAGAGCCGGAGTCACAGTTGCTCTCAATTGGTTCTCAGATCTCTGTTTATAACAGGGCATAATTCTGAATTTAAGATCTGCCTCCCTTTCAGTTCAGGAGTGTGAGTTTGACTTAAAATGTCCTCACCACAGGATGTTGAATTCAAATGACAGGAAGAGGAATTTACTGAATTGCAATCGCACAACCCTGATTCTCACACACACACACCTGTATCCGTCGATGAAGCTGGCGTTGATGTAGTCGGACCCCTCCACTCCTCTGATTGGCTGAAGACACACACGGCTCGACTCGAAGGGCATGATGTTGACCAGTCGGTTCTTGAATTTGTTGCACGGCAGACTAGCGCTGATGAATCTGGAGGTGTGTGCTTTAGAGTTGGCCAGTTTCTGCAGAGTGAAAAGACATAAAACATTTATAGTGCTCTTAAATTGTGAAATAGACAAATGCACACTACAGTTCAAAAGTTTGGGGCCGGCAAGTTTATATTTAATATTAAAGTTAATATTTGTATTCAGGAGGAATGCATTAAATTGAATCCCAAAAAATATGAGGCATCACGTTACTGTTGCCAACATTGATAATCATCAGAAATGTTTCTTGAGCATCAAATCATCATATCAGAGTGATTTCTGAAGGATCATGTGACACTGAAGACTGGAATAACGATGCTGAAAATTCAGCTTTGATCACAGGAATAAATTACAGTTTAAAAGATATATATTTTATGATAAAACAGTTACTTTCAATTAATAATAATATTTCACAATATTACTGTTTTTCTTTCTTTTTTTCTAAAATAAATGCAGCCTTGGTGAGCCGAAGAGTCTTTCAAACACATAAAAAAAAAAAAAAAAAAAACGTACCGACCCCAAACATCTTATTTGGCATCATTATATTGGGCCCTATTTTAACGATCTGAAACGCAAGTGTCAAAGCACAAAGCGCAAGTAACTTTGTGGGCGGGTCTTGGCGCTGTTGCTATTTTCCCGGCGGGATAAATGACTCTTGTGCCAGGAGCAAATCTAAAATGGGTTGGTCTGAAGTAGCTTCATTATTCATAGGTGTGGTTTGGGCGTAACGTGAAATAAACCAATCAGAGCGTCATCTCACATTCCCTTTAAGAGCAGGCGCGCTTTTTCTAAAGCGGATTCCTATTATAACTGCGGATTTGCCAGGCGCGCGCCAGGAGCGGTTCACCGCCGAGGAGAGCAACGGTCTCGTCAGGGACGTTGGGGATGGAGAAACCCACCCAAATTAAGGTGTATGATAATTTGGGTAAATGTGTAAGCTAGATTTATGCTTTTATAATAAATTGTCTATCTATCTATCTATCTATCTATCTATCTATCTATCTATCTATCTATCTATCTATCTATCTATCTATCTATCTATCTATCTATCTATCTATCTAGCTATCTAGCTAGCTATCTATCTAGCTATCTAGCTAGCTATCTATCTAGCTATCTATCTATCTATCGTAATAATGTATGATTTGCAAAAAATGAAAACTGC
The DNA here is from genome assembly GCF_964197995.2 of Scardinius erythrophthalmus. Taxonomy (NCBI): domain Eukaryota; kingdom Metazoa; phylum Chordata; class Actinopteri; order Cypriniformes; family Leuciscidae; genus Scardinius; species Scardinius erythrophthalmus. The sequence goes on from NC_138232.1 coordinate 40,174,394, forward strand.
TGCTTCTGTGTAGATGAGAGAATCAAAGTGTATGCGCGTTGTGCACACGCTACATTGATTATGGCCAAGCATGCGCCCTTAAAATAGCATATGAATAACATGCGCAACGCGCCACTGACTTTAAACTATTTTTTCCTGGTTAGTGGCGCAATTGTTTTCTAAACCTGCAAAATAGCATGAAGGAACGTTTGCGCTGAACCGCCCAGGGAGCGCAAGTTCATTCCCTAGTTTAGCGACGTGCTTCTGTGGAGGGAAAAGCGCGCTTTGCGCGGGTGCAAAATAGGAATGATACATGCGTCGGTGTACAAAGTCAATTGCGCTGGGTGCAAGATAGGGCCCATTGTGTTTTAGATATTAGAATCAGAATTGATCATTGAAAAGAAAGGAATGCTCTGGGTTCAGAAGTTAAGTTTCAAGTATTTGTAGCTCAGAAATGAGTTGAACTCAAAAGCAGTTTTCCACTGTCAACATTTGACGTCTTTCTCTGGCAAAGAATGAATGTTTTGAGTGGCTTTGTTCTCAAACTTCAAATGATATGTGCTCTTTGAATCTCAGCGTGTCACCAGGAAGCATCATGGGAAAAAAAACAGCCCATTAAAGTCATTCATGTTGTGCAGGGAAACCCAAATGTGTCAACACACAGCTCCGACTGCACTGATTCTTCACAACATCAAGCATTTAAAACCTGATTACATCTATAATGATCCTACATGTAAAACATCTCTGAGCCTCATCATTGGGGCCGTGAACGCCTCTGAGGACAGATGTTGTGTGTTAAAGCCCAGTCGTGCAGGAGTTTTTCAGCTTTAACTCTCACCAGTCTCAGATACAGACGCTCAGCTTCTCCTTCAGCTCCCAGCATTATTTGAATAATTAAAAAGTGCACCTTTGTTTTAGTAAGGATGTTTCTGCAAAGAATTTCAATGTGCATGGCTTTCCTCTGTCTACAGCGCTTTTTCTTGTAGTATTACTGAGAAAATGCAATCAACCTTTATCATTAGACACGCAAATCATAAGGAATTTACCAATTCAGTTTCAGATTCGAAGTCTATGGATGCATGTTTCCGCCACAGAATAAAAAATAAGACTTTTATTCTAGTAATTGCGAGTTTATATCACGCAATTCTGACTTTATAACATGCTTATTATAACTATTATAACTGGCTTAGTTATGAAGTCAAAATTGTTCCATTAACAAAACCTGCTTTTCAATCCCAATTAGTATTATTTATATATTATTATAGTGTTTCATATTTTTAATTAGTTTTTATATTTATATATTTTGTTATGAGCTTTGTCGTTATTATTTTTAACATTACTATTATCTTATTTTCAGTTTTAGTTTCAGTTCAATTTTAGTTTTTATTTATTTCCAATTAGTCATTTTAGCGCTCAAGTTGAAACGTATTTCACTTAGTTGCCTAGGTAACATTTATAGTTTTCATCTAATATTTATAATTTTTAAAATTTATTTCAGGATTATTTCAATTTAACAAAAACGTTTTAATATTTTTTGTAAATGATAATAACCCTGTTCCCAACTGTACTAAAAAGGCAAGATAAACCTCTAAGCAGGGACTAAAATTAACACTCGCCAAGAGCCAAATGCAAGTAAAAGCAAGTAAAAATCGGCGTTGGCGGATATATGAAATGGTGTCAATCGCCAACGAAAATGACGCTCGGGACAGTTGATAGGGACAGTGCTGAATTGTCATGAACGTTTCAGCCTTGCTAATTGAAATATTCAAGCTCAAGAAGATGCGAAAGGGAGCTTAATTCATTACTTGCGCGCTGTGTGGGAAGTTTTCCGTGCACAAACATCCGAAGCTGTATCCTAATCATCAAATTCATCCTGACAGGCTGTGATTTTGTGCTTTCATGCAGTGTTTTGCTTTCAGTGAGGAGAGAAGAACTGACACTGGAACCCTGTTGTGTCGTGCCAGGTTAGGAAGATGTTCGAGAATATGTGTGTGTTTCTGACCTTAAACTCCAGTTCCATGGCGGTGACGGTGTCTCCGGGCGACACCTGCGTGAGCTTCTGGATGTGTGTGTACAGGCTCCGCGCCGGGACCTCGGTGTTCCCGCAGGTGGCGGCCTCCAGCAGGGCCTCGTGGATGAAGATGTACTGATCTTCTGTCTGCACCATGTAGTTCCTCTGAGCGCGCATGCAGGTCACGTGACCGTAGATATCCACTGACTTCTCGTGCTTCATCCGCTCGAGCATGGCCTCTATTACGATAAAACAGCCCGTCCGACCCACGCCAGCGCTTCCATGGAAAAACACAAGGGAAATCTCACATTTAGATTGAATTCACAGGTGCACGAGCACATTTCTAGATATGTGAGTGGAAATCAGGATCTACCTGCAGTGAACCACCATGGGTCCGGCGTCAGGTGGGTTGCAGGCCTTGACCCTGCGTAGAAAGGCTAAAATTGGTGTAGGGTATTCGGGAACGCCGTGATCCGGCCAGGCCATGAACTGGAACTGCCGAACTTCCCGTTTCTCACTGGATCCATTCTGTTAGAACAGATTCAAGGAGACATGTGTGACCCTGGATCACAAAACCAGTCACATGTCGCACGGGTATATTTGTGGCAATAGCCCACAATACATTGAATGGGTCAAATGATCGATTTTTCTCTTATGCCAAAAATCATAAGGATATCAAATAAAGATCATGTTCCATGAAGATATTTTGTACATTTCCTACCGTAAATATATGAACATTTATTTTTGTGAGTGGATGCAGCACAATTGCCAACATAAATGAACAACTTTAAAGGCGATTTTCTCAATGTTTCCATTTTTTTGCACCTCAGATTCCAGATTTGTATCTCAGACAAATATTCTATCCTATCCTAACAAACCAACCATACATCAATGGAAAGGATATTTATTCAGCTTTTTTGTGATGTCTAGATCTCAATTTCAAAAAATTGACCCATGTGACTGGCTTTGTGGTCCAGGGTTAAAAAAAAAGATTTTACATGCTGTTTTTTAATAAAATAGTATGTTTAGTACTGTATGAGCTCGTTAACTTATGACTGCCTACATTTTCATATCAGCACCTATTTAGCATTCATCTGGCCTGTTCTGATGAACTATGCTAGTACATGGAGGTTAGCCAATCAAAACAAGTCTTATACTTGCAGATGCAAATCAGTCTGTTTAACAGTAAGGATCTGAGGGAGGGTGCAAAATTGGTGCAAAACTGATTTTTTTCTCCAGGAAACGTTGACTAACAGTATAAATGGACTTATATGGGAAAAATTGCACAATTTGACCCATGTAAACATTTACAGAAATATTCTCTTCAGAAATGTATTTTGGTTAGAATGCTTTGTGGTTCATTATAAATGGTGAAACAGAGAAACCGATTTAAAATGAACAATGCTAATAAAGTAAATATAATACAGTCAATTTTTAACTATACAAGTCTTAAAAGCCAATACAATTTGTCTATTTGGAAAATCTTTTATAAAAAGTTGCTACTTGTACCCAAGCAGACTTTTTTACCAAGAGGGAGTTTCATCTCGCACTACTAATTCAATTTGGATGTTTTTGTGAAACTATTTCCAGGTTCATTTATTCAGTTCTGCTGTGTGTGTGACGCCTCCACATCACAGAAAGACATTTCTAGAATTAATGAGCAGAAAAGTTTCATTCATTTGTGTGAACGCAGCGTATCTAACTGAGCGTCAAATTTAAATCAACACGAACATCTAAAACTACTTGTCTTGAGTATAGTTTTCATTGCATTTTTTTACAGAGCCTGAATGTCACTTGAAAAAAATAAATAAATCGCAAAGTGGTGAAAAAACGAAACAAAAAAACATAATCATCTATAAACACACACAGACCTTATAGAGAGCGAAGGTTCTGACGCTGTAGGTGGCCAGTTCCACTGTATCCAACATGGACACTTGAATCATGCCGTATGTTTCTGTTCCACGGCTCGGCCAGTACTGATCACACTTCACCTACAATCACAAACACACACAAGCATCACACAAGGACTGGCGCTGTGCTTCTGCTTTAGAGACGCTGAAGCGAGCGCAGGGCTGGTGGCCTGAGGGTCTCTCTCTGGCACTGATGGGACAGATGGGGAATCACGCTCCACAGAGTGTCCAGGACTGTGCTGAACCTCAGGCTCTGATAACACACACGGGTCACATACTGTGTGCGCAGAGGGCTGTGTTAGTAATGACTGGGGTTGAGATGCATTAGCGTGACCCATCTGGGCTTCGGTAAACACTGCTGTTCTTCCTACACAAAGAACAGGTACAATCTGTGCACTTGTTCAAGATAATTAATAAATACTGCGGATAAACCAAACCCTCCCCATTAGACTTTTTCGATTTTTAGAATGAATTACAAAAATGTCATATTCATTTTTTGTGTCTTTTCCTTTGTCAAAAAATGTCATATTTCATTTTCCTCGCAGAGGACGTCCCTGGTGTTCCCTTCTTCAAATCTTAAGAGAGTATAGAAGGTAATAAAGCCATTTCATATTGTGAAATGAATACAATCCTGTTTCGGGATGCACATTAAAGTTTATCTGTGATAACGGAGCACAGCAGGATGTACAATCACATTCATTTTCTACATAGAGTTTGACAAGTCTGTTATTGAAAGCACATAATAACAAGGCAAAAATTTTTTTCCCCCAATTCAATCAGTATATTCTCTTTCTATTTTGGTGTATTCTAGCATCTATTCTAGACTGAAATCAAGTTATGTTTGTGAGCTATATATATATATATATATATATATATATAATTTAGTTATATATATATATATATATTATAATATTATATTATAATATATAATATATATATTATAATTCAGTAATTTAGTTCAGTAATTTCACTTAAATGGCAATGCAAATTACCTATTAATTGTCATTTAAGTGAAATTACTGAACTGAAATATACAAGCTTTATAAAAATTATCATTCTAGAAGAAAATTTCAGATGGCACTTAGAGGCTTTTATATATATATATATGTGAAGTATGAAGTCTCATGCAAAACACGAGGTACATAATTCCATTAGAAAGCTTACATTAGATCATGTATTTTGAGACTGAGCATGTGGAGTAAATCAGAATGACCATCTGGCCACACGGCAGGTGAGGGAACATGTAACGCCTCCCTCTCTCACAAACACACATCACTTCCTGCTCAGTAGACCTGACACTTATGGTCACTTCCTTTTCTAGATAATTCTCGGAGAGGCCACATGTTTGCATGTGTTTATGAAGTTGTTGAGAAAACACAAATATTTTAGGAATCTGTCAAAACTTGTTTAAAACTAAAAAGTTTATTTTAATTTATGGGGCAAATAACAAACTAAAACAACTAAATAGTCTTTATTCACACATATTAACCAAAAACTGTAATATTTTGTATGGTGTCCTCTGGTCTTGATAACAGCTTACATTCTTGCTGCCATTGATTTTATACAGTACTTTTCCACATTCTCTGTTGTTATTGACTTCCAAATAGTTTTGTTCCCAAAGATTATTTGTGCGATCTATCTTTGAATCCACTAAATCCCAAATTTGTTCAGGACTTTGACTTGGCCAACTGTGACTAAAGAGTTTACACATACTGGTGGATTAACCATTACAGAAACATAAAAAAAAACAAGATTTTGGTAATCACCAATACTGTTAGTTTAGGGCAGCTGTGGCACAAACACACTGGATATATATAGTCGTTATTGTGATTAATAGTCGGTATAAGTTCCTACTTTAAAAAATGTTTCTCTAGAAAGTTTATTTAGTTCCATATAAAGTTCCCAAGTGAAATCTCACCCTGCTCTTCTCCTCCAGTCTGGTCATCATGACGATAGTGTTGGTCCTCTGCTCCCACACCATCCTCCAGAAGTCACTGAGCGTCTCGGGTAAAGGACCTTGAGTGGCGATGTAGGCGTTCTGCTTGCGGTAGCCGTCGATGTAGTTGCCATTGATGTAGTCACTTCCCGGCACACCTGCGGTTAACACACATCGAAAGGCTGCTAACTGAGCATTGCACTGTACAAAACATGTCCTTGGCAGGCCAACTTGGAATGTGCACAATGTAATATTTTGAAATATGTTAAACAGCATTGAGAGTCAATTTTCCAAAATAATTAATAAACAGTCGTGATTTAAGACTTGAAGGCCTTTCACAGAATTCAGTAGATGTAGATTGTGTGCAGAACTCGTCATTGCTGAATCTCTCTATTTTGGGATGTTAAAGCACATACACTTCTGTTCAAAAGTTTGGGGTCAGTAAGATTTTTTTATAAAGAAATTAATACTTTCATTCAGCAAGGACGCATTTATTTAATCAAAAGTGAGAGCAAATACAAAAGCGTGTTTCCGATTTACCATTTTTCAAAATCTTTAATAAACAGTCATGATTTAAGACTTGAAGGATTCCTTTCACAGAATCTAGCAGATGTAGATTGTGATAGATATGCTGTTCAATTGAACTTTCTATTCAAGAAAAGTGTGTTTCGGTATTTACCATCAACAGGAGTCAGCACGACCCTGGAGTGATCGTACGCGATGACGTTTGCGTAGCGGTTCTTGGGCTTGTTGACCTCTAGGTTGGAGTTCTCCCAGGTGAACTGCTGGCCAGGGTCGATAGACTGCAGGACAGAAGGACAAAACATGAGCAGTTAGTATGAGTTCGTTAGAAATCTAGACCATCACTCCCATTTACCTATTCACCCATTGCGCAAATGAATCCTTCCTTCTGAGAGATCTCCCTCTTCTGTTTGGGTTATTTATCGGTATCTTCTTGAGCATTCATACAAACCCTTATCTATTACAACTGTATGGGCCAAGGATTTTAATGAAGATGTGCATGTTTTATTTTCGGATCAGGTATGGAGGATGTTTAAGCTGTCTTCAAAGAACCCCAATCATCAAATGATACACTGGAAATTACTACATAGGGTTTACTCGACTCCTATGAAACGTTTCTATATGAATTTATCCTCCTCTCCCAAGTGTAATCTTTGTTCTCAAGGATCTCTACTTGCACTTCCTTTGGGACTGTCCCTCTCTCTCACCTTTTTGGACCCAGCTCTCACAGGATTTATCAGATCTGTTGGACAACATCGATAGGTAAGCTCCCTAACGATTTTAGGGACCTTACCTTATCCATTCAACAAAGATATTTACTGTTAACCGCTGTCACAGCAGCAAAAGAAATTTAGTTAACCGCTGGAACCCTCCTCACACAATGGACAGACGAACATGGACAGTGTCTTTGCTGGACATTATATCGATGGAACTCTCAACTTCTCGTATGCATGGATCCAATGTTAAGACGGTGAATTTATGGCATGCTGCTTTTGATATTGTGGCAACTTTTTTAACATCTATGTAATTTATTTATTTTTATTTTCATTTATTTTTATTTTGGGTCTACATTCTATGTTTGTATTTTATTTTTATTTTCTTAATATTTTTAAGTCTACCAGAGGTGGGATGGGGTGGGTTCTAGATTTGTATAGTTGCTTTTTGCTTTGTATTTTTGTTTTTCTTGACTTTAAAAAAGAAAACTCAATAAACAGTTGTTAACAAAAAAAAGAAAGAAATCTAGACCATCAGCATTGTGTCATGAACCTAGGTTGATCTCTCTCTCTTTCTCTCTCTCTTTCTTTCTTTCTTTCTTTCTTTCTTTCTTTCTTTCTTTCTTTCTTTCTTTCTTTCTTTCTTTCTTTCTTTCTTTCTTTCTTTCTTTATCTATCTCTCACTTTTCCACCTCTCTCCTCCAGCTGATCATTATCACAATCAGCATGCTCCCGCGCTGATTGCCACCTCACCTGTTTTCTCTTTGTCCTAATTTTCCATTCCCCCTGCTTCTTTGCCAGATTATTGTTTGACCATCCTCTCGCTATCGCCTTCGGGAACCTCCTGTCTTGTCTTGTCCTGTCCTGTCTCGCTACATCCTCTGGTACGTTAGTTCTGTTCTCTGCCCAGCTATCCTGCTGCCCGTGATCTTCACCTTATCGCACCTGTGAGTCTCCGCTACTGGTCTAAGGATTGAGTCTCCCTCGCTGTCTACCATTTCCTACCCTGGGACCACCGCTGTTGACCAGCCAACTTTTGTTTTCTGCAGCACTGCGTCCGTGTGATGGCAGACTCCTGTGTTACCTTTTCAATAAACTTTGTTTCTCTATCAGCCTCTGCCCTCTGTTATCACTGACACATTGAGAGAGTAAATGAAGAAAAATAACCTCCCTTCTAATCTTATGCCATTGGTTGAGCCGAACGATGATATGTTGACTCATGAAAACCTGTTTTATTGTAACATAACTCATTCAGGACATTCAATGAGAAAAAATATAGGGAATCAGTGAAACAATTTAACAGGGAATTGACTGGAAGTACATAAGACAGGTGACTAGATGGAAGAGCTTTAAAAATAAGCGGGTTTGGGGTCATCAACTAAAACAAGGGACATTGGAGCAAGTTTCATTTCATTTTGATGAAAGTTTACAAATGCATGGAATAATGAGCACCAATGGCTACGTTTACATGCAACCATAATGAGTTAGTAATCAGATTGACGGCTCAATCGGACTGAAAAGCCTTCATCTAAACACCTTAATCGATCCGATTGAGCTCGATCCGAATGAAATTTCGATCCGATTGAAAGGTGTGGTTTATTCCTTTTCTAATCCGATCGAGAGGACATGCAAACACTTGATCGGATTGAAAACCGAAACTGAAAGGTGTGTCTGTGAAGTGTCTGTGAAGTGGAGCAGGACAACGTCCCACCAGTCCTTGTTCTTTCCGATTCTCATCCACAGACGCATTTTTTATTGCGTGATAAATATAAGCAGGACAGCAAAACGGTTCATAAGCTCATTGTCTCCAAATTCTGACCAGAAATGGATAAATATTAAGTCTGCTGTTTAAAACAAATAAAGAACCAGTGTAGGAGAATAGTTATTATGTGCAAACAGCGGGAAACTCTGTTATATTCGCGCATGTCAAAAAAACCTATTCCCATTTGAAGCTTGTGACAAATAAACGCACACATCAACCTGATCACATGTTTAGCGTTCATGTAAACACTACGTTCGGATTCATCAATCGGAGTGAGTTCAGTTCGATTGAAACAAAAGTTCTGCATGTAAATGTAGCCATTTAATCATTCATAATAAGACCCGGGTCAATTAAACTGTGAAACACCAGGAACTGAATTTCTGTTTTCACCTGCAGTGCAAAATCTAGCAGAGGCACCACAACCCTGCAACTGTCCACCTCAACCTGCCCATCGTTTCCAGCCGGAAGCGCCTAATCCTGCCCTGCTGTTACCATAGTGATGAGACACGGGGTCAGCCTGGTGAGGTTTAGACTGTTCTCTAGTCTCTCTGCATCACAGTACTGCAGCTCTGAGAAGATCTTTTTATTCTTTTAGTTATTACGAACAAAACATATCAACCATGTGAAGTATACACTTGCGTTAAAAAATGTGGGGTCGATACGATTTTTTTTTGGGAACACTTTATAATGATAATGCATTAACTAATAATGAGCAAAACATTTGTTAAAGTATTTAGTTCATTGTTAATTTACGTTAGCTCAGGTTAATTATGTAATATTAACAGATACAACTTTTGATTTTAATCATGCATTAGTAAATGTTAAAATTAAAATGAATTGTGTCACTGTAAGTTCATGTTAACTAACATAGTTGAGTAATGTTAACAAATGAAAACTTATTGTAAAGTGTTACCAATAAAAAAATAAAATAAAAAAAAACTATTTTGCTCACCAGCACAATTTTATCAGTAAAAACAGTAATATTGTGAAATATTATTTCATGAGAGTATAGTAAACTAATTTATTCCTGTGATCACGTCCCATTGGGCATTGACATGTACGGGTCATTCGAAGTGCAATTTGGCTTTTTTTTTTTTAATGTATATGAAATGAAGAGAAAAATGAGGCCGATATTCTGTTATAACAGATGAATTATGAAGAACTGTCATATTGCTGGTGATTTTCAGCTTACACTGTCTAACAGCACACTATGTTTTATGCATTAGTTTGTGTTTGTGGCTGTGTGTGTTTGTTGATGTGCAGGGATGATTTCACACCTTAACATTGTGTGCTAACCTGACATAATAAGATTTCCAATGAGCAATTTGCTTGTCCACACTAAACACAACACAACCACAACTAATCAGAAGAGTGTGTGACGATCTCTGTCTGTTTGTGTGCTCTCTCGACATAAACTTATATTTATGTAAGAAAACTCAGTCCAACTGTATATCAGCTTTCCTGAGCAATTCAAAAGCAGGCTCGAGAACAAACTTTTAAACAGAAGTGCATGTCAAATAAAATGCATGTCGAACGCGATGAGGACATTCTCACACTTTCGCATATCACTTTCTTTTTATTTACCTACAGGTATATCACATTCTCTCCATCCTTGTACACAATTCCCTCCCCATTAGACAATCTTTATCTGTTTATCCTGTTAGCTTCTTTTGTATTGGAGTTTAATGTGAGTCGTTTGGCGTTTGATTAGATCAGTGTTGCTCCCTCAGTATTTGATGTCTATATTAAGGTGTTGATTGTTTAAGTACTCAGAAGAGCCGCTCACCGTATAATAACAACTCAAGCAGGCAGAAGAGTCCTGCCCCTTCCCCCAAACACACACACACACACACACACACAGCAGGATTAGCTGTCTAATAAAACAGGTGACTCTCACTGCACTCCTAATAGAGTCGTTTCCCAGCTTTAATTTCAAGCTCTGGCGATCTGGGTACTGTCTTAGATGCTGACGTGACTGTGTGTGTGTGTGTGTGTGTGTGTGTGTGTGAGGGCTGGTGTGTGTATGCACGTGTAAGTTGTAGTCTTCTGTAGATGCATGAGTTTATAGTGCCATTTCAGCACATTTAAGTAATGCACAGCAGCACTTGCTATACATGAGATGTTCATGTTCATAATCTTTCTGAAATTGTAAAGTGAAGATGTTTCGCTGTTTGTCTGTGATGGAGTAGTCACAGTATCAGACAGACCGCCCACAGGTCTGATCCAAGCAAAATCACCAAGATCTGGCTCAAAATGAGCAGTTTCAGTCTTATTGGCTGGCTTTACCCAACAACTGAGAGTTAGGGTGCATCAATCCGCTAAAAAAAGACACATTTCCTGGATGTTTTTCAGGTTCGTGGCCATTTCTTTAGTATTTTCTGTACAGACAGTGATGGATTGAAGTGTTCGTTTATTGCGGTAACACTTTAGTTAAGGGTCCAAATCTCAACATAAAAGTCCCGCCTTCTACATAAAAGAGCCAATCGGCAATTGAAGAGCCGTTCAAAACCCCGCCCTCTAACGGCCCTCGTCCAATCCTAGCTCAGCAACTGTAACTAAGGAGAAGGACCTCCGTCAAACATTGCGATTTCAGCAAGATGGTAAAACGATGCGCCTATGGCACCTGCAAGTCTGACACCAGGTACCCCAAAAGTTTAGAGGGAGGGGTCGTTTTTTTTTGCCTTTCCAAAGCCCAAGACCCAAGCGGAAAGATGCCGACAATGGATTAAACAGTGTGGGAGACCTCACTCACAGCTAAATGCCTCGAAGATTATTAAGCATACATACATGTCTGCTCTAAGGTAACGTTAAGTAGAGCTAGCGAGCTAACTTAGCATATCAATTATCAATAAGTAGTTTAAGTTATCTTACTCTTAAAACACTTTGCAGTTCATTATGCTGCGTTCACACTAAACGCGAATAGAGCATCAAATTCACGTGTATCGCGCCTATTTCGACGCTTGAACATTCTGAATCCATTCGCGCATCCAAAGCGAATAGGACGCGAGCGAGCGAGTGCAGTATGAAATGTTTAAAGACATGTAGAACATATGCGATGATGAAAGGTTAAACTTGAGAGGTGGGGAAACTGTAGGCTAACGTTACTTGTTTAGTTTGGTCGTCATCCTTAGCTTAGCTAGCATAGCTAACCTGTCATACCTCTGATAGAACAGGTAGAAACTGAATTTGTAACCTAAACTAGACTGCGGACCATTCTGTCGTGCCCCGGAGGATATGTCTGCTGCATTAAGTCAAGTCAAGTGTATTTATATAGCGCTTTTCACAATACAGATTGTATCAAAGCAGCTTCACAGTATTAAATTAAAATAATACAACAAGGTTTGTTTCTAATGGAATTTATTGATTGATAAAATTAAAATTAAATATCCCCAAAATATCCCCATTACTCCAAAACCAATCACTTATACCAATAGGTATGGAGCTCAACCCAGCCATGGCTATGTGTCTGGTTCTCAATTGTTTGACGGGCGTAGTAACAATAAATACGGGGCGTGGCTTTTGCGAACGGTCAATTGGTAAAGTCATTGCATCACTGCAGCTGCCGTTAGAAGCTCAGTTTATGGGACAGTTCATGTCAGATTTGGTTGCTGATATGAAATATGTTATTTGAGTGTGAGTGTGGAAAGCTGTTTGTGAGATTTCAGGATAGAGGACTTGGTCTTGGATCCCCGAAAAAGCTGCCCGGAGGCGTTGCAAATATGGCCGCAGAGTGAACAGACTTTCATAACATTATAAATGTAATGCTTCCTTGTTGAATAATAGCATCAATTTCTTTAAAAAAATACAAAAACTTTTAAAAGGTAAGTGCTATGATTGGCACAATTAAATTCATGCGTCTGCAGAACTGTTTTTTGGGCGCTTTTAGGGAGCAATAAACAGCTCTGAGACGAGTCTGCTTCAAATGTACAGACACAATCATCACGTCCTCACTGTTAGTGGAAACCTGCATCTAAAACTACTTCACGCTTCTCTTCCGTGTCCCGTCCTACAATTTAAATCATGCAGATGTAGGTCAGTGTTTTCCAGCTGCACAAGTAATCCATAATGGATGCGTTCTGCTCCTCGCATTTGTCCTGATTTATCACAGCAGACCATTTTTATGTAAATTTCTGAAGAAATTATCCCTCGGTGGCTCTAACAGAAGGTAGAGAGTGAGGATGATTCTCCTCAAGGTTGCTCAGATCTCATCTGACGTGACTTGGGACGAGTTACCTCATATTCCTGAGAGAAGCGTAGGCCGTCGTTGGCTTTCAGCCGCTCGATGTGGTCAGCCAAAGCACAGACTGAGACTGAAGGATGTTCCCGCATTCCTGCAGGGAAAAAAAGAAAGGATGAACTAATAGCAGAGATTTCAATCGGCTTGCTGTGTTTTGCTTGGCTGAACTGTGGGGAACAAACACACTTTGGTTCATACAGTTTTTAGGCACTTGGAAGATGAGCAAACGGGCACACATGGAAACAACCCAAAGCATGAGAGAAATAGTAGGCAAAGGAGAAAGCTTGTAGCACCATGCCATGTGCTAAGGCTAGCGGCAGTGACGTAAGCAGTGAACGGACATGCTCATTGGCTGACATATGAACTACATCCGGGTCAATAGCAAGGTGGCGTAAGCTGTCCTGTACAATCAAAATGGCATGTAAATGACATCCGCATTAAGGACTACAACCTGAGCACACATTAAAAACACGGAGTGTTTTCCCGTGTTTGAGACGGACAGCCTGTTGAGAGGACGTGAGAGACGGGACGCTTTAACTGGGAGCAGCCAGTGGTGGAGGAGGGGGCGTGACTTTGGACTTGATGGACAGGTGGGAGGAGCATTTAAAATGAAGGAAGTGAAAGTTCACACAGGAATGAAAGAGCAAAACTAACTTGAAGTGCTGGTGCAGCTGAAGGCACTGGAACCTGCAGAAAGAAGATGAGGAGGGACTGTGATATGTGCCACTGACAGAAGAGGGAGGAAGAGGAGAGGAGGCGAGCAGAAGACATGAAATGGCTTCCCCTACAAATATAAGTGTATATGTGCAGATTTAGTGTAAATAATATAGGGTGAGGCATTTTGATTGGATTATAAAAAGCTGTCTGAGAAAACACTGGTTAATATTATTTTTTCCCATCCCATGCAATTTGGTTTTCAAAAGCATTTTTAAAAATAAAATGTAAATCCTACATAATAAGATATTTCTTAAGTAAGTAGACTATACTATTCAAAAGTTTTGGATAGTTGAGATTTTTTAATGGTTTTGTTGCTCACCAAGGCTACATATTTTGATAAAAAATACAGTAAAAACAGTAACCTTCAACATTATTAGCATTTCAAATAACTGTTTTCTATTTGAATATTAAAAATTTCATTACTCCAGTCTTCAGTGTCGCATGATGCATTAAAAATGAGAAGCATTAAAAATGTATAAATGTGTTGAAAAAAGTTGTTGCTTCATTTTTTCTGTGGACACTTTTTCAGGATTATTTGATTGATTGAAAAATATTTTGTAACATTATAAATGTCTTTACTATCACCTTTGATCAACTGAATGCATTTTTGATGAATTAAAGTATTCATTTCATTAAATAAAAAAAAAATCTTACTAACCCTTACTATTCACGATATGATTAATATTGATTTTATGTCATCCTATAGAGGACTCTCTGGACTTTTATAGGAGCAGCTGATTCTCTCTGGGCCACAACAACCTTCCAAAGAAAGAATAAAAGCTCTGCAAGAGTCTGAAAGGCTCTGTCTTCCTTTAGTTCATATTAAAACTCTTGGTTCAGAAATCAAGGACTGTTTGGATTTCAGCATGTCAACACAACAGAAGTTATCACTGTTAAAGCACAGTCCAAAGTATGAGCGTGGTTTGCACGTCAAGCACATCTTATCGAACAGGTTGCCTGAAACGTCAAACATGAAGCTACACAACAAACACTCTTTATCTCTGAGGTAAGCCATTTTTACATTTTCAAAGTGTCCTAAAGCTTTTTGAAACACAAAGGCTGAACTTTCACAAGTAAATAAACAACAACACTAGTTGCCTGGCTCCTCATTTGGAGATTCGCAAGCAAGGAAAATCAATGTTTATGGCAGGGAAGTAGACATGAATATTTCTCCAGTTTTGCCGTGAGAAAGATTGTGCATCAGTCAAGCGTGCGCTTGCAGCCCAACAATCTGACATAAGAACATGAGTCACTTTGCAACTGAAGCAAAAGCAGATTCTTATTGAAGTCAGCAAAATGTCTGAGCATTCGGAAATTTCCCCTGAGAGAGAGAAGGTGAGAGAGAGAGAGAGAGAAAAAAAGAAACAGAAAGAGACAGCGCAAAATATGGATGGGAGGAAATGAGAAAGAATCATCCTGCTTAATTTTTCCATCAAGTTCAAAGCTCAGTCTGAACCGAATGAAGGAATATGTGTTGTGTGTGTTTGAGATTAGCTGGCAGGTTCTGCTCCTCATGTGTGTGTGTGTGTGTGTGTGTCCTTCACCTGACAGTGCGGTTCTGTGAATAATGTTTTGTCTTCACACCGCAGCTCCAGCTGAACCTCACATCCATAAATCCAGGGAGCAGTTCTGTCTCTCTTTCTGAGGTCTACATCCAAACAACCCCAAACTGATTCGTTTTGAAAAGAAATTTTAGCTCTGTTGCAAAACCAAGAGAGCATTTTAAAGCAAAACAAAAGGTGGATAGTATCATGATGCTGCTTTCCAACCTGGCTCTGAGGCAGTATTGCATGCATTCTTGGAGGATTTCATAAGAAAATGTCCATGATAGTACAGTCAGTACAAAAAAGTATGAATAAAATAATTCTCATAATTTTTTTTATTTAATTCTATTTTACCCAATGTTTCGCTTTATGGAGTATGTTAGCTTAGAATTCGGCTGACAATAAACTCTACACTGTAAAACAAAATATTTTTACAGAAAAAGACTATAAACTCCAAGTTACCTAACCATATAGGGTATAAAAAAACTATTAACTTGCATTATATATAATTTGACAGTAAAATACTGTAAAAATTATGGGTTTTGCAAGTAAAAGTTTTGTTATAATTAAAGAAGAAGAAATTATAAAAGAAGTCCCTGCATGACACAGGACATATGATTATACTTTATTTAAATACTTTTGTTTCATTTAATTTTTGTTATCGGTAATGCACAGGTGTCACGATTTGGTCTCGTTTCATGTCTTTGTCATGTTTCATGTCTGTCATGTGATCCCCTGTTCAAAATCATGTGATCCTGCCATGTGTTCCCTTATCTGTGTCATGTTGTCATTGGTTCATTGTTTCACTGTTCACAGGTGTCCCTTGTCAGGTATGTCTATGTCTAGAGTTTTCATGCCACGCCATGGTTTTGTTTCATGTTTGATCTTGTTTGTAATAAACTGCACTTGGGTTCTCAATAAGCTTGCCTCCAGTGGATCCCTATGTTACAGAATGTTACAACAGGGTGTTTCATGTTACATTTTCTGTTATTTACTGAATGTCTGTTGCATTATTTCAGTGTTGTGTGTGTATCACCTGTATTATTATTAAAATGTACAGGTTATCAGTACATTTTAAGGTACAAAGTACATTTTTGGTACAAGTAGTCATCAAATACTGTATGTATATATATATATATATATATATATATATATATATATATATATATATATATATATATATATATATATATATATATATATATATATAAAATATCACTTAATAAAATATACAGTAGTAAAAATGCAGGTACCAATTTGCCTATGAGGCGCCACGTAGGATTTAAATCAAACTTCGCTTATCAATACATACATAACACACGTGCATATACACCTATAAATTACTCGCATATACATGTATACTATTGGATGTTCAAAATACATATATGAAATACACGTGCACACTAATATGAAATCCATACCAATACATATTATGTTAGTAATGAATGCATATACACTTGTGAATAACTTGCATATACATATAAACTTGACGCACGCATACACCTATAAATACTCGCATATACATATAAACTTCCATGCATATAAACATATAAACACTCGCACATACATATAAACTTCCATGCATATACACCTATAAACACTCGCACATACATATAAACTTCCATGCACATACACCTATAAACACTCGCACATACATATAAACTTCCATGCATATACACCTATAAACACTCGCACATACATATAAACTTCCATGCATATACACCTATAAACACTCGCATATACATATAAACTTCCATGCACATACACCTATAAACACTCGCACATACATATAAACTTCCATGCATATACACCTATAAACACTCGCATATACATATAAACTTCCATGCATATACACCTATAAACACTCGCATATACATATAAACTTCCATGCACATACACCTATAAACACTCGCATATACATATAAACTTCCATGCACATACACCTATAAACACTCGCATATACATATAAACTTCCATGCATATACACCTATAAACACTCGCACATACATATAAACTTCCATGCACATACACCTATAAACACTCGCATATACATATAAACTTCCATGCATATACACCTATAAACACTCGCATATACATATAAACTTCCATGCACATACACCTATAAACACTCGCACATACATATAAACTTCCATGCACATACACCTATAAACACTCGCATATACATATAAACTCGATGCGCGCATACACATCCATAAAACACTCGCACATACATATAAAATAAAACGTGGATGCATGCTTTGTGTAGGCTATATATGCGAGTGATTTCATATGTGGATGTGCGTGAACTTTTCAGTGTAAAAGGAAGGCATTTCAGTGTAAAAGGAAGTCATTTGTGCGTACACGGAATTAACCTGCCTTTTTGATAGTTTGTTTTCCAATTTGAAATGAAATAAGCATAAACGAGAAAACGGCCTTTATTCGATTTTTTCGTAAAAAAAAAAAAAAAAAAAAAGCCTAAAGCCTCTTACGTTGTTGATTTATATTCCAAACAAGAATTCGACAGCTCGCAATGTTTTTCTTACAAAAACCTCATCATTTTGCAGGACAATTGTCTACTACAGTATACAACACAGATTGAAGGGTGCCAATAATTCTGTGGTGATATACAACATGCTTTAAGAAAAGTTTATTTCCATCACACTGTAAAGTGTTTTTAGATATTATAGATTACATATACCAAAGATTTTACATATAAACTGGGTCAGCATACTGTTAATTACAGTTAGAGTACCATGGGAAGTAGGGGTGCTGATGTGACCCCTGGAGTGGAGCCCATATAAAGAAATATGGTTGGGGATAAAAGTTCACACAAACAAAACCAAAAAACTGTGGTGTTTAGCCTATAGGCATACATATTACGTGTGTTTGTTTTTATTTATGCAGTATTATAAAATACCCATATTATAACAAATAAATATATTTTGGAAATTGCCCTTTAAAACGAAAGCTCAGTTTGTGGTTCACAATTACTTGATTAAAAACAACAAAAACAATAAAACAAAGACAAAGTCACTTAGATTAAACACTTTTTTATTGATTTTTTTGTTAACAGAAGTTATATCTAGCACCTTTAATTGCCTTCGCCGTCCTGTCAATCATCTGTCTCATTCTCGCGGGTCGCGGATATGATTACAGTTTCAGTAAAACTGTATTTCACCATCATCGGTACCCACCCTCAGCAATCGCATTACAGTATTTGCAATCACCATCCCGTTTCAAAACGGAGCGTCTAAAAGAAAAGTTCTGACTGCTGCCTGAACATTGGTCAGTGAGCCTCTCCCGCTCGGCGCTGTCAAGCGCAGCTTCACCACACAGATTTAACTCCGCACAGCTAAATAAAACAGGCTGGTGGCAGACTAATAATTAATATCTCTGATGTAAAGATTTCTGTGAAACGCGGAAAGTTGCACAGAAGAAAGCCCAATAGGACCTGCCCTGTACAGTTTAAGAATCTGTAGCCATAGTAGAGGACTCTTATTTTGTAGAACAGACCGAGCAACAACTGATGACGTCACATGCTCAGACTTGCTTGACCAATCGGCAGAAGGGGGCGTGTCAGGCCGCCCACATGTGGAAAACTAATTTTGAAGTAATTTGTTCGTTTTTTGCCTGAGAACTAAAAAAATGAAAAATCAAGCCGAAATCTCATTTTTTTCGTTTTTTTTTTTTTTTTTTTTACGAAAAAACGAATAAAGGGGCCGTTTTCTCGTTTATGCTTATTTCATTTCAAATTGGAAAACAAACTATCAAAATGACACAAATGACTTTTACACTGAAATGCCTTCCGGTTACACTGAAATGCCTTCCTTTTACACTGAAATGCCTTCCGGTTACACTGAAATGCCTTCCGGTTACACTGAAATGCCTTCCGTTTGCACTGAAAAGTTCACGCACATACACATATGAAATCACTCGCATATACATATATACACAAAGCACACATCCACGTTATGTATGCGCGAGTGTTTTATGGATGTGTATGCGCGCATCGAGTTTATATGTATGTGCAAGTGTTTATAGGTGTATATGCATGGAAGTTTATATGCGAGTGTTTATAGGTGTATATGCATGGAAGTTTATATGTATGTGCGAGTGTTTATAGGTGTATATGCATGGAAGTTTATATGTATGTGCGAGTGTTTATAGGTGTATATGCATGGAAGTTTATATGTATATGCGAGTGTTTATATGTTTATATGCATGGAAGTTTATATGTATATGCGAGTATTTATAGGTGTATGCGTGCGTCAAGTTTATATGTATATGCAAGTTATTCACAAGTGTATATGCATTCATGACTAACATAATATGTATTGGTATGGATTTCATATTAGTGTGCACGTGTATTTCATATATGTATTTTGAACATCCAATAGTATACATGTATATGCGAGTAATTTATAGGTGTATGTGCACGTGTGTTATGTATGTATTGATAAGCGAAGTTTGATTTAAATCCTACGTGGCGCCTCATATTTGCCTTCCTGTAATACTGGAAACATTTTCACTGTTGTTTTACTGTGAATTTAACAGGATATTTAGTGTATATATTATTTGTGAGTCACGTAAAGTATCTTAGCTGCTAGCTGCTTTGTTTTCAAGAATGACCGCTCAGTTGGCATGGAAAGTCACTATGGCTTCGAACACACATTTTTGTGTTTGTAAATGTGATGAGCTGTTTGTAACTCACAGCCTTCCTCATTATGAGTGTGGTGACGTACCTTGTGTCTGGTAGTTGAGCCTCCTCATTTCCACCGGGTCAGAGGAATGGGCCAGTAAGTGATCTTTAACTCCAGCTGAGTGCTCATCTTTAGCCGAGGGCGAGGAGCGCTTCCTGTGCAGCCAGGAAATGACATCAAACATGAGCGTACAAACACACAGCGATCAGGTGGAGGTGTAAATATGCAAGATATTTCCTGTGTGTTAGTATCTGTTAGGAGAGCATCAGCACTAATCTGAGCTCAATTAAACCCTCCGATTGCATCTCATGAAACGCCAAACACAAACAAGCGTTTATTATCGGATCAAAGAGAGCCGCTCGATACCCACCTCTCCTGTTTGCTGCATCCCATCGAAAGAGATGGAAAAGAAGAGGGGAGAAAAGAGAAAATGTCACAGGAAGAAAACAGCACAGACGGCGTGTGTATAGGGTGAATTTATCAGAAATGTGGAAATGCCATTGCTACTAATGAGCTCCGATTCTAGCTGACATTTGCAAAATGAGTTTTTTTTTTCACTCAATAGACATATAACTTGAACCCTGGCCATTTGATTCTCTTGTTGTTCAATAAGACTGAATGAATTTGGCTATAATTGAGAAGAGTGGTACTTTATATCTGTAGCCATTATCAGGTTTTGGCAGATGTGCAATTATGACTTTTTTATTGTGTGAGGGAAAATATCATTTCTGCAGTCTAGTTCAAAAAGTAAATGACTATTATTTAATCATTAAAGTTCTGTTGAAGTATCCAGCAAAAGAGAGTCCTAAAAAACACTGTTAAACTGCTGACTATCACACTGAAATAAGGTTTCTTGAATCTCGATTTTCTACTCTAACAGTGAGTCAGCAATGTCTCTGAGAGACCGACTATTTATACCCGACAGTTCAGTAAACTCACTGTGTTTGCAACGCGCAGCGAAAAAGAAAATATGGTCACTTAAGCAGAATGTGAAAAATACGCTTCTCCATGATCTCAGTGTAGGATGACTGATTGCATTTTTCTTGGAAAAGCACCAGTAAAGTAATTGCACTTGTTCCGCACCTCTTGAAGAGCAGGATGGCGATGACGATGATGATGATGAGGACGACGGCCAGCACTGGTCCCATCACCCACAGCATCTCTGGGTCCTCAACGTGACGGGACATCCCGCTGTGGAGCTTCACCGTCATGGGATCAGAGTAAGGACTCACCGTGAACATCTTATGATACAGAAAGAAAGGAGGAGGAGAAAGCAAAATAATTACTCAAAAGATCAAAGGTTTATTCTTTATTATGACTATTTTCCACATTTCAGAGTAATAGTAAAGTCATCAAAACTATGAAATAACACAAATAAAAGTTAATTATTAAAGGAATTTAATAAGTTAATTAAAGGAAATTATTTCCATTTAACCTAAAATATTCACTTGCAGCCCCCCCGAGATTTTAATTTAATATTTCAATAATTTAAAAACACATTTTGATGTTGATGTGCAGGTAAACAAACAATATATTTATCTTTTTTAGGAAGTGTTTTATAAGTGTTTTAAGTAAATGTTTTTAATATTTAATTAATTGTTAGATTTTAACTCATGAATCCCAGTTTAAATTAATGAAAACTCATCTTGAATTTAATTAATTTTAACTCAAATTAATTTACTTTAATTCAACTCATCAAATTTAAGCATATATAAAGTATAATTGTCAATGTAATTATACATGTCTATGAAACTAATTTCAAACATTCAAGCATATGCTTTTAGATCAAAAGATAATACTTAAAATGCCACCATTATAATGCATCAAACAGGCTTCATAGGATGTTACCTGATAGAGATCAAGCAACAATATTGCAATTGTGATTTTGTTTTTAGGTGTTGCTGTAATCTATGTCATGTCCTATACACATATAAAGGCTAAATTTGGTAGGTAAAAGTAGGTGTGTTTTTCAGCTTTAGGAGCGGAGAGGTGCGTCAACACTGTCATCTACACAGTGGTGTATTCTACAGTACACCTGGGCCTTAATGTGGTGTTTACTGACGTTTAGTGATCACAAACAAACTGAAAAACTATTGAAGGGTGTGTGAGCAGAGCAGGAGGAAAGCCTTCAACTCTTCAAAATAGCACAGAAGTCAGTCTCCTTCCACAAACGCTGGCAAATAATCGTCTTAGTAACACCTTTTAGACATCACAGCAGGGCGCGCGAGAAAGAGGGATGGAAACAGGAAGATAGAGGGAGAGCGAGAGAAAGGGCGGAGGGAGGGGTAACCTCTTCCATCCCACTGAGAACCGGAGGTTACGCATCATCAAGCAAATCCCATCAGTGCGACACCTTCTGCATTCCCTCCGGAAGCGACACCAGGAACCACAGAAGCCATCGCTGCCCATTTACAGCAGCTCAGAATCAACACTTAAAGGAAACCTTCACCCAAAAACGTCAAATATCATTGACATAATAGACATTTCTCGAAATACTGCATCTTCTTTTATGTTCTGCAGAAGAAAGGAAGTCATGCAGGTTTGGAACAACACACCGCAAAAATATTTTTTTGTACATGGTCTTGTTTTCAATTACAATTTTTTTTTTAAAGCCAGCATGAAATGGAAGTTGCGCTAGTCTTTTCTTCCCTATTGTGACATATATCTGAGTGAAACAGCTTCTCAAAGAAGAACACTTGTAGGGCGGGACTTTATTTTGTACGTGTGGAATTGATTGGATGGTTAGATGGTTGTGGTTTGCCATTGGTCAATCTCATGTGAGTGACAAGGTGCCCTGTCGGCTAAGAAAAATACTCCTGTTTTCCATTTTTTCCCCACTGACAGATGTTTTCTTGATTTAAGCATGAACTCAAATCAGTTATATATATATATATATATATATTTTTTTTTTTTAATAAGGCTTAATTATTTGAAGTCATTTAGCTTTTCAAGCAAATGTATATTGATTTAAGAATGTTTAAATATTAGTAATGGAAAACAAGTCAAAACTACTGAGTAAGAAAATCATTTTATGCAGTGCAATACTCCCCCAAAAAAATCCCTTTTTTTATCCTTTAACATTCCTTCACAATCTGAGATGAACCAGGTGGGTTTTATCGAAATATAAATGCCTCCACTGATCTTTCAGAAAAATAAATATTCGTGTCTAATTCGACGCAGCTGTGAGGAATACCCGAAGGGAATTTTTATTTCTTTGTAGTTGCTCTTGCATTGCTTGGGATACTTAATTTGAGTCAATAGTGGAGATACAGTAAGAATGTTAAAATGAAATTCAGATAGATAGCAGCCCAGACCATTTTGTCATTGAACTTGATAGCTGTAAAATCTTTTGTAAGATCTGTTGTAAGATCTCTTCTGAAACTCTAGGATGCATGTGTGAGATTGTCCATCTAATGAAAGAAATTCAACTCATCTCATTAGTTTTTTTTCTTGTCAAAGCAGAAAAAATGATGGAAAATGATTGGCTGAATGATTGGCACCAGTGAACACAAACCGAACTGTTTTTGATAGTGTAAAATGAAATATCGCATCCACATGCATAATGCAGATTTCATATTTAAACAGCAGTCTTTAGCAGTTAAATATTCACAGACACTAATGCATATCATGATTTTAATAAGCGTACAGCCCTACTCTTCATTTATTAATCCACTTCCGCTTTAATGACTGAATTCCACAATTCCACATTTCTCACATCGCAAAAACCACAGGGCCGTAGATCTGCTGATCATCATCATCATCATCACCTCCGTCTCTCGTCTGAGCGCTTGCGTGACAGCGGAGGAAGAGAGCATCTTAAAGCCCTGTGGGAATCTGTCAGTGGGAAACTTTCATAGTGATCAATTTAATCGGCACTTCCTCAGACGGAAGGACATCCCACAGCGTGAGTAATGCTTCTCTGACTGACTCCAACCACTATTTACTGATGCATATTCATATGTGTGTGTGTGTGTGTGTGTGTGTGTGTTTTCATTTCTCCTTCACCTCTCCTCCATCTCTTCATCTGTAACGCTCAGGTCTCTCCACCAATAATGATACCATCTCTCTCTCTCTCTCTCTCTCCTGTTGTCACACTCTCTGCTGATCTGCCGCAGTCCTTCATGTGATGTCTCTTTCTCCTTCCTTTCTTTCATCTCCTCCTCCTCTAATCTGTTTTTCTTGTGCTGCGGTAGTTTTGCAGTCGACCTCTTTCATCCAATTTCACACTCGCTAGTCTGTTTGTCAGCCCACCACAGACTGTCCTTTCACAAGATCCTCTCCTCTTTTTTTTCTTCTCTCCTCCTTATTTTGCCTCTCCTCTCATTCTTAACTGCTAGTTGTCATTCTTAACATAATGACAGTGTTTATGCAACTGGCCACAGGGCTCACGTGTGTGTGTATGTGTACAGGTTTGGCTATACTTATATAGTGAAATATTATAACAACCGACTACAAACTGGTCCTCACTAGTTAAAAAAGGCTTATAAATCAACTAAAACATGTTCTTATTTAAATCTAGTATTTTGCAGTTTAACACTGTAGGTTTAAAGGCCAAATTGACAATTCGCAGCGAGATTGATTGCCATTTTTGTCCGACAAAGCAGTCAGGAGAGTTAGTAGATTAACGTTGGAGGATTTGAACTTGAAAAACGGAGTGTACTGATGTCTTTCTGCGGTTAAAACAACATTACTTCTTATGTTCATTCATGTTTATTTGATGCTATAAATGAACTAGAAGGAAGAGATGATCGGTTCATGAGCCGCTTTAACTGAGGCTCTACAGTGATCTGGAGAGTGGCGTGGCTTGTCGGACATAGCAACAGTAATTAAAGGGGACGGGTCTTTGCGAACGGTCAGTTACACCAAGGACGAAAACTAAGAAGATAACGATAAAGATATAGTTCTAAAAATTAAATGTGTTCACGACACATTAAAGAGCCACAAAAAGGTATTTATTGTTTAAATTTCTTTAAAAAATGACCAAATTTGAAAGTTGAGACTTTGTTTCATATCAAAAGTAAGCTGGTCTGTCCAGCGCCTTGTCAGTGTCTTCTCTGCTCCGCGATGTGTTTTTCACTGCGTGAGAACATGGTGTGGCGTGAGAGCGGCGTGGCTTGTCGGACATAGCAACAATAACTAAAGGGGGCGGGTCTTTGCGAACGGTCAATTACACCAAGGACGAAAACTATGAAGATAACAATAGTTCTAAAAATCATTTTTAATATTAAAGAATAGCATAGCTATAACGATAACGATGTAGAGAGACGATATTGTTGGAATCACTTTGAGAACAATTTTATCCAGCTGATGAACAATAAAAACACTGAGGGCCAATCAGAGCTCGAGCATTTAAAGTGACAGTCAAGCATGCGCTTAGAATAAACAATGTTACTGTCTGCTGTTGTGGATGCTAATATCGTAATCTTTATAGTTATTGTTCTTAGTGCGAATGGGCCTTAAGGGTTGGGGTTGGGCTAGGCAATGGAAAATAGCATTAACCTAATATAAAAATCAATGGATGTCTATGCAACGTCCTCACTAATTTAGTGAAACAAACACTGAGTGTGTGTGTGCGTGTGAGAGACTCACTGATTCCCGGTCTTTCAGTGCCGCCAGAATAAACGTGCGGTACTGCTGCTGTCCAGGTAGAGCTTTGTTAAAGAAGCCATTGTAAGTTCTCTCGTCTCCTAACACAAAGGTTTCTGGAAGATTCTCCATCTTGGCAGCGATGTATGGCTGCAGGAAGTCCTGCGTTTGTCTCCTCCTCCTCTTCCTCACATCCGAGTCTCCATTACTTCCCAAAAGCTGATAAATCACAGAGAACACATCAGGAAAATGACAAACAATGACAATGCATTGGGGAAAAAAGCATCCATGTATAAAACGACTGACGTGAATGTTCATATACCCTCATTTACAAGTTTCAGGGCTAGATGATGTTAAAAAACAATTTGTACAAAAAAAATCTCTTTAAAATAATCAAAGCATGTTTTCCACACAGTTTCTCATTAAATTAACACAAGTAAGAATGAGGACTTTTCCTATATATATTGGCCAGTACTACTTTAGGTCTCTTCTGATTGACACTTGAAACAGCTGGACTGTGACCCAGAGGTCAGAGGTCGAATATCAGCCTCAGGTGCTTCAGTCAGAGGCATCATTAATTCAAAATGACATACACACTGTCTCCAAGAGCTTCATCTTTCTCTTTATAGACCACTTCCTTTGTTTCTCCATCCATCACTCTTTCTGTCTTTTCCTTTCTCACCACTAACATAATAAGCAACAGACCACAGCTTCTTTAGTTTAGTAAAGCACATTTGGTCGAGACCAAATCAAATCCAAGGCCACAGGATTACAGCTGAACAAATGAGGTCTAGCGGCAGAGAGAATGAGGACTGAAGCGGGACAGCGGGAATAATATCAGCGCGGTGATAAACACCAGCACAACACGGGCTCCAATAATACACCTCTCATTTGACTCGGCAACGCTCATAAATAAGGGGCAACTCAGGGGAGAATGGCCGCGAGAAAACGGGCTGTTTCAAAACACCGGCGACACCATTGTGATTTTTACAGTGCCGTTGTGTTTTGATATTCAGGAGGCAGCACCTGAAAAGTTTCGCCTGTTTTGCAGACTATAGTTTATTGAGTGCAAGCAAACTCATGAGAAAGCAGAACCGTGTTGGAGCCCGAAAGCTCAGTAGTAATAATAAAAAAAGCAAAAAATGCCAAGAGAAGCTTTTTAAGAGCCAACGAAGTTTCGCCTGAGTGTCTCAACAGCTGCTGCAGAGAAACTGAGAAGCTAAAAAGAGGCGAAAAATAATAATAAGTGGAACAATAAATACTAACATTCTGTAGAACATAGAAAAGACACAATAAAATTTGCGAACCCCTTGCAGAATCTGTGAAAATGTGAATAATTTAAACAAAATAAGAGGGATCATACAAAATGCATGTTATTTTTTATTTAGTACCGTCCTGAATAATATATGTTACATAAAAGATGTTTACATATGGTCCACAAGACCATAAAAAAGCGGAATTTATAAAAAATGACCCTGTTCAAAAGTTCCCTTGATTCTTTATACTTTGTGTCGTAACCTGGATGGTCCGCAACTGGTTTTTTGTTTTGTGATTCTACATGGGGTTCACAAAATTTCAAGCAGCACTGTATATCACAGGCCTCACGTATGACTGAGAGATGAATAAGGACGTCTGTTTCTGTCATTTGTGTGTGATCATCACAAACACACACTCACCTCATCCAGATCCATATCCTCTGGGTTTTCCCAGCGGCGTAGAGTTGACGTAGTTACAGGCACCACCGCTATATAAAACCACCTAAGAGGAAAACATACACAAACGAGTCATTATAGTAAAAATGTCCTATCTATCTATCAGGTTCAGTGTGTTTGTGAGTGTGATGAAACATGGACATTAGACCACTGATTGCATTTCTGAAGTATTTTGTGACAGCCGTTCAGCCCGTGGCTCATTCAATGACTGAAACAAACACTTGAATCCCATGATTAACAGCTGAGTAATTCCCACACTCTCATGCCAGGACTGAGCAAGAGCATTGTTTGATATGTGTGATGTCTATAATGTCTGATGTAACTGCCTCTAACAATCTCGCTTTGGCTTTGATGAGGAAATATGTCTGGTAATTTCTAATGAAAGGATTTGGGAGCTGTCTTTGGTC
Source organism: Scardinius erythrophthalmus (assembly GCF_964197995.2). Taxonomy (NCBI): domain Eukaryota; kingdom Metazoa; phylum Chordata; class Actinopteri; order Cypriniformes; family Leuciscidae; genus Scardinius; species Scardinius erythrophthalmus. Next base: position 40,202,130 of record NC_138232.1, read on the forward strand.
AGAACCGATCCCGCGGGCAGCGTGGGTATTTTCAGCGTTCAGCCAGCTCTGACTGCACTGCATTACGGCAAATCCGGCTCGCTGCAGTGAACTAAACCCATGTGAGATGACTCCTCTGAGCTGGGATGGGAAGTGCCTCAGTCTCACTAAAGCACAACAGTCTAATATTTGCCCAAAGAGGAACAGGATTCTTGTATTTATGTGCACTGGCTGAACCCTGAGACTCCAGCAAACATCTCCTTGAGAGCCAACACGTATCATCTTTGGGTTGTTTTAAAGTCCCCCTGTGGTGAAAAGGTAGTTTTTATGTCTATGTGGTGTTTTTAATATGCTTTTGGACAAACCATGTGCAAATTCATAAGTCGACACCATTGCTGAGTATTTTCTCCTTAAAACTGCATTAGACAGTCTCAAAAACACGCTTTGAAATCGCTGGTGTTCCTGACGTCACAAACTACCTTGTAACCAATCAGATCAACGAGTGATCGTCAACGAGTGGATCTCTGAGCCGCTGCGAGTGAGTGGAGGCGGGGCTCAGTTGCATATTCATGGTCCATGTAGACTAAATGAGGCTATTTTAAGGATTTTTTTGTTTCAAGGAAAGAACGTTTAAATATGACATTTCGGTGATCAAAGATGAGTTTTAAGGGATAAAATGATTGACTAAAGATAAACATTGAGGAATAAAAGCACTGATGCTGTGCTCGAGTTCTGTAGACTGCAGGCAGATGAGCAGTAAAGATAATGCTTGCTTTTACTTTGGTGTGAAATGTCAGTAAATACAAAAGTTAACATCACTTTTTTATTATCATTTTTTTCTGTTTATTGTCAAAGCACTTAATGTAGCTCATATGTGATGCACGGCGTGTAAGAACTATCTCGGCTTTTACTGATCATTAGTTAGCGATTCATTTTTTAACAGAGGGCATCATTTTGCAAGGGGAAAACAAATGCTGCTTTTCATAGTAACCCATTTATTCCCACTGAGGGAAAATAAAAAGACAACAGTTTGATATTTTTTATAACGAAAAGCATGCCTAAAAGTTGTGTTATTTTTGCAAATGAAATGAAACGAAAACTAATCTGCAAACTAAGTGAAAAAAAGAAGCTAATAAACTGCTGTGGATACAAGCAAACTTGTGGAAACCTGGGGAATCACTAATCTCGACCACAGCAGAATTTATATGCAGGTTTAATTAAAGGAAAAATACATATCAATCATCATCAGCGCAATGCAATGTATCATGTTGATAATAGCACTAGAGAAAAATAAACACTATATGTGTTGAAACTTGAAGTGGTCGGAGTGCAGAGTTGTAATGTATTTCAGTGCTTTTCTACATCTCATATTTATTTATGTATTCATAGCCTAGCAATGTCATATATTGTATCAACTCTTCACTTAGACGTGATAAAAAAAAGAAAACATGTTTTTCCCCATTCTACATGACTTCACAATAATAATAATAGTTATTCAAAAATTACTTTATTTTATTAATATTAACATTACAAAAAAATGAAACAAAACAATATTACTCCCAATATATATATATTTTCTTTTTACAACACCCCTTACAACACTATCATGACCACAGAAAAGTGTTGATGGCTGCACAAGATTCAATGATGATTTTATAAGGGCATTTCTCTGACTGTTTCTGTTTCTGACAAGTAATTTGTTGAGGTCAATTTGTAAAGAAAGACTACACGCCTGTGCACATATATATTCAATCACGCATACCTATAGACTAAACGCCATCAGCGTTTTCAAAACTTTTTGAAGTTTGTGCAGAGATAACTTTTTTCCCCCAAAATTTTGGAACCTATTTCAAGGCTTGCGTTCTCGAGCCACCAGACACTGTTGTTGTGCGGATGAGCGGGTCGGAGCGCGTTAAGGGTTTTCTGTTGTGTTAGCGGCTCCTAAGTTAATAACTAATGATCTTTGCAACAGAAGTGAATCAATCAAAACTAACTTTAGCTGGACGATAACTATTCTAGAGCTGCTGTAAAGCCAAAACAATCTCTGTTACTGTAATTCCCTTTTATCACTGTAAAGCTGCTTTGAAACAGTCAATATTGTTAAAAGCGCTATATAAATGAAGGCATAGCTGCCAACTTTTGAGTTTAGCTAGGAGTGAGAATTGTCGATTGGGGGGGATGTAAAAAAAAAAAAATCTTGCATCACAATAAGTGTATTGTGATTGTCAAAACATTTTATTAACTAAACTGAATTGTATTAGGTTTAGTGACAACATGTTACAATGTTTACCTGGTACAATTTCTGGTAAGCTACGTTTTCTTTTATTGCTTGACACAAATTTCATGATTTCAATTGTGATTTGATTCAATATATGGACTCATTTGGATAAATATTAGGTACACAAGATAGGCGTTAATTTTTCTCAAGAAAAAAAAATCTCGCCTAATGCTGTAAACATACAGTGAGACCTATCAGCTGGTAGTATTATTTAAGGCTTCAAATAAATCAAATGAAATTTAATGCGTGTTTTATTATAATAACAACTTTATTTAATGATAAAAGTAAAATATAATAAATATGCAATATAGTACACATATTTAGCAAAATACTCTCTATAGCTCTTTTTTCTAGCCAACTAACGTGCTATATAGCCTATACTATGGCCATTAAATGGTTTTTCTGAGGTAAATGTTATGTGACATAATTGTTCTCCTGCTGTTTTATTGACCCCTTTCCGATCGATATTATGTATGAGGAATATACATTTCGGTAAGTTGTACTGTATCTTTCAACATTGTTCATTCGTGTTTATTTACTATTAGCTAGTAGAGATGATCGGTACACGTGCCGCTAGGCATCTGTCACGTTACATTTACAAGCGCAAAAACGGTATTTATTGTTTGAATTTTGTAATAAAATGGACAGAATCTGAGAGCTGAGATTTTTTTATTTTTTCATAAGTATCCTGCTCTGTCTAGTCTGTCGTTCTCCGTGTACTCTTGCTTCATGATTTTTCTGTGCATGAGAAAATGGATGTGTGGCGTGAGAGTGTGTGAAAAGTGTCGATTGCGTGAGTCTCACGGTGAATGCATGAGAGTTGGCAGCCCTGTGAAGGTGACTTGACTTGACTGACCTGACGAGGGCGCTGTTGTGCACTTTGGGCAGTGTGATGGTGAGTTTGCCGCCCTCCTCTGGGTCTTGTTTCTGGTGGGCCGGTTTGCTGGTGAACAGGTCCGGGGCGGTGCGTATGGAGACCTGCTGTTGTAGTCCACCAGCGCTGTTCCCTCGGCTCATCAACACGAAGGAGTAATCGGTGTCCGGCTGCAAACGCGTGATCAACTTTCTCTTCAGGTCACCCTGAACCTCAACGCTCTGCTGGTTGTACAGGATCTGGCACAGGGGGAGCACAAGTTAACTCCATCACACAATGAGACTCATTTTACACTGCATTTTCTACTTCACAACTGTGGAATGACAGGGAAAAGGCACCTTGAAAGGCACTTGGGACTTGTAGGTTTCCGGCACCTCCCATGTGAGCAGGACAGAGGTCTTCATCACAGCTTTCACACCAAAGTTTTTAGTGAACTCTGTAGAGGAGGTGAGAATAAAAGAGTTACTGCATGTCATAGACTCCTCACCCCATCTCTTTTCAGACCGGCTCAGTGATTGGCAGAGGAAACGCATCACTGCACTGATTAACATGCAGTTTGAGACTGATAACGCCTTCATCTCAGACCACACATCAGAAATCAAAGCCGACTATCTGCTCTCTGCATGTGGGTTATGCTATAGGGAAGCTGAGGAGTCAGAGCGCAGAGAAATGAAAGAGACGCCATCTCAGCAGACATATTTAAAGGGATGGTTCATCAAAAACGAATATTCTGTCATTATTTCATCACCCTTGACGGTTCAAATACGCCCGCCACAATCATGATTTTTTGTGATGACGATTATTTGCGATGATTTTTTTTTGTCTCTTTTGCTCATGTCACCTACAATGTAAACCTTATTTTATATTTTATTTTATTTTATTGGTAAACAACTAAATAGGTCCATATGTTTTTCTTATAATATAGCATAATATAACATAATATAATATAATATAATATAATATAATATAATATAATATAATATAATATAATATAATATAATATAATATAATATAATATAATATAATATAATATAATATAATATAATATAATAAGTGAAACTCTAAGAACCAAGAATGTTTGGCATGACGCAAATGTTAAATAACAATAAAACTGAAGAGTTTTTCGATCATTACTTTAATCCTTGATTGCCATTTGTTTACCTGCTTAAATTTACCTCATTTAATATCTCAAAATAATTGTGATTAGATCAAACAAACACAATCTGACAATTAATTAATAATCACAACAGGCCAAGTTGCAAACCTGTATAACAATATTCTGTGAAGCACAAAAGGAAATGAAAATGTTGTTGAGCTCCAAAAATAACAGAAAGTTAGTCCATATGTTCCATGGAAGAAAGAAAACCGTACAAGTTTGGGAACGACATAAGGGTGAAGTAACCCTTTAATGTTTCTAGCATAAGATGAGCCATATGTGAAGTTTTGCAGCGACTGCAATTCACAAGTCATACGTCTCCAACCATCTGCTGTGTGTGAGAGCTTTTCAATGAACAGAGAAATGGCTGAAACGTGAAGACTGCCTGGATCTTTTTGCAAAACAAAGAACGGGATATGACAATCACAAAACACTTTACTTCCATAACGTGACACATTTTCAACAGAAACTGAGTATTGAGTGGAGAATGTTTTTGGGTGGGAACTGACATCATCCATCAGTATTTGATCGCACTGAATCAAATCTTGTCTGTATTAATTCATGATTTTGTCCTGACAGATGCGACTATCCACAGACTCATGCGACAAGGCATTTTTTCAGATGCCTAGCTCTATTTTTATCACACGGCACTGAGTCTCTCCTCCCACAGTGGAATCTCACTGGACCAAACCATTAGCAAAGAAAAAACACAGATGAAATCTCTTTAATGTCTCAGATGGTTTTCAGAACAGCAATGAGATTAAATGGAGATGTTTTTTTTTCTTAATTCTCCTGCTTCTCAGATTTTTCTTCTTAGAAAAAAAAAACTCTTTAGCACATACTAAAACTAAAACCATAAAAAACACTTTCATTACTTAAAATTAAAAATAAACATTAACTGAAATAAAACAAAATAAAATGTATGTAATTATTTTTTTCAGATAGTATCTAGTATCAGGTAATTTTTGTTTTAAAGATTAAGAACAAAAAAGTTACAAAAAACACAACAAAATGACTAAAATAAAATATAAAAATAAAATCTAATTCAAAATATTAACAAAAACTAAAATAACTAATTCTCACAAGATCAAATAATGTCAACAATTTGACAGCAATCTGCAACTATTTAAAATTCTCAAACTGAAATTAGGCAGAAACACCTGATACAAAGTTGATTCTTAAATTAAACAACTAATTCTTCCATTTAATCTCTTGAGATTCTGAGCAATAAAGGTTTTCTCTGGTAATTACGACTTTGATTTGAATTCCAATTTTCCTTAATGATTCCATTAACAATTCTTTCAAAACTTTTGAGGGAGCGACTTCTGATTTGTGAGTCTCTTTGATTAATTCATTAATCGAATAAACAAGCTCATAAGAGTCATTAAGTCTCATCACATTCAATTCAGACTGCACAATTCAATTCAAACTCACAGCTAAAACACACAGGGCCAGATGTACGTACATTTGCGAACACAGCGTTAATAGCGGCATGGCCAAGACGCAGAAAGCGCTTGATGTGAAACCGCAGTGTGCGTGTTATGTACCAAAATCAGCGCCGCTCCCCACCCACTATACCGTAAATTGCGCGTATTTAAACGAATGGGCCTCCTCCTCTCTTTCCATCATGGATCAGCCACCAAGTCAGGCAAAACAGCGAAAACAAAAATTTAGCGATAACGAGGTTGATCTGCTTGTTCATAAGGTAATTTAAACATCATACAAGGCCGGAATTACACACCCACACAAAAGAATGCCACCTGGACCGAAATCACAAAAAAAAATCAATGCAATATCAATGCAACGACCCGCAGACAGGTGGAAGAGGTGAAAAAGAGGTGGCAGGACCTCAAAAGCCATACCAAAGAAAAAGTTGCATTTAACAGGGCACAGGCCAGGGAACACGCTTCCTAAGTTACACCTGCTTTTAAGAGGCGGAGAATTTTCAGCGCAAAATAGAGGCGCGCTTTCACCGGCTTTTTCTGTACATAACGCGGAATACATAATTAGGCGCAGTTTATGCTTCCCCTCCCATCTCTTTATGTGACACTCTCACTTTCCCCTTGAGCATCCCATGAATGCATATGCATGACACGAAAAGCGCATTTTGCCATTTTCAGTTCCCGCGACAGGCAGTCTGCGCTTTCATCTCGGTGCGTCCCGTTCGTACATACTTAGCGAAACAAATATGCAAGAAGTGGGTGCAAAAGCGTTAGTACATCTGGCCCTCATTTCATTATGATGCTATAGATTCAGTAGTGGCACAGTGTCACCTCGATAGATACTTCAGAGCAGTTTCATCTACATTGGTGGATGAACTAGATGTTCAAGAACTGATAACGTCTCTCTTTATATAAATAACTCACCAGGCATGGAGGTAGACATGGTTCTGCTCTGGATGCTGGGGCTTATCGGACCTCCACCTTTCCCCGTGAACGCCCTCACTCTGATGTCATAGGTGGTGTCCGGTTGCAGACCCTGGATGGTCATTTGCGTCTCGGCCGTACCGTTGGTCTGGTTCTGATGGCTGTTGATGTCTCGGTACACCACCACGTAGCGTACGATTTTGCCGTTCCTCTCGGGCAGAGGCGGGGGGTCCCAGGCCAGTTTGGTGGTGGTGGTGGTCAGGCCCACGACTCTGAGGTTTTGTGGGTAACTGCTGGGCACGTCGTCCGGGGTGCTGATCTCCTTACTGTACTCCTCTCCGTTTCCCGCACGGTTCTTGGCGCAGAGCTTGAAAATGTAGGTGGCGCCCTTGTGCAGGCCGGTGACGGTGAAGTGGTCGTCGCTGCGTCTGAAGTCACGGGTGGTGTAGTTCTCCTCCTCTTCGCGCTTGTAGCGCAGTCTGTAGCCCATCAGTTCTCCCACCATCTCTTTAGGAGGCTGCCACTGGATCAGAGCTGTGTTCCCGATGGTGGTGCTAATGATCATGGTGGGCTTGCCTGGAACTACCAGTGACAGAGATGCGAGATATCTGTCAGATTATTCGTCATTTTGTCAGTCATGGCTAATACTAGAGTAAACACAGCTTTATTTCAGTATGGTATTTTGATAGATATTGTGATATGACAGTGTTTTAGCGTCTCAGATTAATTTACTGTGAATCAAGCCACTCTGAGATGCCGAAACAGTGTTATTTTACCATTACTGATATATTATTATAGTTGTTGTTAATATTTTAATATTACATTTTTTTATATGGTCAGGTTTAATTTTATTTGAGTGAAGTTTTTGTAATTTTGTTATGTGTTTTTGTCATTCAAGTAATACAAATGTTTTAGTTTTTTTTATTGTTTTACTTTTAGTTTTGTTAGTTATAGCGATACATCTATTGCCGGCTGACCACCAAAATAAAAGCTTGATGGTTTAACATTGGTTTAGCATATAACAAAATATATATATATATTTTTTCATTAATTTGAATACATTTTTACAAGAATAGTAATATATTTATTATTTTATTTAATATTTTGATTTAAATAATAAGATTAAAATCATTATATTATATTATATTATATTATTATAAACAGTGAAAATATGACCTATGAAAACTCAAGTGGAAAGAGATTGAGTTATTTTTTTGAGTTATAAAAATGATCGATGATCAATATACGTTCTTGTCCCCAATTTTGCGCAGCCCGTTTTTGGTGTAAAGTATGGTCAACCCTGATTCATTTTGTAAGGCTGGACCACATTGATAAATCCTCTCTTACCCTAGAAAAAGAATGATGCGAGTGAATCTCCACTTCTATATAATCTACAGTCCCTCAGCCAGATTGTTCAGGTGATGAAATGGGTGTAAAGCTGAAAATACAGCTATAGTGATAGTGGACGAGGTCACTGTGAGGTCATCGTGGGCTGGAGGTTTGTGGTGTAACTTTTTACCTCTGAGAATACTAAATGCACTTAAACTCTTAAACTTTCAATGAACTCTTAATCTGTGACTGGAATAAAACACACGCTCACCCGCCCCAGTCGTGGTCACTACTTTGGCTTTGCTCCGTGCTCCGTCTCCTTTAGTGGTATACGCCGCCACAGTAACAGAATATGTCGTTTCAGGCAACAGGCCGGTGATGATGGCCTCCTGAGAGAGAGAGAGAGAGAGAGAGAGAGAGAGAGAGAGAGAGAGAGAGAGAGAGAGAGAGAGAGTGTTAATTGATGGCAAGAAGAGACATATTGTGCGGCTGGTCCTTTATCATCGTTCAGCGTGCTGCCAAACTTCTGACATGTCTGTTTAATATTGGCTGAGGTGCATTTCAAGGTTTTCATTAAACTTTAAACATTCAGTCAGGACATGCAGCTTTGTCTCATTTTTGAGTCTACCTGGTCAAGGTGCTTTTCAGTTTCCTATCAGTCACATGTTTTTCCTTGAGCTTTACTTTGTCTGGGGTTTAAAGGATGATATAATCTTGTTTTCTTGCGGTCAATAAGTTGAAAGATTCTTTCAGAACTGCTCTCTTTGTGTCTTTATACCTCAAGGATAAATCCTGTTCCTCATACCGCACTCGTTCTGCATGCAAAGTGTTTCAAATATTTTCAGCTGATATCATTTAGAATCGATGCGAGATTTTTGAAGCACAAAAGGCTGCTCTATATTTACTCCGAGTTCATTCAGTGCAGCGCTGAAGGAGCCGGTGGAAGTGCCTTTAAAGCCTAAATTATTACAGCATGATGAATGTGTGATGCGGTTGGTGCCTAATGTGAATCTGATTTTATTCCCTAAGATCTAGATCATTTTTGGAAGGTCATAATTCTAGTTTTATTCATTTTTACAACCAGTTCTGCCTGTTTGCCAGCACTACTCTTGTAGATCTAGTTTCCCCTGACAGACTCGAGCTGGAACATTTGATAAAACAAGCACAGAAAACCCCATCAGAGTGTCTAAATATTGTCATCTCAACCAAAACTGGGGAAAACGGATGCAGGGATTTTGTTTCCATGAATGTGTGGAGAAGCTGCTTGAGTCTGGAAGAACAGCAGGAAGCAAAACACTTCTAAAGTTTCTTCCTATTGAAGATAGACGTGACATATTGCAGTCTGAATACATTTTCATGGGAAACTTTAGCATCGCAAAAAAAGAGAGAAAAAAAAATTGGAACAAGTAAAAGATTTAACATTCTTAGTAGATGCTTGTAGTACAGAAACCCCTCCTGTTCAAGCTCACGTATAAACAGACGTAATTGACTTTGAAATTGTTAAATGCTTAAAGATTGAATGAATTTCCCAATTGCTTGTGCATATGCTGTTCATAATGAAACTATGACTCCTTGTAAACAGACCAGCTGAAAAAAAGTAAACATCCTCATCCATCAACAAAAGTCTTTCTCTTACTGTAAACATAATTCACAAACTTTTCACAATCCAGATGGATAAAAATCCCATCCTGCCTATATCTTCTCTCATGGGAAAATCAAGTTTCACTTGGAAGTATATCACCATACAGAAGAAAATTACAGTTGATTTTCACACTGACTTTATCACTTCACAGCTAGTGAACATGTGAATCATCTAAAGCTTTTAAATGCTAGTTAAAAGCTGCAGCGTGGCAGGGAACCCTCTCTCTTCCTTTATATTCCTGTTTTGAGTAGTCTGTCTTATCTCTAGCATGTGTTTTGGAGTCATTGGGTCCTGAAAAGTGGGAAGACTTCAACATTTCACATTAAGGCGTGATGGATAGGCTGCCTGTGGCAACACAGAGTTTACTAGAGCCGACCACCATTGAGAGAGACGCCGCTTTATCTGTTTAGAGTGATATCACTGTCACGACTCATTAATAAAGAAGAAATGGAAACACAGAGAGATGGAGGGATGGAAAGGGCTGCACAGGGAGACACAGACAGACTCAGACGGAGAGGTTTAACAGGGCATAGCTGCACATGACAGTTGAACACGAGCCTCTATAAATATGTAGGGCACAGTAAGAGGGATGCAGGGTGCCAGCATGTGCTCAACGCAGGGTCCCACAGCTTCTCAACAATGCATTTAAAAGGGTTAGTTCACCCACAGATGAAAATCCTCTCCTCGTGTCGTTCCAAACCTGTATGACTTCTGTTAATAATCGGAACACATATCAAGATATTTTTATTGAAATCTGTCCCTCCACTGAAAGTCTATTCACCATAAACTGTTCATAAAGAGATCGTAAAATTTATCTATATGGATCAAGTGGTTTAGTCTTCTGAAGAGACAATTTATATGATGAACATACAGGTGAAACAAGAAAAATTTGATGATTATGGCTTACAGCCTTTCCTTATGAAAACCCCAAATTCAAAATCTCAGAAAATTTGAATATTACATGCAATCAATAAAAAAAAAAAAAGGATTTTAAATACAGAAAAATGTCGGCCCTCTGAAAAGTATGATCATGCATGTATGTAGTTATATATACTAAATATATTCGTTTCACCTTTTAATTTGAATTACTGAAATACACAAACCTTTGCACGATATTCAAATTTTTCGAGTTTCACCCGTATAAACACTGGTCAGCGAACGTACACTGAAAAAAATGATTCTGACCCCTTGTAAATGTTACATGTTTTTATCTGGTTAATTTCACTGAATATAATGTGTTATTTAATCCTACTTATTTTTTATTATTAATTTTCAAATTCACTGCTCTTGTTTAAAACAAGTTAATTTCATTCAATTAAAAGTAATTAGAAAAAAATAAGTTTAATTTAATTTCCATATTCACTGTAAAATGAATACGCTATATCTACTCAATAAAATTGTGCAGATTACAAGCAATATTATTAATTAAATTTAACACATTAGAATTGAGTAATAATTAATCAAATTAATTCCTTAAAAGTTAACCATTTTACAATTTTTAAACAAAAATATCTGTATAACAGACAGACGTCAAAGATGAATTAAGAACTCTTTATTTTTTATTGCCAACATTTGAGAAACCTGATGGTAACAAGCAGAATCACTGAAGGAGAAAACTGTAATGTTACAACCGTAATTTTAAAGCTGCCGTCGGCAACCCTGGAAGATTGAGTGGACTTAGCCAAATTTTGAATGTTTACAACTCTCATGCCCCTCCCCCACTATCAACTAATACCCTCCCATCGAGTTTGTGCTGGTCAGTGCGTGCACCAGATTTTCGGTGAACGCGCCCTTCTCATCAGCATCGATCAACACCATGGAGTACTTATAAAGTAAATGGTTGATTGCAAGCTCTGACCTCCTAGCTCTTGAGGTTAACCGAGGAATTGGAATCTTTTCCGCCATCACTCTTCCTTACTGCGCGAACTTCAGGCGTGTGCATGTGATTGTAACGTGCGCGAGGGGGTAACGGGATCTGTGGCGTGTGCACGACCTGTGATTGACAGTCAGATCTCACACCCCCCTGCGCTGATTGGACCTGATGAAGCGGGAGCGGTGGATTTTTGCAAAACAAATAACACGCTCCAGGTGGAGTTAGAAGCTCGGGTTTTTTTCTAAAACCACCTTATTAACGTTGTTCTGTCGGATTATAGTGTCGATTACACTGAATATGATAAAAAAAAATGTTGCCGACGGCAGCTTTAAGTTACAACCATAATTTTAAGTTACCATCATGGGGATCAGTGGGTGTTTAAGTTGGGCTCTTTACCCTGAAACCAATAACTTAACACTTTGTTTGGCGACTGCACTTGAATTGTAACAGTCAGTTGAACTAATGTGTAAGGAGATCTGATGGTATTGGTTGTGTTTAACATAATCATTATTTCACAATCATCTGACCTGAAACAGATCACCTTCGAACATAAGCTCATTATTTATTCATGCAGCAATGCATAGTGGGGGCCATGAATGAGTTTTGATTGGTGGCACCCAGAATTCTCTGCAACATGCTTTATAATTGTCACCATTGTTGAGATTCACAGGCTAGTTCTTGAAAAAATTGAGTAAATTCAACTTAAAATAGTTTAGCTAAAATTATGAATATTATTAATCTGAAATTACTTATAAAATATAAGTACAACCAATTTACAAAATATAAGTACACTCAACTTAAAAAATATATCTGGATTTAGATAAATTTATTTCGTGCAACCCCTTGACGTAATAAAATTAAGTAAATTCAACATAACATTTTTTTCAGTGTATATAATACATTAAAATTCGGTCACAGAAGAACTAATGGCATTTTGAAGCGTCATAGATTGGGGTGAAGACCTTCAATGAAGGGACAGAAATCACTCAGATTTGATTAAAAATATCTTAATTTGTATTCCGAAGATGAATGAAAGTCTTGTGGGTTTTTAAGTAGAATTTTCATTTTTGGGTTAATCACTTTAATTAATTCGCCAGTGGTTTGTTATTACTGGAACATGCTTTTTTTTTTATCATTCTGTTGAAAACACAAAGAGCCATTTCTAGCCTGTGAAATGTTTTAGTTTATGTTTGATTATTTTCAATTGATTGATCAAGAGATATAAATCAAGACATAATCAAATCAACTTTTTTCCACAAAGTTTTGTAGTAATAAATGGTAAAGGTGAAACATTCATATATGTAAAATGGTTTAGCTTTGTGTTGCATTTTTATTCAGCATATAGTAAGACCAATCATTGGAAGCACTTCCTCATAAATAAAAAAAATATATATATCGTCATCGTTAATAGGGCTGAGTATTGACAAAGATTTCACAGTGTGATTCTACATCAATTCATTTGGAAATATTTCAGGCCAATTATATCAACTTTCTGATTATATAATTATGTTTCTACTCCAATTTGTTGTTAAAATATAAACATTTAAACGTATTAATGTACATTTAATGTAGTATATGGGATGTCAATGTATTAATATATAATATATAAAGTATTCTTCTCCCTTTTAAAAGTTGATGTCTATTTATTTAAAAAAAAAATACTTATACAATATCACACAAACAAGAATGCAGAATCCCAGCATGTGGAAAAACAGCACAAATGTGAAAATGTTGTATTACATTTATACAACAGTTCAATAAACATGAGTCACGTGTTCGTTCCTAAATTAATCAGCTTTTTTGAACAAAAGAGTTAAATTAATGATTCAATTGATTCACTCATACAGACCTACTGGTGCAATGTTTTAACCTGTCACTGAAAATTCACAACTAATACACAGACAGACATAGTACAACTGTTGTATCTACATGATTATATGGTTAGTTGCATTTTATAATTTGCATTCAGAATTATTTACCCTGCTGAGCCCTGCTGTTATTCATCCAGAGTTATTCATTGAAGAGAACTTCAGGTAAAATCAACCACTTTATTCAATGGAAAAACAAAGCTCCCTGTGGACAAGCGAATAAGAGCGCTAGACAGACAGCAGCAATACTTTTGAGTCGTGTAGTATAAATTTATTATCTTCAGGGTACAGGCTCTTATCTTTAGAGAGACGAGGGAAGATAAATCTCAGATTTTAGTGACAAAATCATTTCTTCATTTCAATTTCATAAAGATGTTAATCCATTCCCCAAAGTAAGAATGGAACCACACGAGCTGTATTTCAGGAGGCAGATGGAGGCGTATTCCTGCCGTATGGCCACATCTCAGAACACACTGCAGTTCCTCACAGAGTCTATGAGTCCTTTGCATCCCACTGACACACACACACACACAGGTCATTTTGTGGGGTTTGTTGCAGCAAGAACCACCAATTTACTAAGAGTCATCAGATCGACATGTTCATCGACCAGCCATTGTTTACGGGTGGATAAATCTGAAATCAATGTTCATTGTTATTCAGCTAATAATGCATCAGTCTCTGTGTCAATGCAAGCCAACAGAATAATAAATGTGTGTTGAGTTTGTGGTCAGGTTTAGCCAAGAAATCTAGACGCACCCTAGCGGCAGCAAATTTTATTTTGCAGCCAGGGTGGTCTAGCAACTCTCCGTTGGCTTTCGAGCTGGACAAACCAAACTCTAGTCAGGCCAATCACATCGTGTATCGAGTCGCTGAGTCGGCGGGCGGGCTTAACATAATGACGGCAGAGTTGCGACGGTTCCCTGCTACTTGAAAACAAAGAAGAGTTGCTGCTGCTGGCGAACAGCGGTCTTTCGAATCGGCTTTGGCCACGACTCTGGAAGACTTGGAGTTAAGCTTTGCTTTGAGAAAAGAACAAAGAACGGCACTTAAGTCATTCTTAAAAAAGGAAGATGTGTTCAGAGTTTTGCCGATACGGCAAAAGTTTAATCTATCAGCTAGCTCTCTGGTTGGTTGTAGCGCTATCCTATTGCGTGCAGAAGGAATTTGAAAGACAACCGTTTATCCCGCCCCTCGGATTGAGCCGTGCCAATGGTTAGTTTCTAGACCCAACATCTTGATGTGGGTCTGGCTTGCCAGGCTAGGTCAGACTTTCAGTTCATACAAAAGTGACAGGGAGCTGTTAAACCTCACGGGTCGGCGGTCGCTTTTTTCCTTATCAGTGTGAAAGAGACTCAAATAACTCATACAAATAAGTGCTATACATCATTTGAAACTGTTAAGTGTCTACTTTTATTTGTGTACACTCACAATAAAAACAAAATTCACTGTGCAAACATGATGCGCGTTCTGCCATCTCTCTCTCAGTGAAGTCCATTCTGAAACACGACAGAACATTAACTGTAACTCATGAATACTTGCAACTCATGAATAACTCATGAATACTTTCTAATGATTTATAGTTATAGGCCGCCTGCATTTTCCCAAAATATATACTTATTATTATTATTATTATTACTAATAATCACAATTAGATGTTTTCCCTAAGTTGCTCCTGATATCAGCATGTTCACAGATGTTTTGTTGTTTTTTACAGGGACCAGATGCTACTGATGAGTCCTGCTGACTCAAACTTTTACTCAAGTCTCTTCAAATTGTTTTTCTCTGAGAGAGCTGTGCCAACATCAGCAAGCATGAATATGGTAAAATGAAAAAGCAAACAACTTGGATATGAAAGCTGTGTTGAACAGGAACTGTTTCAGGAATGGCACAAAGGTGTGTGACTATTGTCTTTAGATCAGTGTGCTCAATAATGTGCGTTTTTGTCCTCAGTTATGTATATTTGGATTATGTTGTGTTTTAAATAAAATCCAAACAATCAAAAATATTTTAATGTCTCCACATTCTTTGTTCTAGTTCCCTCACAGTCCCACCTGATAGGGCCATTAGGGAAGGGTCTTTGTCTTCCCAATATTCATGATGATTCACACCCTCCTCGCATTCAACTTTCTTACACAAATCATATCTTACAAATTTTAAATCAATATATTTTATGTGACTGAGTGAGCAGGATGATTTTTCATATCGTTTTGAAGTAAAAATTGTAACCTTCATGATCTAGTTTTCAAAAGTCTTGTGAACAAATATTCAGTATCGGATTAATGGCCTTATTTCAAAACTACAAACTTTTACATACATGCTGCTCACATATTATTGTAGCAGAGTTTGTGCTGAATACAGTGTAATCAGACTTTAGCTATGAATATGTTATAACTAACAGAAATAAGCACAAATGTCAGTGGATGTCAAAACATCTCCAGGGCCTAGACAACACCTCAGACCCCAGAAGGTTAAATACCAAAAAACCAAAAACAAAACAATGATTTGTGAATTGATTATGAAAATTGATTGAAAAACAGCTTTGGTCACAGGAATAAATTACATTTTACAATATATCTAAATATACAATATATATTTCAAAATATTACTTACTATATTATTGATCAAATAAATTGAGCCTTTGTGAGCATAAGAGATTTCTTTCGTACATATATATATATATATATATATATATATATATATATATATATATATATATATATATATATATATATATATATATATATATATATATATATATATATATATATAAAAAAATCAAACTGTTAATGGTTTCGCATGGTGATGCAGTTTGCATTTACATATTACATTACCATGCAAAGCCATTATTGTACCATGTAAAGGACGTGTGTGTGTGTGTGAGAGTGAAATTGGGTACTGAAGAGGGTAAATGGTTGTATAGATTGTAACACACACACACACACACACACACACACACACACACACACACACACACACACACACACACACACACACACACACACACACACACACACACACACACACACACACACACACACACACACACACACACACACACACACACACACACAGCAGTACCTGATGATTTAGCCCCTCTGTCAGTAAGTAGAGATTAAGTTTCACCTTCAGAGGTTAGAGGATATCTGCTTATTCAGCACCTCGCTCAGGGATTACATTTTCTTCCTTATTCCTCTCACCACCCACACACACACACACACACACACACACACACACACACACACACACACACACACACACACACACACACACACACACACACACACACACACACACACACACACAGCCGTCTGCCAGTCAAAGCCTCAGTTTCTACACACGTTTGAGGGCAGCAGGGTGATTTCTCCTCTTAATATGGCAGCTGCATATTCAGTGAACGCTTTGTCTTCCCCCAGATGCACATGAAGCGCTGCCATCTCACCGCTGATGGAGGGATTTATATTCCGCTCCATAACCTTGCTGACTAACAGCAAATAAAATACACGCCGCCTGCAGACCCTTCGAAAATGCTTTAATCATAAAACAGTGAATATAAACACAGAGAGAGACAGACAGAGAGATGAGAAAGCTAAAGCAAGACAATTCAACGGGGACGGGACATACTGCTCACTCCATCAAACACAAAAGTAAGTCTCAGGTCTGCACTGCAGTTTATAGTCTCACAGAGATGGATTTGGACTATTTCATTATTTTATTCTGGACATCCTTTATTGTCTATGAGAACTGGTGATTTTAGGTCCTTTCTGAGTCTCTATAAACCCTTGAAGAAGTGGTGTTCTGAAACCAGGAGGCCAAATCCTACTGTCTTTTATTTTTATATAAATTCATATTCCATGCAGTTACATTTCACGTTTACTCATTTTTCAGGTTAAATAAATAAACACACACGCACACACACACACTGTATATATAACTTTCAGATCTAATATTTATATTTTATTCTAGCTATGTTTCGATTGCCTAAAATGATTTGTAACAGGTTTGGTTAACAACACTGTTGCAAATTTAGCCTAAATCAAACATATAACCTTTGCATAAACTGAAGAGAATACTGTAATCAACATACGTTTATAAATAGAATAGAAATTAAACTTCTATATTAGAAACCATTTTAAAAAATCTTACAATAACCTGGCTAACAGGCTTGAATGGTTCAGACTAATGAATGCAAAAATCCCCCAAAAAATGGAAAACCGATTATTTAAAAATTATTTACTTGTCTTCCAGCCATGTTGTAGAAAGAGTCCAAATAATGTCACTTCTTGTGTGTGTGACAATTTAAAGGAATGCTACAAATGTTTTTTTACTAGAGAGAATTATGCATCCAGAGGGCTTTAAAACAATCTACTACTCTCGGGTAATAACATGTTAGATAATACAAAAGAAAATGTCATGAGACACCAAAGTGTATAATATCCACTGGAAAGTGCCTTCAGCTGCCACAGGTCTGGAGTTTGAGTGGTTTTCTCTCTCTCTTGTGATGAAGATGAGTAGTAATTTGGCTTTGACACTGATGCCTCTTTCCCAATAAGAGCCGAGAGAATTAAGTAATGTCGTATCCGACATTCCTCACAAGACACTACACGACTGCTTTTCAGGCTTGGGCAAATATGAGGAAAATGATGAATATGACGCCATGCCAACTATTTGTGCTGTTAAATTGTTATATCAGTCAGCACACATTGAGGGTCATTTTCTGTTTAAGTCTCACCCTTCATTTTGAGCTGATAAAAGCTTCCATTAGCATGACCTGATGCCACCGCTCTCTCGCTCATATTTCATCACAGTTGGATATCAGGGAGCCGGTTTGCTCAGCCTAATGCCAAATGCACACTACGAGACTCACACTCAGCACACATACTTTACAAAGACTTGGTTTCTTGTATTTGGTTACACACTTTTCACAGCGCATCACAGACTAGATGCATCGTTATAAGATCATTCTCCTCCCAGATTGTAGCTAAAATTAAAATTCAGATTTTTGACCATATCAGGAAAAAACTATAATTCAGCCAAGCGTGTACTTGTGCATTGCAACACACACATGAAGCACAGGCTCTGGGTAGAATTAAACATGTTATCGTCCCCTAATTAAATACTAAAGAGAGCTGCTGGGTTACTTTGATCACTTGGCACTTTAAACTGTGAAATGCTTCCTTTGCACATATTTAAAGTTCACATGAGTGTGTATTACTGCATGCACTCATCCCAGACACGACATCCAAGCCCAGAGGGAAAAAAATACAACAACAACAACAACAAAGATACTCCCGTTACCGCTAAAATACTGGGATACAGTAAGGATGCATTAAATTGATTAAAAGTGACTGTTAAGGTTTATAAATAATGTTACAAAAGTTTTCTATTTCAAATAAATGCTGTTCTTTTGAACTTACTATTCATCAAAGAATCCTGAAGAAAAAAAAAAAAAAAAAAAAAAAAAAAAATCACAGTTTCAACAAAAATATGAACTGTTTTCAACATTGATAATATTGAGAAATGTTTCTTGAGCAGCAAATCATCATATTAGAATGATTTCTGAAGGATCATGTGACACTGAAGACTGGAGTAATGATATACTCAAACTGAAAACAGTTATTTTAAGCTGTAATAACATTTCACAATATTAGCCTACTGTTTTTACAGTATTTTGATCCAATAAATGCAGCCTTGGTGAGAAGAAAATAACTGAAAAATCTTACCGAACCCCAAACTTTCTACGGCAGCGTATGCGCTGATTTTACTCTTTTATGTCATCTTTCAAATATTTTAGAGTGGAGAGTTACTAGAAACATGTATATTCTCTATTTTATAGAAATCTCCATGAATTTTCAGGGTTTGTTTGAAGAAAAATCAGAAATTCTCCATGTAGTCTCAATTTCATATCATTGTTATCTATGATAGCATTAACACACACACACACACACACACACACACACACACACACACACACACACACACACACACACACACACACACACACACACACACACACACACACACACACACACACACACACACACACACACACACACACACACACAAACACACATATCTTTGTGGGGACTTTCCATAGACGTAATGGTTTTTATACAGTACAAACTGTATATTCTGTCCCCTTACACTAACCCTACCCCTAAACCTACCCATCACAGAAAACTTTCTGCATTTTTACATTTTCAAAAAAATATCATTTAGTATGTTTATTAACCCATTTCCCTCATGGGGACCGCTGGCTGGTCCCCACAATGGAGGTGATCTCAGGTTTTACTATCCTTGTGGGGCCATTTGGTTCCCACAATGTAATATAAACAAAAAACACACACACACGCACGCACGCACACACACACACACACACACACACACACACACACACACACACACACACACACACACACACACACACACACACACACACACACACACACACACACACACACACACACACACACACACACACACACACACACACACACACACACACACACACACACACACACACACACACACACAATGCCCCATTCTTTTATTCAGTAAATGAAGGCCATTACGCCGCCCTGCGTGGAAAAGACAGTCCCGTTCAGCAAAGCCTGCCCCTCTACACCTACGCTGAGACCCTCTGTGTTCCCTAGTGTTTATCTCTGTCTCCTCATCTCTCTTTCTCTCTCTCCCTCACAGTGACCGGGTCACCGCACACACCC
Source organism: Scardinius erythrophthalmus (assembly GCF_964197995.2). NCBI lineage: Eukaryota > Metazoa > Chordata > Actinopteri > Cypriniformes > Leuciscidae > Scardinius > Scardinius erythrophthalmus. Next base: position 40,222,214 of record NC_138232.1, read on the forward strand.
TCTCCTGTGCTGAAGGAGACATAGATCAGACTTTGACAGCATGTCTTATCTGATGAGACGTGCCTCATGCTTCACAGCTCTCCTCTCACTCTCACACACACAGGGGATCATCGAGTTCCTCAGGTATGAAAACAAAAACCATCCGCCCACCATACTGTACCAAACAGCTCCTGTACTGTAAGTCTAAAACTCAATCCAGAGAGAAGTTCCTTCATGAGGAATCAAATCCGACATGGGCATCTTCCAAAGGACACTAACAACAAAAAGCGATGCACAGTTACCCGTCAGACCTGTCTATAAACCAATAATGAACAATAGGGGTGGGTGATATGGCCTCAAAATTATATCACAATATTTCAAGAATATTTGCGATGATATTTATGACAAAATAGAAAAATATATATGGAACAAATGTTTTATTGGTGATTGCAGTTGGCAGGCAGCAACATTTATTCATGTCATTATTATAAATGTCATTATTATAAATGACATTTGGTCATTTTCCATCCTTTTCCAATGAGCTAAATGCCCAATGGACATTTTTTAGATAATTCTTTTAATTACATTTATCTCCCCTAAATGTTTGCTCACTCTTTTTTTTTTTTTTACCAAATGGCGCAATTTTATTGTCAAGAGGACAATAAAATGCAAGGAATGCATTTTACACTATGCAAGGAAGCTTGATTTCAATCTTTGAATTAAAAAAAAAAAAAAAAAAAAAAATTGCCAAAATGAATACACCATAATAAAGATACAAATAAAGAGAAATAAAGAGAAAAGTTTCTGGGTAGATCTAACACTACTATTCAGAAATACTACAGAAACTGAATAAAGTAATCAAATGTAAAATAACACTGATAGTCTTTTAGTCCTGACTAAATTAAATATATAGGCTATTATTTCAGACTTTTTTACAATTAAAGCTATGTTTTGTTGTTTTGACGACAACATTAATGACAGACACTTATGGCTGCTGTCACTTTAAGAGCTAGTGCACGGATCCATTACTGGTTTCATTATACTGTCTGTCACACTGGCGCATGCTTATTTAAGACATAACTGACTGTGTTTACGAGTAACCAAGACCTGAATTACGACACAATTTTGCTTGTTTCTTCCCGTTAAAGCGATATAATCCACGAAAAATTGCTTTTGTTACTCGCAAGCTGTTTGTGAGGTGGCTTTACATCTCTCTACTGAAGTACTGAATAGTTTAAAATTGCTTGAATGTAAACTAGTAAGACTTAAAAATACGTCATCACGTCGCTATATCATTGATAACGCGATATGACACTTTTTTATCATGTAAAAATGTATACTGGTGTTATCGTGGACGGTATGATATGGCACACCCCTAGTGAACAATTAGAGCCAAAAAATCTGATACCACAGGAAAACACTCCACAAAGCATGTTTGCTTGCACTTTACAGTACGTGCACTTACAGTGTCCTCATCTGAGAATGTACAGGGTAATATAAGGTATCTACATGAGTTCAGGTTAGTACCTAGTTATTACCCAGTTGAAACTACTATAATAAGTACATGTAGTATGTGCATGGAGAACAGGACTGTAAAATAAAGTGCTACAGCATGTTTAGTTCAGGGGTTCACAACCCTTTTCTCAACTGAACCTTTAAAATATTTACTTTAAACGTCCTCTGAGATATCAAGTAATGTCATAACCTCTCACCAAATAGGACATTTACATAATACATTTGATGACCTGTTTTGTTGAAGATCAGAGTGAAGTGGTACACATTTTACTGTACAGTAAACATGAAAAAGGATTCACAACCCTTTTTATTTCTGTGACGTGATGGCTTTCTAAATGAAACGGTATGCAACTAGACACGCTGTAGGTAAAAAAAAAAAAAAAAAAAGCATGTGTAAATACTGACTGGTGAAAATGGATCAGCTGAATATGTATATTTAATGCATATATATATATATATATATATATATATATATACATATATATATATATATATATATATATAAAAATGGAATGAAGTTCACAGTAAGGCCAGAAATGCATACTGAGAAAGTAAAGGGAGCCCTTTTTCATTCAATTCATGTTGACTTTAAAATGTATACTTAATACTTAATTTAAGATTTATACTTTATTAATACTTCATTTATAGATTTAAGACAATAGATGTTTACAGGACTTTTTTTGTGTGAAAAATGAATGTGTGACTACATTAGAGCCATATAAACTCCCATAAAGCCCTGGGAGGGAGCAGTTAATCAAGGCTTTATATAGCAGTGTTTATACCCATGACGTCTTAAAGTTTCACAACATTCTATTAGGTTTTTTAATTGGTCAAGGGAGAGCAGGCAAAAAGACCAGCTATTAAAGAGAAACGGCTCACATTAATGCTAAACACAATCTTTGACAGCATGAGCTGAACTTGAGTCATAAAACTGAGTTTAAGTTTGGATTAGCGGTATGGTTTTGTTTTGGGCGAGAACTCCCTGCGCATCCATGCAGCCTAGCATGAATAAGAGCAGGAGAGCAGCAATAACCCCCCTTAGGGTAAACAGAACAGAACCAACATGAATGTATTGCAGATCATTAATTCAAGATTTTAAAGTACAACATAATTCGAGAATTCATTTTGATTCAAGGGGAACCAGAATGCCATACTGACTGGACGAGAGGTGGAGCTGGGGAGGGAGGAGGGTAATGAGCTCCTGAGAAACGCGATAGCTGCTGATAACAATGGAGGAGCTTATATATGTATACAGTGATAGGCGTCGTATTCCTATAGGTAGATGTGGATCAGCTGATGTGAGCTTGACTAACGTGACCTGCCAGAACTGACGCTACGCTTGATTTTCACTTCTGTTTTTAAGGCTGTGGAGTTTAGGAAGAGAAAAGAGCATAACCGCAGGACAGACTTCATCACGACGGACAGCCGAGAGCCACTTCAGATTTTTCAGACAAGGACATGGTGGCAATAAACATGGGCATGGGCAAACGCTTGTGTGGCGAGAGAGAGCGGTCATCGGCCTCTGAGACTGACAGAACGGGCCGCTCAAAATGATTCAGCACACGCCGCACAGATTCAATCCATCACGCGTGGATGTGATGTATGAGTGAGCCGGCCTCAGCCCAAACTCATCTCATCTCCGCTCATCTCTTCCCTCGCTCCCTGCGGCTCCAATACGACAGAACACGCTTCATTTGGCATTTCTGAACAGAGAACAAGTCAACAAACTGCTGATTATCGATTCTGCTGTGTCTGCCATTACACAAAGCCAGGAACAAGAACCATCGACACAGGCAGAGATGATGATGATGATGATGATGATGGTGATTTAATCATCCTCACTTACTATATTGTTTGATTCATTTTTTTCCTTTGTAAATTATGTCTTTTATGTCAAATTTGCTGATTGCTGTCTTTAGTCAGTTGTACTCTGCACTGTTAAATTATCTTACCTTAATTTTTCACAATGTTTTATACTTGTTCAACGATGGGCACTTTTGAACCTCTTCGAAAATAAACTCCAAAATGTCATCTTAAATGGAGTATTGCATGTTAGAGCTACAATTTTATGCATTCTAAATACAAACAATTAAATAATATGTTCTTGTATAATTTATGTAACATTTTTTCTTTTTTTCACCCGCATTGCTTCCATTGGTTGTAGTGGAAAATAACAGGGGGCAGTTTATATTTGATCCAAAAATTTGCTAAATATTTTATAATATATATATATAAAGTTTTTGACGAGGGTAAAACAATAAAAAATCTAAAAAATTCGAAAAAACTAATTATATTTTACTAATTTTTCACTGTCTGGCAGCAAAAGTACAGCATACTAATCTAAAACTGAATTGATAGAGAGAGAACCAGTCAACATACAATAAGACCTTTGTGATCTGTGATTGATGTGTAAATGTATTTATGCAAACTGCCAAGTTAGTGTGACAAATAGTCCATGTATGTGACTAATGACTTTAAGTTTGCTTGAGTGAACGTGTGGATCTGATAATAAAAACAAATGTGCAAAGATGCAAGAAACTTGCTCAAGACCCCTCATATCCATACAGATAAGAGAGGAATGCAGCTGACGAATGGAAAAAGAGTTGCGAGTTTTATCTGCTGGGAGGGAAAAAGAAAAACCAAAATGAACGTGCGTGAACAGCAGACAAGGTTCTCCACCTTTCAGAGAGAGAGAGCAGGACGGGAACGACGCAGATCCTTTGAGGACGCATCTGAACATTTCTGCACTTCGCCTGAGCATCTCGTTCTGTACCGTGAGTTCTGACAGTCCCGAGGCACGGGTCTCTTAGCATTACGCATGTTGCAAGTCATGCACGCTATGTAATTCCCTGTCACGTACACACACACACACACACACACACACTGAGAGGCAGATATCTGGAGGCAGAGAGTCTGCGTGCTGCTGCAAGCTAAACGCTGAATAACAATCCTCCTGATGCTCACGTCTCCTCCTATAGTGGCTCTCCACGGCCCGCTGCTCTCTCCCATGAATACTCAGCAAGGATTAGAGCACCACTACAGCTCCTGATCCATTTCATCAAAAATGAATTTCTCTCAAATATATATATTAATATTAACTTCGTTTGAATACGCTCGGTGAGTTCGGATCATGCAAGCTGGAATTACACTCTTATGAATAAAACACTTCCCACTTGTTCTCTGACTTCTCCTTTGTCTGATCGAGATGACTATTACAAGCCAAACAACATATTATTTATTAAATTACATGCTTTAAATTTTGGTGATGTGGTTGAATTGCACAGCTAATGTTTAATTGAATCAATAAATTAGAATTTTGTACTTGGTCATATATTTGTTTAAGTAGTGGTTATAGGTTCCCTGGAATTCTGTTTACTCCTGGTATTAAGATATCGGATCACAAGTAGACGAGGGAGACACATTCCCGCTTACACCTGGTGTTTTAATCCGTCTCTTTTGTCCACTTTCAACCACGTCCATCCTGATTTCTTCAAGGGGAGGGTCTATGGGTGAGTAAATTTCAATCTAATAGACAAAATAAGCTCACGCAATTTACATATGAACGCGACCGGAGACGACGGAAAAACATACGGAGAGCATCAGCTTTAGTTTCCGCTCTGAAGCCGCAAGACCAGCCGAACGCTGTGAGTGTGTGTTAGAAATCAGGAATGGTGAGAGAACATTGTGCTTGGTACGTTTTTCATCTTCAAGCCAAACTTGGATCTTCAGCCAACAAAGTTTAAATCCCGTCTGGCTAGAGCTCTTCCCATAATGTTTATGCTTTACTTCAGTAGACGGAGAGTAGACGGTCTTTTGTGGCTGCTTGAACACATTCGACCACATGAGCGTTTACACTACGAAAGCAATCCATTTGTATGTGTTTTCGACTCCCTCTGGAAGTGTTCAAAAGTGGACGAGCTCAAAACGTTTTACACCCTGTTTACACCTGTATTTAGGTGTATACAGGGCCTTAATACCTGGTGTAAACAGGGCCTAAGAGTGTAAGAGGACTGCAATAAATCTTGACAATGATTAGGTTTTTGTAAAAATTTGGGCATCCATATACAATGTGACATGTGCAATTTTACATGTGATATTTCAGTACCTGCGCCTCAGGTAGAGCCACGTCCAGTATGATGGGCTGCCCGCGTGGCTCTCCGTTCTCCAGCCGCGAGTAAACCACCTGATATCCGCGGATCTGTCCGTGCTGCTTCTGCTGTAGAGGAGGTTTCCAGGACACGCGCAGGGCCGTGGAGTTCATGTTGTCCACCTCAACCCTGCGAGGAGGAGCGCCGGGCACTGTGGGAGGTAGAGAAGTCACGTTTAACACTTAATCACACATTCATAACACACACGGGTCGGTGAAAGGTACAAACCTGCTCCCAGGCTACAGCCAACACACTTTTAACAGCATTTTAGTGCTATTATCTACCCTCCATAATTCACTTTAGACATTACATTTACAGCCTGCAGAAATTAAAGGGATAGTTCACCCAAGAATGAGAATTATGGTATCATTTAGGCCTACTCACCCTCATGTGGCTCCAAACTTTTCAAATACAAATTGCGAGTTATAAAGTCAGAATTGCGACCAAGGCCGTAACCAGGGTTTGAAAATTAGTGAGGTCCGAGGTGAGGTGCAGGGCCGGATTAAGAATTCAGAGGCCCCTGGGCACAATCAATGTCTTGTAGGCCCCCCCTTAGGCAGGCCTAATGTATAGTTTGTCCAAGGACATTTTAATTTTGCATTAAGAGTTTTAGTTTACTGACTTAAAAGGAACTTTGTTGTACTATGCTGGAGTAAAGTTCATAAATGATAGATCTTTCCCATATAGGATTTTGTAAAACTATGTTGGGTAAACCTCTGTCCCTCTAGGGGGGTTCGGGGGCATGCTCCCCCGCAAGAAAATTTTGTACATTTTAAGGTTAAATGCATCAATCTGGTGCTCTTTGAGAGCTCAAAATTAAGAGCTTCAACGGGCTTCAACCCATGAACTGTGCACAAATAAAAAACATTGACTTGTACCTGGACATTAAAGGGGGCTCAAACATATTTTTTAGTTATGATATGGAGTTTCAGTCTACATTACATTATAACTGGTGTTTTAGTATGCCAAACAATTAGTATAATAATATAATAATGATTTCTATAATTATTCCTATGACATAAAATCCATATAGCCTAATAAATGAAAATGAATATTTCAAAAGTATATTTTACATTACACTATAGGAAAATTACAATACTTTTGTCCTAATGTCTTCACTTGCAAGAAATAAACCCTTTGATCGCGTGAGCAAAGTGCGCACTTTTCTTTAAATCACGCAGCACAAACATAATGCCTATATAGGATACTTAAAGTCTTGTGCTGTTTTATAAAGCACAAAACCATATCACGGTTTCGATATTAGTTCGTTGGCAAAATATAACGCTAGAGACCTTTATGTTAGGCTATACATTTTACATCTCATGTGTATTGGTAAAAGGGAGAACAGGGAGAAGAGCGAGTTCGGCAAAAGGCGGATTCGAACTCGAGTCGAACGCGTCAAAAGCTACTTAGTTTCAAGCACCTCACGCACGCCCAACGACCCGTGCAACTGTAGCTATTTAGTTGTGGGTGCCTTTTTTGCTAAAAAGACAGGCACTTAGTGCAAATTATACGCGCCATTATCGGAAATGTAAAAGAAAAAAAAGTTTATTGGCACTTTTTGGTCATTTCATGACTTTCAAATTGACATCAACTACGATGCTGTTGCATCATGCTTGTAGTTTCTTTTGCGCTTTATTTATAAATTATAATAAAGTGACATAAAGCGCTCTGCCGCATTTTTTACAGTCTATGCTCACAACACGCTCTCAAGCCCCGTTCACTGATCTACCTTCTCGCAGCGACATAAATTGCAAACACACATATGACGCGGTTTAAACGGCTAATTAATCATTCAGAGAGCTTGAAATTTTATTTTTGAATATAAAAAAATGACCGAGGTCCGGACCTCGGTGACCTCATAGCTGGCTACGGCCATGATTGCGACATATAAACTCGCAATTGCGTGACATAAAGTCCAAATTGAAAACATTTTGAGATCAAATTCTGAGATAAAAAGTTTATTTTATTCTGTGGCATTAACAAGCTTCCACAGTTCATTTTCATTTATTTGGATCGGACAGTGCAATGAGTGCATATTGATGAACGTACAATATGGGGCGCCGTTTGTAAAGCGGCTCACGCTGAAAATAACAGCAACATTTTGTCACATTTAGCTTCAAACAATGTTTAAAAAACTGGTATGAATTTTTGACGGTCACTTTTTACCACATTTACAACAATATTTGTCAACTTAGAGATATTTTAAATAGTTAAATCTAAATATTAAATGTTACACCTAAATGTTAAATGTTAAATCTAAATGCTAAATCTAAATCTAAATGCTAAATCTAAATCTAAATGTTAAATCTAAATCTAAATGTTAAATCTAAATCTAAATGTTAAATCTAAATCTAAATGTTAAATATAAATATAAATCTAAATGTTAAATCTAAATATTAAATATAAATCTAAATGTTAAATCTAAATGTTAAATGTTAAATCTAAATCTAAATGTTAAATCTAAATATAAAATCTAAATCTAAATGTTAAATCTAAATGTTAAATCTAAATCTAAATGTTAAATCTAAATGTTAAATCTAAATCTAAATCTAAATGTTGAATCTAAATCTAAATGTTAAATCTAAATGTTAAATCTAAATCTAAATGTTGAATCTAAATCTAAATGTTAAATCTAAATCTAAATGTTGAAACTAAATGTTTGGGGTGAAACTAAATATTTAACTAATATGCAAATTCAAAATGCCGGTAACAGGAAGTGCCAAAATAAAAGCTCGAGGTGGTCAGTGTGTGTTTATAGCATGGTTTATAGTGTCAAATAACGAATAAAAACCATCTCATCCGAGGAAATGGACTCTTGGACATAGATTATCGTGATAATAACTACCTAAAATAATAAACACGTTTGGAGAAACTGTATTTGAAGAGTAGGCTAGTGTCACTTTTATGAAAAGTGCGGGACTTATGACCTGTAGCCATAATAGCCAGCCACTAGGGGGCTCACTTTGACTGAATGTCATGTCATCGCTCTGTCATCACGAGACTCTACAGTTTCTCCAAACGTGTTTATTATTTTAGGAAGTTATTATCGTTATATTATAGTTATTATTATGAGATGGTTTTTATTCGTTATTTGACACTATAAACCATGCTATAAACACAGACTGACCACCTCGAGCTTTTATTTTGCCACTTCCGGCATTTTGAATTTGCATATTAGTTAAATATTTAGTTTCACCCAAAACATTTAGATTCAACATTTAGATTTAGATTCAACATTTAGATTTAGATTTAGATTTAACATTTAGATTTAACATTTAGATTTAGATTTAACATTTAGATTTAGATTTAACATTTAGATTTAACATTTAGATTTAGATTTAATATTTAGATTTAACATTTAGATTTAGATTTAACATTTAACATTTAGATTTAGATTTAATATTTAGATTTAACATTTAGATTTAGATTTAACATTTAGATTTAGATTTAATATTTAGATTTAACATTTAGATTTAGATTTAACATTTAACATTTAGATTTAACATTTAGATTTAGATTTAACATTTAGATTTAGATTTAGCATTTAGATTTAATATTTAACATTTAGGTGTAACATTTAATATTTAGATTTAACTATTTAAAATATCTCTAAGTTGACAAATATTGTTGTAAATGTGGTAAAAAGTGACCGTCAAAAACTCATACCAGTTTTTTAAACATTGTTTGAAGCTAAATGTGACAAAATGTTGCTGTTATTTTCAGCGTGAGCCGCTTTACAAACGGCGCCCCATACTAACAATATAAGTTGACGTAAATACGCCAGATTTAGCACAATGTTAATTTCCATCCGTTACTTGCCATTTCTTTGTAATTGTTTGAGAAATTGAATTTCTGAGTGAAAATGATATCTCTACCAATTTTTCTCAGTGTTTGTGGTACACAACACAAGATGTTTTGAAGAATATTCACACTCCAAAAAATGTATGCATCACAAAATGCATCCATATGCTTATATAGACTAATATAACAGCTTTTTGTCAAGAACAGAGTGAAATTGAATTTATGCTGCTTTTTTTTTTGGAGCTTGACAGCTGGTGGTCAACATAATCTTTCATTGCATGGAAACAATCAGTGTTTGAAATGACATAAGGGTGAGAAAATGAAGACTGAATGTTCATTTTAAGGAAACTATTCCTTTGGCATTCAATTCACAAGTACAAATGCATTGCATGACGGAGCCTGGGAGACAGGCTTCACCAAACCCACATAACGCTTCTCGCACACGTCTCGTGGAGGAGGCCAGCTCAGCTCCCCCTGGAGTTCTGGCTGAATATCAATCTGACAAGAGTGCAAGAGAGCAGCAGTTCAGTAGATGTTAATGACAGTCAATTGATAGTCAATAGAGCAGGCAGCAAAGGGAGGAAAGACAGGAGTGAAGGTTAAAAAGCGCAGCATTAAGAGATTAATAACCAGATAGAGAACACCCTCTCCCATCCCAGAAGTAACAGCTCAGAGCACAGAAGATCTATGAAGGCTCGAGTGCTGAACGTCAGCAAAATAAGCTGCACTTAATTGGAGCCATTTAACTGTATAAATGTGCTCGGCGCTCGCTGGAATTCAGCCTTGACCTTCAGAGGGGAAACAAGTCGATGCCTGAAAACAGATAAACAAAACTCTAGTGTTCCTCGGCAGATGTGTGGCCTGTAGCGAAACATCGATGCGTTCACCCTGTGGTTTCAATTTTAACAGAGTGTTTGTGAGAGTTTAAAACGAGTTAAGCTCAATCGACTCCCTTTGTACTGTAACATCAAATAGAAGTAACGTATAGGCTGGAGGTCTGAAAGCAGAATTAATTATTGAGTCTTGCATGTCATGTGATAGTTACCTGGTGTTACTTCATGTGTTCATGACATTGACATAGAATGGACATAACTTTACATAGACAATGTAAGTATTTGGTTCTCTCACTCATACTAACATGAACAATCAATTTACTCTACTCTTTTTAAAGACAGTATTTATTTTAATTAGGGATGCACAATTACTACAAAAAATTGTCAATTGTTTTTCTTCTTATTATTATTTTTATGTGGATCAGTGGTTCTTGACTTTTTAATTCCAAAGCCCCCTGTTGCCAAAGATAATATTAAAATACTTAGTTTTCAAACTTTTTATTTATATAGTAGCAATATATTAAAGGTGCATTGGGCAACATTTCATGTTAAAAATACCCGTTTTTCTAACCCATACATGCTTGAACAATTGCCTGATGGGCTGAATGAGCCCTTCTATGATCTCTGCGAATGTCTCTATAATCCTGTACAGTAAAATAAATAAGAGGGATTCGGGTCGGAATTTGAGACTGGGCCTATTAAATTGCCTATATTGCAGTTTCGCTTGTCGCCAGAGGGGGCATAGTTCTGCAAAAACTCAGAGACTTGCGCAATGCACCTTTAAGATAATTAAATAAAATATTTATAAATAATTTACATAATTAGATTCCAGAATCCCAATAATGCTCTTCATGGTTTACTCTTTATACCAATGAATTAACATGACTTTTCTAGTTAGTAATTACAATAATTTTTTTCCGCACAAACAGAAATTTCCAGGTAACTATCACATGACACATGCAAGACTGAGTAATTAAAAAAACAATTATAAATAATTTACATAATTAAATTCCAGAATCCCAATAATGCTCTTCATGGTTTACACTTTTTACTACCGACTTTTCTAGTTTGTAATTACAATTTTTTTTTCCTCACAAACAAATTTCTACCCAATAAATAATATACCTAATAACAATAACATATTATATGATATAATATTTTATATGATTTTATTTGATTTCAGCTTACATCTGATTTTTAGCTGTTTTAGCTTATTTTAACCCTTGTTTTGTGTCATTTAAAATCATTTTAATCTAGTGGGTTGAGAACCACTGATATAGATTATTATTTTTGAATAATTATGCAGCTCTAATTTAAAAATGTCTGTCTGCGTACTAACTTTGTAAGTGTTTTATTAAATCCTATTTTCTCAGGGACTCGGGGATCAGTCAAAATAATTTTCTGTGGTAATCGTATTACGCCACAAGTGCTGTCGATAGAGCTTTACTCGTATTGAACGCGTGGCATTCCTTTGAGGGATGAGAGAGCAGACTTTGCTCCTCAAATCTTCCAGATGCGTCTGCTCCGTCCTGACGTTTGACTCTACCGTCTCAAGCTCGTTTTCTCATTCTCATCCCACATCTCTATGGAAACGCCAGCGGGACGGGTTCACACCTCACTCGAGCTCTTAAAGCACATTACCCAGAGTTCCAGGCATGAAGGTAATGTCACAGGGAAATTACACGTGTGCTGGCGGGAAGAGCGACGGATCCATAATGTGATAAAGATCAGAGATCACCTGAGACCACGACACGGCCCATAAGGGTTCTCACGTCTACTGAGACCCGCTTCACACATCTAATCACAACCTGCTAATATGCAGCACACACAACACCACATGGGGTGTTTTTACAAGGGAATACATTTCTAATGAGAAATACATCTCTGCTTTCCTGCAGCATTCAGACTCTGTGTGCCGTGACCTTGCTCAAACTACCCATTTACTTTGCTTTCCTGCATAAAAGACATTCATAACTCTGGTGAATCAAAGTCAGAATATCTCAAACCAAAGCGTGTGCTTTGATTTATGAGAATACACCAGTTAAAAATGCTCTGTTCTGTTCAGGATTCACTAACGAACGATCCCGTTGCAACATTATTTCTTGATGAATATGGATGACAGCGAGCTTCTCTGAATGAGCGGAAAAGGCAAGAAGAACCGATGGAAAAGTTTACAGATAAAAAGCACGGCTAATTTATCAATGGCTGCACCTGCAGTCTCCTTTTTTCACTTTCTGTCAGCGCCGTTAAAGCCTTATCAGCCACCACAGCACATTATTCTCCACAGAATATGCAAGAGAAAACTCAATAGCTTGATTTATCTCATTTCGGCCTGATTAATAACCCTCCAAAAGAACCTGAAATAACGCATATAAACTTCACCATCTTCCAAGTTTAGTGCATCAACTTTAAAACAGGCCTACATGAATATTTTGTGTTCAGAGTTGTATTGCTTGCTAAGGTAAGAATCACTATTACTATCACTTATATTTAGGTGCAATATGGACTTGCATCAGTCTGTTATTGTATTTAATTAGTCTATTACATAAGTGTATTACTGTGCTTTTACATTCTCTAATTATTGATGTCTGTGTTTGCATACATGAAAGATAAAAAAATATATATATTTCCTTTGAATTATTTTGAAAAAGCTTGATCTTATGTGGTAGAATCGCAGTTCTGCTGTAATAAACACTATAATTCTAATTCAAATGATGATTATATCAAAACACAACGAACACCACCAGATCACCTTTTCTATTTGTTCATCTGGCTGTTATTACTCAGTTACAACAGCCAAAATAAATCTAATGTTAATAATTTAAGGGTCAACTAAAGCAAACACTGATCACCATAATGGTGACTTACAATTTGCCATTTTTTTCTCCTTCAGTAATTCTGCTTGTTAACATCAGGTATCTTCAATAATGGTCAATCATCACTTAATTAATCACTTAATTATCTCATTAACTTTAGACTTACATTACTACTTTTGAACAGTAGTGTACATGGCAACACACTACACCCAGAACACGCTAGCAACTACACAGGAAAAGGGGTTGATTTTTGATTATTCTGAACATAAGAACATAAGTGACTCTTAAAAAGTAGTAGTACACAACATTTATGTTGCAAGTGTCCTGGGATGATGTAGGAAAAGAGGAAAGGAATCAATGAGTGTCGATCTTGTAACAAATCAAAAGGAACGATTTTACCAGGGCTGCATGTGATGGGTTAAAATCAAACAGAAAGAACAGAATAGTGAGAGAGGAGAGAAACCTTCTCCACCACTGCAAACAGCACTGCTAACAACCACTCATAAAACATTGCCAACAGGAAAAAGAGAAATACAGAGAAAGAAGAGAAGAGATGGGATATCATAAGGAGAGTCCACTGTTAGATTGACAGGCTCAACAGACAAGGCACATGTACTTCCGGCGTTCACCTGTCAATCAAACGGAGCCCAGAGGAGACAGAGCATTCAACAAGGCAGGCGCACACACACAAACACACACTCAGAGTATGATGTAACTACGTTTTTACATTTCATGAAGGAAATGTGAGTGGTGCTTGCTCATGCAAAAGTCACTGCTAAAATGTTAGGGTGTTGTGGGCATTACTAAGTGGTTGCCAGTGTGTTCAGGATAGTTACTGCTCAAATCTAATCTAAATATGGCTCCGGTCTCTTCTTTAATGTACACTCTTGTTCAATTGATCACACTATCCGTCAATAAGATTTTTTGGTAATACATTTCCTTGTTACACATGTTACATGTTGTTATTGTAGTAATAACTATAAATTATCATAGTTACATAATTATTAAATTATGCATAATTATATAATTATACATAATTACATGCAACTAACCCGAAAATCAAACCCTAATCCTAACTCTATAGTAAATAAATACATGTAGTTAATTATTATTACTCAGCACTTAAATACATAATTACCTTAAAATGAAGTGTAACCTATTTAAAAATAAATTAATTAATAGTTTTATTCAGCAAGGATGCATTAAATTGGTCAAAAGTGACAGTAAAGACATTTATAATGTTACAAAAGATTTCTGTTTCTATTTGAGCTTTTCTATCCATCAAATAATCCTGAAATTTTTGTATCACTGTTTTTACCAAAATATGAAGCAGCTCAACTGTTTTCAACATTGATAATAATCAGAAATGTTTCTTGAGCAGCAAATCATCATATTAGAGTGATTTCTGAAGTATCATGTGACACTGAAGACTGGAGGAATGATGCTGAAAATTCAGCTTTGATCACAGGAATAAATTACATTTTACTATATATTCACATAGAAAACAGCTGTTTTAAATTGTAATAATATTTCACATTATTACTGTTTTTAAAGTATTTTTGATCAAATAAATGCAGCCTTGGTGAGCAGAAGAGACATCTTTAAACATCAAGAAACAGCAAACCTTTGAACGGTGAGTAACTAATAATAATAATCTTCCCTAAAAAAAGGTGTGTTGCTGTGTGGGAGCATCTCAACGAATCCCACAGAAAACTCATCGTTCGCCCACTCGTTCCCTTCATGAGTCTTTTCATCACACAACCAAAAGAAAATATCAGTGCTGTCCTGAACTTTCACTGCACTATAGAGACTCATAGAGCTCTCCAGTCTCGCGTACAGAAGCCACACATTAACAACAGAAGAGAGCGAGGAACAGCAAGCATGAACTCCAGCGTAACAGAAGAAAGAGAGGGAATGGCACAGGGAGCCGTTCAGTCAGGTGACCCGAAGCGGAGTTAGTGCTGGTGAGTTAGCAGATCTGGATGACCCGTGAGCCGAGCATTACCGTCCTCTCTGGTTCTGACGCGGGTGCTGGCGCTCTCCGGGCCGGGCCCGACGTCAGTGTGAGCTTTCACCCACACCACATACTCCGTCCACTTCTCCAGCCCCTCCAGCTCGTAGCTGGACACATCGGCTGGGATGTCCTGGACCTCGTGGCGCTGCTGGTCCTCGCCAGACTCCGCCTGATAGGCCAGAGAGTATCTGACGATGTTGCCGTGACGACTGGCGGCCGGGGGAGCCGCCCAACTCACCTTGATGCTGGTGGAGCTGAGACTGATCAAGTGCACCTCCTGTGGGGGGGCGGACGGGGCTGGAAAGGGGTGCAGGAACACATGAGCTCGGGCTAACCGCATAAACACAGCCATGTGTCTTAAGAACTAGTCTGACCATCTCGCAGTTTACCAATAGTACTTTGGGGATTCAAATTAGACCAAGCTTCCTTATTTTGTAACTGAATTAAAAAAAAGTTATGACCAGTCTTAATGAAACATATTCGATGACTCACTTGTAAGATTAGTCTAAGCAGTTTGTGCAACTGGCCA
The DNA here is from genome assembly GCF_964197995.2 of Scardinius erythrophthalmus. Classification (NCBI taxonomy): domain Eukaryota; kingdom Metazoa; phylum Chordata; class Actinopteri; order Cypriniformes; family Leuciscidae; genus Scardinius; species Scardinius erythrophthalmus. Next base: position 40,237,852 of record NC_138232.1, read on the forward strand.
CTGGACAGTAAAGAAGATAAATGTCCTTTGCAGAACTTGAGTTTAAGAACCAAGTGTTCTTGAGATGGCTAATATAGTCCACACACACACACACACACACACACACACACACACACACACACACACACACACACACACACACACACACACACACACACACACACACACACACACACACACACACACACACACACACACACACACACACACACACACACACACACACACACACACACACACACACACACACACACACACACACACACACACACACACACACACACACACACACACACACACACACACACACACACACACACACACACACGTATCTGTGCACCATGAAACCTCATTTTGGAGGAAAATCATTTACTGTAAACACTACTGTTCAAATGTTTGGGGTTTCCTCATAAATATAAATATATGATTATGGTTTCCTCATAAATATATGAAGCAGCACAACTGTTTTCAACACTGATAATAATCATAAATGTTTCTTGAACAGCAAATCATCATATTACAGTTTTTTACAATCACTTTGCTACTATTTTCAGAACCTTGATGTCATTTTTCAAAACCCCTGACACAAAACTCAAAACGATTATCACTTGTAACACAGGCTGTCTAATGTTCAAAACATTGCATTGTGCATTCACATCTTTAAAGAAATCTTGCACTTGCACAATCATTGGTTCAAAAAACAAATTTACTGTGAAATACCATTGAAACATAACTATAGATCACACACACACAAGCAACCGATAGTTTCACTGTGTAATTGTTCGTACAATCATTAAATATTGTCGAACAAAATAGTCGATACAGGTTTCATTATGGCACTACATGTACAGTAAACACATGTAAAAGTACTGCAGTAGTAGAGATAATACTACAGTGGAATCATTGAACAAAGTTTGTAATATATTGATGCAAAACACTACAGTACAATCACAACATAGGTTTATTTGAATCAAAGCAAAAATACTGTAATTAGCTATAAAATAGAAAAGACTGTAAAACATCAAATGCAGTGTTCCTCAACTTGCTTGCTTGTACTGTAAGAAACAAAACAGGAGCGATTACTGTACTTCTACACTGTCATCAACTCTGTGTTGTGGATTTGGCCACAGGTTCTCATCTACATCACAATGGATGTTTTCATTGGCCAAAATATTAGGCTACATCCATGGATAGTGTAGTCTAATTGGTTCATGCTCCATGCTAATTGGTGACAATGAATATTGTTACAGTATCTTGAAACTCTCATGATTTACAGTAAACATGGAAGATTGTTTGTCTGTTTCCATACAACTATGCATTAAGAGTAATGCAATAGTTTCTTATCATTTTGAGCAGTTGTATCAATTGATAGTTAGATCAATGTAAGGAAATGAATAGACACTCATTTGAAATGTAATGTGTGAATTGCCTTTTGAAATAGTAGTACTTTGATGTTAAGTTGTGTCATATTGAACAGGTGATTTTTGTTGAATGAACAAATGATCTAAGTTTTATGTGTATTGTATCCAAGCAATTGAGAAAAGGGTTAGAGTTTTGAAAAATGTGCATTTTGATCATTGGTTGTGAGTTTTGTGTCTAGAGTTGTGAAAAATGACATCAAGGTTCTGAAAATAGTAACAAAGTGATTGTAAAAAACTGTAGAATGATTTCTGAAGGATCATGTGACACTGAAGACTGGAGTAATGATGCTGAAAATTCAGCTTTGATCACAGGAATAAATTACATTTTACAATATATAGTTAAACAGTTATTTTAAATTGTAATAATATTTCATAATATTACTGTTTTATCTTTCAAAACCTTTAAAAACATCAATGATCTTACTGACCACAAACTTTTGAATAGTAGTATTTATATGTCATCATAATATATATCATCTGTCAGCTGTCATTATCACTAATATTTTTTAAAGCTATTGATTTAATTAAAGTTGAAAAAAAGTGTAATATACACAAAGTTTAAAAAAACACACAATCTGGAGCCTGTTTGAAGTCCCGCTGGTTGAGATTTACTGCTTCACAAATGTCTGCACATATTTTACTCTAAAAACTGTGTTTTGGTGGTGAAAGCAGAGATTGATGGTTCACTTCTATTTTGTGTGTGTGTGTGTGTGTGTATGTGTGTAAGTATGCAAGAGATAACAGATACATTTTGTCTGACACACTGTCTTTGGCCAGACATGTAATTGATGTGATTGATGGCCTGTCAGATTTCTGAGATGCTGTATCGATTCATTTTTAAAATCACTTGAGTTCACAGAAAATCCCTGCCTATCCCATACTGAAAACATGGCAAACTAAACAATATACAGTAGGATTATTATTACACGGCTCTCTGGAATACTTGATTCTGATTGAATCAGCAGCAGACATAACATATTGGCTTTTCTGAAATGACAAAAGAGATGGTGTATGTTAACACAGTCTCACCCCCAAACGTCACATACTGACGCCTCTTGACCAAACGGCAATATACGACGAAAAGGGTACCCCTAAAACGTCCGTATGTGACTATTCGGGTTATGGGTAGGTTTAGGTATGCGTTAGGGTACCGCTAAGAGGCGCTGCTGGTGCGCTTATGTCTTCGTCACATATGGACGTTTTAGGGGTACCCTTTTCGTCGTATATTGCCGTTTGGTCAAGACGCGTCAGTACGTGACGTTTTGGGGTGAGACCGGGCTGTGTATGTATGTATCCAGCACTATGAAGATGTGATAAGTGTTTCGCTCCTGTGTTTTGTTCAGCAGAGCAGGCGGAAAATGGCTTCTGAGGAAAAAACTAAATAAAATAGGAGAAGGTTTGACTCCACACAGAAGACCAAGAGAGCCAAGTGTGAATCAAAGAAGATGGTCATCACCTGTGGAGAAAGGAAACCGGGAGAGAAAATAAAGAGAGAAAAGACAAAGACTAAGAAAGTGTGGGAAAAGGTATGAGAAATAGGTGAGAAAACAAGATTAAACTGGGAGAGACTGAGAAAAACAACAGAGACGAGAGAAACTGGACACATCTAAAATTCAAGAGGGAGTTGAGACGAAAAAATAGTGAGAAAAATAATAAATTCAAGGAAATGAGAAAATGAGCAAACGGTTTAAAAGAGAATGAAGTGTGAGGAACCGGAAAGAGAGAGTTTATTTCTCACCTGCAACAGAAAGTGTGAATGAAATACAACAGGAAGAGAGAAAAGTGAAGAAACAAAAAAGACAGCAGGGAGACAGTGAGAAAAAAGCAAGACAGCAAGAAATATTAAAAGGAGAAGATGGTAATGTGAGAGAGAGAAGTGAGAGGAAAGGTACAGTATATTAAGAGCTGTCAAACGTCAAACCCAGTCCGTTTGAAACCTTTTCATTTTTGACCAAATAAGCGACATAAAAGGGGTAACAAAAAAGGAAAAATTTTAAAGTCACCATAAAATGACAATTCTTATTTATAATGGAATATCGTAGTGTTTATTATTAATAATATATTTTTTTTAAATAATATAATATTTTTTTAATTATTAATAACTTAACATTAAGAAGCCATTTTACTCCGATTCACATCACAATAGGGAAGAAGGGACGACGGCAAGCACCAAAAAAGCATGATAAAGTGTATTATCGATATTGCAATGATACTCTCAGATGAGAATAACATTAAACTGAACTGAGCTGGATAATTACACCAACTTTGCTGAATATAATCAACGTTGAACTGACTTGAGCTCATTAATGACAATATTATCTTCTGTAGAGCTGCTTTAGAGCTGAAATTGAATTTCTTTCATAATTCATAATTTACAACATTAACTTGAAGCTGCTTTGAAACAATCTGTATTGTACAAAGCGCTTTATAAATAAATGTGACTAGACTGTGAACATTCTTCAAAACGTATCCTTTTGTGCTCCATATAAGCCTATGTAAAGTGTTTTACATTTTCATGTTGACCCATTGAAGTTGGGTCAGCATGCTTCCTTAGGAGACATTCACATATATCGTGTTTTTCTATTCCACAGCCCTTACTTTTCCATAGTTTTTCTATGTAAACATGTGGAAGACGGTTGTGTTTGACCATTGCACTCACGTCTTGTGTTTTTTGCAGCATCTCACGAATGACATGTTGTTTTTAGAAACGCATCTCGCAAGTTAAAAGTTCAACTTTTCAAAAATGCGTCTCTACCCTGTCCCCCCCCCCCCCCCTTTTACTGACCCGCCGCGTTCTGTGTGAACGGGCCCTATGTAGGCAGCTCACTAGGATCTGGCATAGAATTAGAGAGAGAGAGAAAGGGAGTGAGAGACAGAGGGATTTTGGAGTCTCGGCTCACAGGTCTTTGAGGACAGTGACTCAGAGACACTAGGACAAAAAAAAAAAAAGACGGAAAGAAAAAGCAAGTGTTTCTATGGGAACCAAGAACAAACCTTTCAAAGCTGACACGTCTAACAAATAGCTCTGAATACCAGGAGATCTCTGTGAGGAGCTGTCATAAATATATCAGCTTTAGTCCATATCTCTGGAGACGGAGGAAGATGAGGACAGAGATTAAGCTGTAGCGCCTGCGTCATTCTGACGCCTCAGTGTGTGTCACACTCCACAGTCACTGCAGCTCTACGCCGACCCTGAACCTGAAACTTTTGAGCTTTTGACACTCAAAAAACTGGTCTGATGCAGTTAAAATGTGTATGAAACGGACGCCAGCGCTGCTCTGCTCGGGAAAACACAGGGTCTTTTGTATGGCGGGAGCGCGAGATAAATAACATTGACAAGTAACATGTTAAAGGTGACATATTGTAATCTATACTTTTGTAATATTTAATTTTTCCCTCCCTGAAACCACTTATAATGTTACTCAAGGTCTCTTGAACCAAAAACAGTTATTTTTTTGTGCTTTTGAAGGTCAAATTTTTTGCATTTTGTTTGTAAACACATGCACTAAATGTTTTAATGTAATAATGTTTCATAAAAGCAAATGACATGGTGCTGGATAACAAAGCAAACATGAAAACATATTTGGGGTGGTTAAAAAGCGTACCTCATCTTTAGTCGAGTGACTGGTATTGAGCTGCTCAGAAATGGTCAAACTTTGAGATGGTTATAGTTTGAGTTCGGCACTTACTGGACTGGGCCGTGCGAGCTTCTGCAGGCTGTGTGTAAACCCCGAGCCCCATCTCAGAGCGCGCCGCCAGAGAGAACATGTAGAGTGTGTCTGGCTTCAGGCCTTCAACCGCATACGAGCCAGCGGGGTCAAAGGTGATGTGGTGCTGCCATGGATTAAAGATAAAGAGCGTGTGAGAACCACACATAGGCTATATGCTCAAATATATGTTGATTTCAAACATCAACAGGGCTCACCAGAAATCGCTTACTGCAATTTTTTGTGTCAATCCATTAAAGGCACACTATGCAAGATTTGTCCCTTAATATAACAGCTAGGTAAACGAACTTGTAGTATGGCGAATCAAAACCAGCAATGCAGGTTTGAGAGGTGGCGCCCTGACAGATCTCGTGAGAATCACAACTTGCTTTACGGCACGACGTCACATACATCAACAACATATGAAGCAGCCTCTATGGAAGCACACATTTCAGACGTGAATCATGGCAGAGTCGACGAAGAAAACACAGTCGGAAGAGTGCAGAGACGGCTCTGCGGGAGTGGTATTTAACGCTAAATACAAGCACTCCACAGCGACTCTAGGGGGCGCTGTTTGAGAAAAACAGAAACTGCATAGTGTGCCTTTAAAAAAAAAGAAAAAAGAAGGTAAAATCAATCTTAAAAAACGTAACTGACATTCAATTTATGTGTTCAAAATGACTGCATTTTATTATAGGGTACAGCAGATCACACAGTGTGCTCATAATGTATACTTTATATTGTACACTGTAATTCATCCAGGAATGATTTCCAGAATATTGGCATTCTGTGTACATACTGCAAACTGCAAAGATATTATTTTCAGCATGCTAGTAATGCCATTCTGAACCCACTGGAGCCAAACACACACAGATTCAGTGATATTAGCTGTGTTCTGCTTTGTACCTTGTTGTCAGAGTCGGCCTCCCAGTATGTGAGCTCATATTTGGTGATCTGATCCTGGACGGGCCACAGCCATGACAGCATGATTCGAGTGTCGAGCTCTGCCTCCGCTTCAAAACCAGTGGGCTGGGCCGGGACTGCAGTCAGAGATGAGGTTTGTCTTACCACACACTTAAATCACACAATACATTACACAGCTCTCTGAAATGCTTGATTGTGATTGGTGAATCAGGCATTCCAAGGTCAGATATTCCCCAGTAATGACCATTATCGATAGCAACGCTGTATCATGACCCTCATCCGGGTGTCTAAGGCCACGTCTCTCGTATCACACCGCTCTCTCTCGTTTCATTCAAACACAGCTGGTGCCATCTTGAGCCTCAGTTATCGACTGTATTTACTGTAAAATGAAACTAGAGGACTCCAGTATTATCAGTAGGCCTTATATTGTTGAAGTGTTCGTCTGGTTGCTAGAATGATTGTTTTGTACACTGTACTGGATTATAAGATTATAAATAGGTCAGATTTTAAAATGGTTTCTGCTCAAATCAATATTTCATCTCCCCGTCATTATTTGTGAGTATTAACTTATAAGACGGTACATTATTCCTTAAATTTCCATTTGATTGAACTTGTTCATTCCTCTAGGCTCAAAGCTGCTTGCTAGGAACTGTTTTGATTTGCGGATGCTTTGCGATTAGTGAGCTAATAAAATACTTTAACTTGAATATTTGTTGTGCCTAATTATTTACTTATGTGGCAAGCAGCCATGCAAAAAGTTTCAAATACAGAACCCTAGGGATCCTGACACAGTTTTAAAGAACACTTTATGCTAAAAAGGCTCTATATAATGAAAAATGTCTTAAATGATTGAATAATACATTCATGTTTCATGGGTTATTTACATTTACATTACATTTCTAGTGATAAAGTATGTTTACGGGCTGTTTAATTCATAAAATATAACAAAAATTAAAAACCAGTTTACCAGATTAATGAATTGAAACTAAATCCATAAAATGATGGAAGCCATTAAAAGGTTCTGTATATGTTATGCCTGACAGAACCCTTTTAAGGTTCGATATATATTATACCATATTGACTTTTGAAGCCATCTTTTGTAGTGTGTCTTCAAATGATCTTCATTTGGAGTCTTTTCTCAGCACACACTGATATCAATTCGACGATAAAGAAAATAAATAAATACAATGTATTATATAAGCACACATCTCACCTCCTTGCTGTGTTTTCACCTGCAGGGTGTCAGAAGGCGGGCCGTCTCCCACAGATGTGAACGCCAGCACGCGGAGCCCGTACGTGATGTCAGGCACCAGGCCGGAGATAGTGGTCAGGCTGCTGTCCTCTGTGTTGTGTTTCTGCCACGTGCTGATGGGGAAATGCAGATCAGATGTGTAGTACACTCGATATCCTCGTATCTGTCCGTTGGGCTCTTCGGGAGGTTCCCACTGCACCAGCATGGTCGTGGCGCTCAGCATCCGGGCCTGAACGCGCAGCGGAGGGGACGAGGGGGCCTGTTCGCTGGTGCGTGTCTCTACCGTCCCGCTGGGCGGCCCGCGCCCGATGTTATTGACCGCCATGACACGGAATTCGTACTCGGAGTAAGGACTCAACCCACCGATGCTGTAGCGTGTGGAAGCAACTCCGTCTACTTCCTGGAAACCGTTGTCCGAGACTTTGGCCCGGTACTGAATCACATAGTATGACACGGGTTCGGGGTTGCCGGAATCCCACGTTAGAGTTACACTGGTGGCGGTGGTTTCTGTGACGATCAGAGAGGTCGGGGGGCGGGGCAGAGCTGAGAAACATGAATAAACATATTTAGTTTCTTGACAATTTTGAATGCAAAAAGGCATAATGGAAAACAGAAAACATATAGAGTAGGACTGCAAATCTTTACTAAAAGTTTACTTCCAACACTGCTCCAACAAACTTACCCGTCATTTTTTCAATAAGCCTGAAGGAATTAATTAGCTGGATCAAGTGTGTTTTAATTAAGGTTGAAGCTAAACTCTGCAGGGATGTGGCCCTCCAAGAACTGAGCTTTGCACCCTGACTCAAAAAGGGCAGTGTGATGTGTTTTATTTAATTAATTAAGGTGAATTCAGGCCCAATATTTTAACAGCAAATTAGACCTTTATACCTTTTATATCACGAACACAACAGAAACACATACTTGTGTTTAATTAAGTAGCAGTATTTGCACCCAGAATAGATTTTCAATGGGATTTATATTTAAAATACAGTGTTCTGTTAATTAATGTACTTTTCTCAATCCACTATAAAATCCAATTATCCTCACAGTCCACACACATAGCTGTAAATAATTAACAATAATGAAAGATCCTAACACAATAAAGAATGCACTTTAAATATATAGTGCTTCACTGTTTCAATTTTATGTTAACTACGCACAACTATTAAAAATACTTTTTGGCAACTGAAATAAAGCTGTAAAAATGTAGTTAAATATTAATTTAATTAAAAAAATATTAGACAAATAACCTTAAACTTAAAAAAAAAGTGCTTTATTGCCTGGGTAATAAAGTACTAATATTACTAAAACCTAAATACTGTAAATATAAAGCTATATAAAATATAAAAAAAATCAAAAAGTAATAAAAATGACAAAAGCACAAAACTAAATTACTAAAAGTATAAAATTAAAAGCTAATTAAAAATATTAATAAATACTCAAATAAATAACACTGGTTCAAATAAACTGGTATCAAATGTTAGTTAACAGAAAAATCTAACTGTTCATTATGCAGGCATTTTTAGTCCTTGTATTTTAAATATCTTCTCAGTGTTTCTGCTACTAAACCACATGTTCTGACATGCTAACATATGCCAAATGAATGCAAATATTGGCCTATCTGTGACATTTCTCAGGGTAGATATGTGGTAATGACCTAGGGCCTCATTTATAACCGTTGCATACGCACAAAACAGGCCCTGAAAGAGGCGTACGCCACTTCCGACGCATAAGTTGTGATTTATAAAAACAAACTTGACGGGAAAATGTGCGCACCTGCACGCAAACTCTGACCCATGCGTACGAACGTTTTGGAGATGGAGCAGTTTGGCGACACCGATGGCGAGCTGGAGTTAAGTGTCTTTTTGGTCACTTTTAGACAGAAAATATAAAGAAAATTAAACAGAAAGTACAAATATAATTTCACTCACCAAGCCTGTCACTGAAGCAAATATCCATCCCTTCTTAAATGTCCGCGCCAGCGAGCGCGCTGGGCCGTTTCACGAGTTCACATCTACATATAATTAGTACAATAAGTTTATGCATATTTGGCGTGCTGTCCGGGGGGAGGGCTCCGAGCTCGGAGTTAGGCCCGAACCCAGAGTACTCCCCCCAGTTGGTAAGTGTAGATGGAACTGGAAGTGAGGAGATGGGGTGTAGGAGGGATGCTGACAAACTTTCAATGAACAGAGATAGGTCTGCTGTGAATTTATACTCTGTCATTGAGTTGATTACTGATTAATCTCCAGCTGTGCATAATTTGGTTAATTATCTGAACCTGCTCCTCCTGAACTTTGTTAATAAAACATAATTTAGTGAAACTGACGCAAATAACAGTTTAAATAAATAAAATAATTATTTAAACTATGTTTTACTTATGATATAAACATTTAGATTAAATATGACATTCAAATTAATGGAGTTAGACACTTAAGCATGAAATCATTACTGAGAAGTTACAACATTTTTTATATTCAATCAATAGAAATATTTGTTGTGGATGCGATTGTTTTTGAACACTTTTCCTGTGGCGTGCTGTGTTTAAATGTTTTAACCACAGAGATAATTGCTTATCATGATAATACCAGATTGTCTGAGAAAATAGTTTTGTGCAAATAATGCCCAAGGCCTATCTGTTTCCATTCAAATATAAATCAATTAAAAATACAATTCGGCCAGTGGAAAAGATTGAGAAAAACTTTCTCTGAAATGTATTTTACACTATTTGATTTATGTATTCAAAAACAAGGCAAAGATAGGCAACTACTTGATTTTTATTAATGTAATGTGTCTTGTACCGTTAAACGTTATCACGTCGATGAATAATCATATGCAAATGATACGCAGATGAGGATCTGCATAGTAAAACTAGGCGTTGTAAGCTCCATATATGGTTATTTCGGGGTGGAGACGCATGTGCGCACAATCTTCCGCTGACTGGGATTTATAAAGTGAGTTCTGCGCAGGTTCTGGCGTACGAACGCTTTTATAAGTCTAAATATTTTTGGCTTTCGGGCGCACGTACACTTTTAGTAAGGTTCCTACGCACAGTTTTATAAATGAGACCCCTGGCATTTTAGATGAATGTAGAAAAATGTGCTGTGTTAAACACTGTTCTTGTGATTGTTCTGTGTCTGTATCATAGACTAGATCGGTCAGCTCATCCTATTTCCACAGGCGAGTTGAAAAATGCCTGTATTGTCATAAAATAGCTTGTGAAATTGACTCTAAACAACTTTTGTGCAAAATGCAATTGGACAGCTGTCAGAATCCAAACAGATCACCTCGAATAAGCAGCAGCAGAGTGGAAAAGGACAGAAAAACACACCAAAACCTTTTTAGGAGGCTTAAAGCACCACAGCTGCTATAGCAAGAAATCCCAAAACACATGATATTAACCTCAGCTAACATGATAATGCAAGACGGCAGAGCAGAGCAGTGAGAAATACCCACTGTAATGCCAGATACACTCAAAACGCTTTAATCAATGCTAATGTAGTAACTCGACTCCATTTGCTCGAATCCAGCTCAAATTCTGCTACTCTAAATTCTTTACTTTCAACACCTCTCTAGATACACCGATAACAGTTTGCCGTTTCACCGACTAATGAAGAGCTCAGAAGAATCAGTACAGTATCACAGTACACTTTGTAAGAAGTCTTTTAGAGAGAGTTGTTTGGTGTTTGGAGTAGGGTGACCACGCGTCCCGCTTTGCGTTGAACCACACAGCATATTCACCCCTTGTCCCGCACGTCACATATTGAGAAAATGTCCCGCATTTTCATCAGTCTGTTGGTTTTTAATGATCATATTAAGAAAACGTGCATGCGCTCTTTTGCCTATTTAAGAAAGCATTTTATTTATTATTTTTGCTCCGTAGTTTTTCACCTTTATTTAACAGCGCTTCGTCAGAAGTACAAATACAACAGCCGTTTTTTAAATCCTATCCAATGGGTGAAAGGAAAGGAGTAAACACGGTCACTAGTTGGTTGTGACGGCTGTCAATCAAAATGTGGACCGGTGATTCGTTCCATGTGTTCACTGTCAGAAAACAAATGGATAATTCGATAAATCATTTTTTTAATTTAACAGAATTTATCATTTATCTTGTTGCCTGATGTGGTTGTTTTGATTCACATCCTTTCTAAAAATTTGAAAGTTTTTGGTTTAATATATTCTTAATATCAATGTCAATTATCTAATTTTATGTTGTTTTATATTTTATTTGTTCATTATTTTGTTGGATTTTAGTTGGACTTGGTCAGAACTGTTTCAAAAATAGTTATCTGCATGATGCCTCCTACATGACATGTAAAATAAAGACATGTTATGTTACATTGTGATGTAATGGTGTTTTCTGGAAGGGACTTGAGAACAAAGATTTTTTGTCAGCTGAAAGGCAGAATAGTTTTTTTATTAAGTTAGATAAACATTATATAACAGTTTCAGGTTATGTTTTTGTCCCACATTGTCCCACACAAACTTATAATCGTCCCACATTTGGTTTGTTTGATGGTGGTCACCCAAGTTTGGAGTGATTTACAGCAGTTTATGATGTAGCTATAGGGTGTTGCGAAGTGGTTTAGTTTCCTCTTTCTGGATTTCACAGAACAGTAGTACTGAGAGTGCGCTCTTTCAAATTTGGGACAATGAAACGTTTCAAATAGATTCATTATCACGCAACAGCCCTAAAATAATCCTTAATGATCATTGGGAGCGCAGAGATTTTGTTCACTCTGTCAAGGTGGAAAAAAGGAGGAGAGAGATCTCCTCATCACATTTCAGTTCTGATGAAACATTGATGAGGCGATTGCATGCGCTGTCTGTCTGGGTCGCTGGGAATCCCCATGAGTGTGTTATTGATGAGCATTTCAGGGCCCAGCATCCAATCGGATTAGAGCAGATTTGTTTATCACCGTCTAGATAATCACAGATAATCACAAACTTTAAGTACACAACTGATATCAATGCCAGCTGTATGGATCACTCGGGGACAAAGATTAAAAAAGGCTATTTATTTCTTTAAGTTAATGTTACCAAGCATGCTTCATTACTGCATTTGAGAAGAATTTTATGCAATATGACTAGTTTACTTGAAAATAAATGTTTAAAAAGCAAATTAAAATGTTTACTCCAATACATTTCTCATTTGTGTGGGTGCAAATGTGTAATGTATAATTGATTCGCAATTTAGCAAGGCTGGATTAAATTGATCAAAGTAATAACATTTATAACATTAGAAAAGATTTCTATTTCAATAAATACTTGTTATTTTGAACGTTATTCATCAAAGCATCCTGAAAAAATGTATCACTGTTTCCACAAAAATATTATGCAGAACTGTTGAGCATTTTAAAATATATTCATATACAAAACAGGGTGACACTTTAGTAATGGGTCCAATTCTCACTATTAACTCTCAACTACGACTTTTGCCTCAAACTCATAATTACTGCTTATTAATAGTTAGTAAGATAGTTGTTAAGTTTAGGTATTGGGTGGATTAAGGGATGTAGAATATGATCATGTAGAATAAGGCATTAATATGTTCTTTATAAGTACTAATAAACAGCCAATATCATAGTAATATGCATGACAATAAGTTAATAGTGAGAATTGGACCCTAAACTAAAGTGTTACCAAAAACAATTATTTAAATAATAAAAATATTTCACAATACTATACTTTTTTTTTTTACTGTATTTTTGATACAGCAGTAAATTTTGAACAGTAGTGTATCTTTAATCATATATGAGAACTATAGTCCTATTCGGACGGTAATCGTTTCTCAGGTCATAAGGTATTTTCCACATTTACAGGGGCTAGTCTGATGTTATTGCCGTCTGAATCAAGAATGTCTGTTTTTTTCCCATCACTCGTCTAAAAATCCACAGCGAATTACCTACTGTTTGTTTTTTCTACCTAGGTCGTGTGGTAATTTAACTGCCGTCTGAAACCATGTCTCTGAGTTCACAAGAAGAGATCACTGTTTAAATCCTTTTTGACCACTGCCGAGCACCGTACGGTTGCACTTCACTGTAATTTAGAAGCATTTTAAAGCTTTTATTACTGAAATGCTGGAAAGTATTTACAAGAACGATATTTCATCACCGCTCAAAGGAGAAAGAGAAGAAAAGCACGTAAACATTTGAAATGGGACGTTATTATGCCAGCAATTATATACACTAAAAATGTGAATAAGAGGCTGCATTAAATTATTTCAGCTAATTTCCGTATTTTTTAAATGACATCCATCATTCTGAGATAAAAGACAGAAAACCATTTTAACAATAGCGCATCTATCTTCCTATTTTTAAACAGGAGATTTAAATAATCACATGATAAATAGGATACCATTTTCCTAATATTAAAAGAAATATGAATTTATTATCCCAAGCATATGACATTTTATTTATAGCAGATAATCTTGCGACTGACCACGTGAGCTGGGTTCATACAATCACAAAACTCGAGAATAAATCTCCATCCGAATGCTTGAGTTTTATCACTGAGGTGCCATGCAAATTTATTTTCACGGACATCTATGCGAGAAACACTTACCACCCGAATAGAGCTGGTAAGTCCCGCCCATCCGTAAAACCCCACTGGACCTCTAGGTTGAAAAATAGTCAATGCAAGTGAATGGGAGAAAATAATTATTTTCTGGTCCCGTTTGAATTGTGCCATGAATGTGAACATACGTTGTCTGTGAATTTTTTATATAATTTTTCATGTTATGAGTTTAACAGTATATTGTATGATTCTTTGGCTAGCAGTTGTGGAAAAGACATAACGAGAAAGACTACATGTCGCCTATGTGACACATTTTCCCTCCACTTGTCAAATCACGGTGCTAATGCTGCGATAATCTATGGAGACAGATCGAGATGCCTGTGTGTTTTGTACCCAAAATGTCCATTCAACCATTCAAACCAAATGGGCTGTTCTTTCTTCAGATTACCGTCTGAAAGCAGCGAAGAGTTGTAGTCCACAAAGTGCTCTCACACAAAGTCTAACTGTATCAAACTTCTACCCGCTAAATTGTAGCATTCTTCACACAAAAAACTATATTAAAAATTCACAGACAACATATGTTCACATTCATGGCAAAATTCAAACGGGACCAGAAAATAATTATTTTCTCACATTCACTTGCATTGACGATTTTTCAACCTAGAGGTCCAGTGGGGTTAGCGGAACGTTTATAGGGCTTATTAAGCACGTTTCATACAAGTGCAAAGATGAAGTAGATCCAACCGTCTCTTACCTTTGACCATGATCTGAGCTGTGGTGTCGATCATGCCCAGGGAGGATATAGCCACACAGGTGTAGTTCGCCGACTGCCGGATGTTGGTGAGCTCCAGCACATTTCGGCCAATGGGCATCTCCTCCTCTTTGGTTAGCTCCTGTTCACCCCTCATCCACTTCACATAGGGCATGGGAGCGCCCACCGCCACGCAGGTGAGGTTCACACTGCCGCCCGGCATCACTTCGTGATTGGTGGGCGGGATTGAGAAACGTGGCGGAACTCGCCGTACTGTTGGAGGAGCGCAGATGATGTTAGAAGCAGAACGCAGATACAGGAGGGCATGGCTCTGGATATACACCATTGACCTCTAGGATATAAAGTCTTTATTTGGAAATGTGAGAGATATAATATATGAATTAGCTCTCTGACTGATTAATCTGAATGGACAAAAGCCAAACTAATTCAAGGGAAGAGCGGAGAGCCTTAATATTCTAAGCATTCATCAGATAAGAGTGTTTTTAACAGTAAATGCATCTCAAGGATTTTTTGGCTCTTTAGTCGAGTTTCCTTATATGTCTCATCAAATTTGATTTCTTTCAAAGTGCTGGCAAGCCATTTACTGTTATGTCACTAAATTAACTCTCTTTGCATCACAAATACACAGTAAAAATGCAGACAAAGAGCAACCTCAACCACAACTGGTCTCACTGAGGTGTGCAATGCTTTTTTTCTACATTGCCGGTCCCTGTCACACTATCTTGGACTGACAGACACTCAGGAGCTCAAAGAGACGCAGACAGGCGAATGTCACGTCTCAGATTTGAACTTTAGACTTTCTCATCAATGTGACTGATAGCTTAGCAGTGCAGCGCACATTTCCTTTATCGTTTCATAGATATAAAATGGGAAACAGACTCTGAAAAAGTCAGATTTCACTGAATTTTCAAAAAAATTCAGTCATTTATGAAGTTCTACATCTTCACTACCCCTTGCATATTTAATTATTAAATATTAAAGCTAATTTGATTATGCTGTCAGTCATCAATGAGACTGTCAGATCTGAGTTTTCCAAAATTCTGCATCAAATCAAAAAAGAAAATTATATTTATAGTTTGCAGACAAATCTTTTTTTTTTTTAAGATGTCTATTTTGAAAATTCTTGTTAAAAAAATATTTTCATATGCCACATTTGTGTATTTCAAAAATGGCATTACGAAGCTCAGAAGTAATACTGCAAACTTTTCTTTTTTTTTGCAACGAAATGCATCTCACTTGGATCAAGAACGGCATAAGTTGGCAGCAGAAGATTGTGACCCTTTACACACATTGAGTTGGTGTGCAGCCAAAGCCAAACCATCCTGTCCACTGAAGACACAGCAAACGCTCTGTGAATCTGCAGAGCTCCCATAAAAGAGCAGCATTTTCTGTAGACTTCATGGAAGAAGCCGTCTGAGAGAGTCCATGGAGAGATTGCTAATAAACCAATCTTTTATAATGTCTCTCCGCGTATAAAGTGGAATTGTTTGCAGATGGCAGCTGAGTTTAACAGGGAGCTCTGCGGCCAGACATCTGCTTATTTTCACGGACAAACAAGTCTCACTTCTGAGAGACTCCAACTCACTTCCAAATCTGAACATTACCTGTTAATTTCCTTGTCATTACCTTCACATTTCCAGACACAGGAAATTATTGCGGATAACTGAGGAAAGTGTGAGGCTACAGGATAACAAATGCTCAGTGTTTATTTGACTTGAATGCAATTACTGGAAAGTAGAGAACTAGCTACCACCCAAACTCCAAAAATATACTCAAGATGTCTCTTTTTCACACACACACACACACACACACACACACACACACACACACACACACACACACACACACACACACACACACACACACACACACACACACACACACACACACACACACACACACACACACACACACACACACACACACACACACACACACACACACACACACACACACACACACACACACTAAATGGTTTATAAGAGTAGTGTTCATTTTCTGCATTATCAGGTGAGATTTAACTGTGTGCATCTAGAGCGGCTTCTTGGCCATGTGTTATACAAGAAAATAAGCAAACTCACACTACCCAGAACACCAAACCAGGTTATATGTGACAAATCTGTCCTTGCTGAAAGTAAAATAATATGTGCCGTAAGAAATAAAACCTCAAAGCCAATCAAATGTGTACAAGACTTTAAACCAATGAGATTCCACTGTACACAAACAAAAATGAAAACCGACGAACTGACAAACATCTCCTATGATTGTGGCTAGTTAAGACAAAAAAGCGTTTGGTTATGACTCTTTGTTTCTTTTCTGTGTGTGTGTAATTTGAACATATTGCTGTGGTTCAGGTACAGTAAATCAATATTTATTGCAAAATTTATTGACTCAAGTCAGGTAAACACTGAGCAAATTGTGCTTATGGGGTCTGCTCTGTACTGGACATGGCCAGGGGTGGCCGTAATAATCGTCATCTTTGAGAGATGAGTGCAGAGTTTGGACTTTTGAGATTGAGTTAAGTTTGTTAGTTGGGCGAAAATGCCTGCAGGTGTAATAGTGTAAGAGAGACATCACATTAATCCACGTTAGTCACTGTACATAGAGAGGATGATGTTACCCATGGACATGAGGGATGGTCACGACATGATGGCAAGAGTTTCTCTCAGTTAGAGGTTGTTAAGAAAGTTTGAGAAGTCTTTGCGGGCTAGTAAAACAGACCGGCGTGAGCGATGCCAGTGGCCGCGGTGAGGTTAGAGAATGGGCTGAACTGACATTAGTGACTGATCTCGTGAGAAGTATTGCTGGGAGGGATAACAGAGCAATGAAAGCTTGCAGTTAGACATGCAGACATACAGTACATGCAATTTTAGGTGAAGAGAGAGCGAGAGAGAGAAAGAGCATTGTTTTAATGGAGAGGTGTTTGCAGGAGAGGGAGGTAACTGGGCTTTATTCAATGCACAAGCAATTTCACAGGCGCACACACACACACACACACACACACACACACACACACACATGCACACACACAATCCAAAGCACATCAATGGCCATGCACGCATGAAGCAAAAAAGCACAAATCAGCGATAGTCAAGAGAGCATGCATGTGTGACCTATAGAATAAAACACCAATAAATAAATAAATAAATAAAAAATCCAAATGAATGCATCAAAGAATGAACAAAATACTGCAAAGAATCCAATTTTATAGCTTTGTCTGATCAATAGAAGAAAAAAACAAAACAACATGATTGGATAACTCTCTGTAACAAGCTGTGATCAGAGAGGGATTCCACAACAGGCAAACTCCTGATCCTGCCAATGTTTCTGCCGTCAGGGATAGACATCACTACATTTGAACCATTTTCTGGACTGTCAACTTGTTGCAAATCTTCTGGTCTGAGGTGGATTAGTAGAATCAGTCTCCAATCAGCATCAAAGCTGTGCTTTACAGACTCAATCAACTCAAAATAAAAGTCCTATACAAATACTGGAGAATGAACAAGCCAAACAAAACGAAGCAAAAAAAAAAAAAAAAAAAAAAAAAAACCACGTGAAGTCAGGGTCCAAAATGAACACTCACTGAATGTGAATTGAGAGTCATTTCTGTTCAACCACCATGGCTGGCTTTATTAGGTACTACAACATATACTGATATAAGTGCATCTACAAAAAAATAAAAATACATAAATAAACTATATATATATATATATATATATATATATATATATATATATATTCATTTGCTATCTCATACATATGGCATCTTCTGCTGTCTCATGTAGACAGATATGCCAATGTAATTAACAAGAGAGTTTAAAACTAAGACTACGGCGATTATTTATGTTGGCATATCTTATTTGTGCTCTGCAGAAGCCAATGAGAGAGACTGCGCTGAAGATATCTCACCCAAGGCCACATAAAGTGAAGAATGCGTTAAGACATGAAGACCTGTAGAGATCATTATCATAGAGATCGGAGTGACCTAGAAACGGCTGCCAGAAACCTGGGACACATTAACCCAACCAGAACCTCCTTATCAAGAACAATTGGTGGCTATATGGTTATTTGAATGTTCTTGATGTTATATTAGGCTCTTCAAATGAGTGTTCTGGTTTCTGGACTTTTGTAGCACATGACTTCCCTGAGAAGGGGAACGAGACACTGCGTCCTATTAGAGGACACTATGAGTGCGAGTTCCCATTCAAAAGGAAAGCTCATTTGTCAATGTCTTTCAATGTTCTTGTCTAAATGAAACAGCTTGTTTCTGTGATTATGTACAGAATGCCCTGGTTCAACCACTTCGGGATTTTGTAAGGATAATGACTCTCTTTTTAACAAACAACTGGAGAGGAAAATATCTTTTGCTTTCCGCATTCTTACTTGCTGACTGTTTGTATTGTTCTCCACATCGGGAGTCCTCACCAAATGGCTGATTCCAAAACAAACAATGAAAGCTGCTTTAGCCAGCTTAAATACTTGAGAGCTCAAAAGGCTTTGTGGCAGTTCGCTGGCGTAACTCCTCTGAAGAAGGAGCAGAGGAATTGCTGCCATCTTTGAAATTTGAACTGGTTTATAAACAGGTCTGATCCGCTAAGCTAAGGGTGAAATCCTCTGATTGTTCTTTGACCTCTGAGTTCAAGCGTTGAACAACAGCAAATCACCCTGTTCATTTAGAAAGAATGATGCTGCTATCCTCTGTTTCCGCAAACAAGACCAGACTACGCTGCACAAAATGTCTACTTTTCATGCGCGTGCACAGAAGAAAAACTTCTGTAAACAAGTACATAAAAATACTTAATACGAGCCAAATAACTGGAAGAAATCCACATGACTCAAAGGGTGTTTTCACACTTCAACTGTTCCCATCTTTTGCGATGCAACGACCGCATCGACACAAAGCGTCATTCTGTGCATGTTAAGTTTTAGTAGTTAAAACCAAAGAAAGAAATACACAAGTACAAATGTAAAGTAAAGAGTCATTGCTATAGTGATAAACTTTTGCCACTAGTACTCAGCTGTACTGCTGTTAAAAGCCAAAAAAAAAAAAAAAAAAAAATACGAAGCAAATCAACAGCATCAAAAAAAAAATCTGACTTCATTTAAAAAACAGCCAGATGAATATTTTGCACGGACCTTAGCATAATTTGCATTTGGCAGAAAACAAAAGCATGGCTGAAAAACTAAACAAAAGATTGGTTTGGAGCCAAAAACCACAATGCATCGATCTCAGGTTCAGACCGAGCAATCGAAGTGTGAAAACAGCCTAAAAGATCCCTGAAGTTGCTCTAGGGCTTTTTACAAATGTCTGAAAACAACAAAACATCCACAGTTCTGACACATGCAACGCAAAGAAGAAGAGCAGGCTGAAATGTGAGGCAGCCAGCAGCATGCATGGGTTTGTAAGGGAGAGGGCAGTGTCACAGATTCAGAGCTCCAGAGAGACTGGCACACGGCGGGACAGGAGCTGCCAGCAGGGGGACACACGCCTCCCATCCGCCGACCCTCTGCGTAGGAGGAGAGATAGTGAAAAGAACGCACCTTCCCGCTGGTCTGAGAGTGAGGAGTGGATTGATTTTGGATGGCAGGGTGCGATGAAGATGGAGGAAGGGAAACAAAAGAGAAGAGAGCAGGAGGAAGACAAGGAGAAACAGAGAGAGTAAAACAGGCAAATATTCCGCTTATCCACAAAAGAGAGATGAGAACATGGAGACGACAACAGCACCAAAACACACTCGTGCATCCATTCATTTCTAGATTTCTTGTACTATAAATCAAGGTGTATTTTATGACAGATTATGCATAACACACAGGTCATATTTGAATGCCGATGCATTGCAAGCGTATACTTAACATGCATTACTGTGGTGGTAACTAACCTTAGTGACAAATATAAGTACTATAGACTAACCCAAACCCTACAGGAAAACATTTAGCATTTTTAGAATAAAAAAAAAACAACAACATTATGATATGAATTGTATTACGTACACCTGTGTGCACACAAAATTAATCAAGTAACATATAGTATCTGCAATCTCTTTCAACTGCAATTTTTTTTTCTTACTTTGAATTTTTGTCTTGTTTTTCATCACAATTATCTAAAAATTCTTAGATAAAGACATATTTACTTGAGAAGCAAAATGACTGAAGTCTTGCTCTCTGAAAAATGTACTAAATATACATTTAAGTGAGTTTATGCTTAAAAAAGCACATTTCCGCCAGTGGAGTCAGAAAAATAAACCTTT
Organism: Scardinius erythrophthalmus; assembly: GCF_964197995.2. Classification (NCBI taxonomy): domain Eukaryota; kingdom Metazoa; phylum Chordata; class Actinopteri; order Cypriniformes; family Leuciscidae; genus Scardinius; species Scardinius erythrophthalmus. Next base: position 40,258,689 of record NC_138232.1, read on the forward strand.
CCCTTAGTTTTTATCTGGTATAGTGTGTCATAGTGGACAATAATCAATGCCGCTTTACGACGTCCTGACAGAAAGACTGGCATGTTTAATGGGTTTTGGTCCTCCACACAGTGACTATCGGAGCACTCAAAATAATTATGCAGTCTAAAGACTCAGTATAATTTTAATCCTTTTTTTTTTTTTTTTTTTTTCAGAAGTCATTTTGCTTCTCAAGTAAATGCATCTAGATTTAAGAATGCTTAAATATTTGCCCTGGAAACCAAGACAAAAATACTGAGTAAGAAAATCTTTTTTTTTTTGTATTGTTCTGCCTAAACCTCCCAATTTACTAAGGCACAAACACACACACACAAACAAATAAACAAACACAGAAGAAGCATGATGCAGGACCCTCAACAGTGCTTGAGTGTCTCAGTGTGATAAGGCACATGGGAATGAGAGTGAATACACACACATCTTTCACATGAAAGGATAAGCAATTATGGAATGATCACTCTCATATACAGTGATAAAGGTGTAAACACCTACTCACTGCAGTTGAAACCAAAGAAAAAAGACAGAGAGAAATAAGAGTAAAAGAGAGACGGGGAGGAAGCACACTAAACAAACACACACAGGCCCACACACAGCGTTCAGAAGAGATCTGTTATGTAAGTGTGTGTCAGTGAACTTTACACACCTGTAGAGAGACTCTAGATTAGACTATAAACAAGAACAAAACCACATCACAACATACAGAAAATATCCTCATTAGTAGAGCTAGGTGATATATTTAATATTTACAATATATGCAATATTTTTTTGTTGGCAATATGAAGTTGGCTTTGCACCTGCTGCTTGATTATCCAGACACATCTGAGGTCTAAATGAGAGATTCTAGTAAAATATCCTTCAAGAAGTTTTAATAGCATTACTCATTTAATCTTAGTCTCAAAAACAATTTTGGAGTTGGAAAGTGAATCAGTTCTTTCAAATTGTTCATTTCAATGAATATATTCAATGATTCATTAGACCAAAATGTTAATTGAAGTGCCTGTGTGGCAATTTATATGCTTTAATTTTTATTACATTTTTGTAAAAATATATACCTAGGCCAATACTGTTTACTGTGCATTACTATTTATAATAAAAAATCTAATAAAAATAAAAATACATAAATAAAACTGATGAAATATTCTTCTCATTTATTTAGTGAAAACCCATGTGATTTATTTTTATTTTTACTTCAACATTTTTACTGTACTTTACTTATTGTTTTATGCATTTTAATTTACTTGCAATGACTCTATGATGAACTGATGATTCCTCTCAATGAATGACAAAATATTGCATATATTTTTTATGGGCTATATCATCCAGCCCTACTCATTAATTATAGAATAACAATGCAGGATAAACACATATACACACAGTTGAAGACATCAATAATAAATCCTTGAATAGAAAAGCAATAAATGTATGATACTACCATTGAAAAATTCATGGACTAACAAAATGAAAACATCTCTCTCTCTCTCTCTCTCTCACCATAAAGCATTAGATACTCAAACATATATATTAAATGTCATTCATCAAATGGCACGTCCTGAGAGTGTGTGGACTGTGTAAAGATCAAAGGGCTCTGGAGAGAATTCACATGATATGATCTTCACGATGCATCATTTATTAGTTTCTCTCTGATTGGTCGAGGGCTTGAGGAAGAAGACTAGGAAAATTTATGGACAAAGATTTCTCATTTCCCCTGCTTTCATATCGAACATGTGCGCACACACACACACACACACACACACACACACACACACACACACACACACACACACACACACACACACACACACACACACACACACACACACACACACACACAATCAAAGAGCAACGTATCCCCATATATTTAAAGGTCTGAAGTTGAAGTGGTCTTTAACTTGCCAGGCAAAAGTGGGAGTTAAATAAAAGGTTTTTCTTTGAAACAAGGTTTTAGCGGCCTCTGAATCTGCTGTAATTGATCCCGACATTAATGAGGGAATTTCCACAATGGGATTCTCCAATCTGGCTTGCAAGTCTCAACATGGTCCTTTCTTTGATGTCCTGAAAACACTTACACCATTTCCAACCTTCATGACCAGCAACATTAAAGGGTTCTTTACGTAATTTAATATTCTTTACTATATACTAACATTTTTCTGCACTTGTCCCCGAAGTGTAAAAATGTAATATTAACTTTAACCTCTCTCTGACTTTAATTAAATAGGCTGTTTTTTCTATTGTACCTGTAATATGTATAATAATAATATTACATAAAGTTATAATAAAGTTCAAAATAATAAAGAAAAATATATTTTATTTTATATTTTAATAGTATTTTATTATAAGTCATAATATGTCTTTTCTGACGGAAGGCTGACCTCTTCACAACTAACACTTGTTGTGGTCTGCACATTTTACTGCACAGTTCTGCAAAAATCAATTTAATACTCAACAAATGTTGCAAAGATAACTAATGGACAGAAATTATGAAAATATAATCATTGTAATGTCATAAACAGTTTTCAGCTATCAACTATAATCAACTTGAATATAAAAGCTCTTAAAAATTACATTAATCGTAAAGATAAGCTTATAATTTCATAGTAAAGGCTTAAAACCAATAAACAAACCGATGCAAAGATTTGCTCAAAATTGCCTTTGTGGCAATTTTACTGTATATAGATGTTTTAGTAACATATACTAGACAAATACTGTTACCTATGCATTAATATATAGAATCAATAAAATAAACTAAATAAATAAAAATGATTAAATATTCTTCTCCCTCATTGAGTGAAAATCTGTGTGGAAAACATTTCTTGATTATTAAAAATCGGAAAACAATGGAGAAGTTCTCCGCTGCAGAACCATGTTTCTATTAAGACAAATGGGTGATTAAAGAGAAATGTGAGTTTTCGAGCGACAGGTCCTGTTCTGGCCGTGGTAAAGCCTGTATGGAGAGCAGATCGAGGTGAAACGGGGCGGGGTTTTGGGTTTGGTTGAAGATCTTACCTCTGACGTAGAGGTTGGCAGGAGCGGAGTAGCGTGTTCCTGCGCTGTTCACCGCCACACACTCATACTTGCCCTGGTCCGACTCCTCGCTGTTCTCGATCTGCAGTGCCCCTGCAAACACAACATAAGCAATCACAAACCAGACAGAAATGCGCTTGCACACACTCACAAACAATCGAAACTTCCATCGCTTTAAACCAGGGTGGCCCGAGGAGAAGAACATTTTTTCTACACACTTCATTGACTAGCACTCGGCTGGCATATGACCTTTCTTGTCTCTCTAAATACTGAAAGAGCAACATCTTTCACTCCATAATTCAATAAATCTAAAGCAAACTGGGTTATTTATTCATTGTGGCAAGTAAAAACACCTGCAGGCTACGCCAGCTATAACCGTCACTGTACATAAACTCTGCTATTCTGCTAGCCGAGGCAAAGCTGTGCTTTTAGAGAATCGATCTATTAAGACATAATACAGCCGCTGCAATTACTGTCAATACTGTACATTCTCAGTGCATCCAAACAAAAGAAAAAACTAAAACTAAAAGCTTAAAAGTATTTTTTTCTGCCAACAGCATCATGACAGATACAGTACAGTTCTCATACAGCCACTTACCTGGCTTCAGCATTCTGTTCATCTTAATAACACAAACACTCACACAAACATTTCATTGACATTTTGTTCTGACAAAATAAGGAAATAATTCGCTCATTAGGTTTTTTAGTATGGCGGTGCTGTTTGTTTGCGTGATGTGACATACATCATGCAATCTGTGGAGGATGGAGGCACACCGAGAAAACTAAAGATGTCGTCAGTGTATTTCAGAAGTAGTCCTGAAATGCATTATGGGATGGGTTTAAACGTGTGCATTAACAATAGAAACATAATCCAAAGACTGTGAGTGTATGAGACCTCATTACGATACTGAGCATTAACCTCGCTCCAAGAGTTCATTATACAAACAAATGACCCTTACAGCACACATAAACACACACACATTAGATCTGTTCCAAACCCCACTGAGCCGCCTCGCTGTCGAAAGGCCCGTTCACACCAAAGACAATAACTATAATGATAATGATATAGTTTAAAATCATTTTAAATGTAAAAGAATAGCAGAGTCTTTACCACAACTAATGTTAAAGGCACAGAGAAATTATATTGTTGGAATTGTTTTTTTTTTCCAATGATAAAAACATTGACAGCCAATCAGAATACACCAGACTTTAAAGAGCTCAAACATTTAAAGTGGCAGCGTGCACTCAGAACGATATCGTCTGCTGATGAGGACGCTAATATAGTAATTATTATGGTCATCGTTCTTGGTGTGAACGGCCTAATGTCTATTTACTGGAAACTTAATCTATATAGACAAAAAACTATTACAAATTAAAAAACAAAAATTAAAATGAAAACAGAAAATATTAACAAAAACTATAATAGTATATCATTATACTAAAATAAGACTGGCATCAACGCATTCCTGACTATAGCTCAAACAGTAAAGCATTGCGCTAGCAACACCAGGTCATGGGTTTGATTCCCATGGAATGAATGAACTGGTAAAATGTATAGCTTTAACTATGTAAAACTACATTTCCTATTATTGTCTGTAGCAGCAGGAGAATAATAAAACACACGGATAAAGCATCAATGACAGACTTAATGCATGTCCTTTGCTGTTCATTTTGTTTTAATTTAGTTTTTTTTGGTCACACTTTAAATTAGTTTAAATTCTCACAATTAACTAACTATTAACTACGACTTTTGCCTCAATAAACTCATAATTACTGCTTATTAATAGTTAGTAAAGTAGTTGTTAAGTTTAGGTATTGGGTGGATTATGGGATGTAGAATATGATCATGCAGAATAAGGCATTAATACGTGCTTTATCAGTACTGATAAACCTAGTAATATGCATGCTAATAAGCAACTAGTTAATAGTGAGAAGTGGACCCTAAACTAAAGTGTTACTCTTTCCTTTTTCTGATCACATTATATTTTTGATTTCCAAACTTATAGTAACTTCCCAGGAGTGAGAAGTTTTTATTAATACTTTGCAATATGTGATGTTGCATTTGATCAAAATTAGGTATCTTTTAATTTAGCTTTTAATTTTCTGTTTGCAATAGCCTTCACATTATGCCTATGGTACTTACAAATGCAGCTCAACAGCGTCTGGAACAGAGCTACTGTCTCTTTCTCTAGTCGTCTGGAAAGAAGGCTTTTCTATCACTTATTACACTTGAAACGCTAGTATCCGACTGATGTTGAAAGATGTCATGCTGGCCTCTCTCAGTCTAATCTCACTTTCTCGCCCTGACATTCCTTCTGAAGAGTTCGGCTCAGAGTTACAGTCAAATTTTGAATTTCTTTCTTTCTTTCTTCTTTTTTATACATCAGTTCTGTCATGTCAACGGGGAGCTTTTCTATCACTCAGTTTGGACATTCTGGATTCTCCTGCTAAAAGCCGGGAGATGAGAGGCACTTGGTTAATACAAACTGTCATAATGACATTAAGTTTTTCTGCTGTGGGGAATGAGATGATGTCAAGGTATCTCACAATTTCTCAAACCGCACTGCAGCTCTGCTGACTTATTGATCAGACAGACTGCCAGTCATCAGAACAGGCCTTTATCTCTGAATAAAGTTCAGACGAAAATGACATTAAAATAATGTCACAATACATAATTCTTATAGTAGCTAAAACAGATTTCATTTTTTTTTTTTTATGCAAAATGTAATATCTTCCACAGATTTGGTGAAATATGACGAGTATGCGCTTGACAGGTGAGATTCACCCATGTAGATGTTAACTGGATGCATCTTAGTAGAGAAAACAACTGCATGTTTTCTGGTGGTTTGGTATAGCTGTCTTTAAACACAGTATATTCTTTTCAATTAGGCTGAATCAGACGTTCATTAGTGAGACAGACGAGCAGAGGTTCATGCACAGAGACGAGGCCGGATTGAAGACGAGGAGGAGGAAGACAAAGAGAGAAAGACTCCAGAATGAGGACAGGGTGATGGAGGGGGGACACTTTGAGGTGAAAACGAAATCGAAAGATGACGCATTTGGATATTTTCTGTTTTCAGCATTCTTACCTCTGATTGGTGTACCACCTGGTGAGGTAATATGAATGCAAATAAGATTAAAGAGAACTGTTAGTGTGAAAGAGAGCAAGAGCTAGAGAGAGAAGAGGAGAGAAAGATGAACAGGAGAATTTCTTATTTAAAAAGCGGCATGTACAGTCTTTCCAGAAGATGTTTGGCTCTTCTGTTCTCAGTGTGTGTTCAGTCACATTACGTATAGTTTACATTTGCTGCTTTAGGGCAGAAACATACTCTATGCAAGCACACAAAAGAGCGCTGTACTGTTGTACACGTTCTTGAGTTACTCCTCCAGGACTCAAGGGAGTTACTGTGCTGTGCAATCAAAAAAGATGTTATTATTCAGATAGCTGACTATACACATGGTGAAAGTTCAATTGGTTTAAACTAAAAAACATGACAGAAAACTGTCCATAGAAGAAGAGTTTACACTAATATCTGCAATAGCGCCCCATATGAAGCTGCATTTTGACATATTTTCAAGCACCATGTGTGAAATTAAGCTTGATTAGCTAAAAGTCTCTGAGTTAATGTACTTGTGTAGAGTATGTTTTGGCCTTTAAATGACTCATTCTTGTGACGGCTGAGTAATAATTTCAACTCTCTCTGCACAAGGGTCTTCAGCTATTTTTTACAGTGATGCACATTCTACCTCCAGCACAACTTTGGCCTTTGGATCCGACAGCAGCTGTGCTAAATAAATACAGTTGTCTGATGCAACACAGAAGAAAACCTTTTTTTTTTTTTTTTTTTTTTTTGTGCAAAGTAAGAGTTCAATCTCAATGCATTGACCGACCCTTGAGAGTCTTATTATTTTGATAAAGTGACTTTTTTAACTTTGAAAAAAGCATTGTCTGTTGACTATGATGCAGATTCTTGCCAATCGGGATCATAAGTCAACCACTCCACCATGTGAAAACAGTTCAGATTCGGGAGGGGGGTCAGAGACACGAGGAAGCCCCTGTAAACTGTGTGGATTGTGGTCCAAAACCATCAGCAGTTTACAGAGAGCCTGGCGTACACTGGGACCCTCAGAAAGCCCAGGAATGATGTTTGGGCAGAGTCTGCAGTGTAGCGTGAGCATAATGAAGAATAGTAGGACTTTACTATATCTTCACTATGGCTAGAGGGAGAAAACTCAAGTATGTGTTAATGTTTCCCCTTAAAGAGCAGTTGGAAGTTAGAGTTCTCTATTCGCCGGCAGTCGAGAGACAGTCGCTATCAATCCTGGCTGTATTTAAGACTTTAAACAGCAGCTAAGCTGGACATCCATTATCTTACTGAGGAGAAATCAATTATCAGCCTGACACATCTCTGTTCATAAAGATCTGCACACCAATCATCATAAATCACCTCTGCCTGAGAGCTTAGAGCACAAATCGGTAACAAATGTCTAGGGGATTTTCATCTTTTCATCATCTGCAAGGGAAAAATGTTTCAACTGCTAATAAAAGTAATTGCAAAATTTAAGAAGATGCTAAATTTGAAGCATCATGTGTGTCCGTGGCTCAAATGATGCTGGAAATTAATACTTACGGTTAGGGGTTTGCTTGAACAATGGACTATTTTGACAGACTGTGATATAGATTTTTATTTTTTCATTGTTTTTATTACCTTGGCATTAAAGGAGAACTCCGGTCAATTTTAACATTGAGCTCATTTTTTTGTACATTTGGAGTGCTGTCAATACAGAGAACAACGACAAAAATCGGTGTTGCCTACACCGAGTTATTCTATTTTTAAAATTTGCACCCTGTTGACTTCAATAGGGCAAGTACTAAACCTGCTTTTAGGCTCTTAACATCCTTGATGTGTCATTACAAGTGCACAGAAAATGTGAGTGATTCCTTCTGAGTGAACACGAGTGGATCTGACTGCAGTAGATGTAAAATATATGTATAAAAATGATGTTATTTAAGCCAGCGCAAATACCTGTTTACATCCTGTTTTTCGGTTGAAGTCCAAAGTAGTCGATTGCCGAGTTCACGCGCGTGATAAACCTATGCGCTTGAACTCGGCAATCGACTACTTTGGACTTCAACCGAAAAACAGGATGTAAACAGGTATTTGCGCTGGCTTAAATACCATCATTTTTATACATATATTTTACATCTACTGCAGTCAGATCCACTCGTGTTCACTCAGAAGGAATCACTCACATTTTCTGTGCACTTGTAATGACACATCAAGGATGTTAAGAGCCTAAAAGCAGGTTTAGTACTTGCCCCATTGAAGTCAACAGGGTGCAAATTTTAAAAATAGAATAACTCGGTGTAGGCAACACCGATTTTTGTAGTTGTTCTCTGTATTATAGGCACTCCAAATGTACAATAAAATGAGCTCAATGTTAAAATTGACCGGAGTTCTCCTTTAAATTACAGAAAACTACACTGAAAAATTTGGTGTAGAAACAATGTTTAAAGTTGTAGAAATGCTAATGCATGGATTTGTATTTAGCTATAGGAGAAAATAGGGATGCAAAAATTATATTTTTGTTGGTTTTCGTTCACCACCAGAGAATTTGGCCTAACTTTGACTAAGAATCCTGGAAATGTGAAAAGGGTCCATGTTTAACTACACTAATATCTGAATGTCCTTCGGCTCACATGTGTAAGAGGCTCGACTCCTGACATATAGTCCACTTGTGAGTGTTTACATTGAGAGTAGCAGCATTACAATCCTAAAACACTCTCACCCTCTCTTTCCCATCTCTCTTTATCAGATTCTGCCACGAGTCTGCATTGTAAACAGATTGTTGATTGATGTCCAGGAGAGAATCACCTGCTTTGGCAGGGTTGGTGGTAATTACTCGTACACAATGACATGTTCCAGTGAGATTAAGTTTCCGTTTGAAGAGCTAAGTATTGAATTATGCGTGCTTTTCCTATTTGTTCCTAGCGTTCTGTAAAAGGTCACGAACTGAAAAATTGTTTCATTAGCATTCGTTAATGGAAAAAGGCCTTCAAACTAATGGCTGGAGAGCAAAGCTAATCTCAGGATCAAATAATGGACTGTATCCAAACAAATAAATTATGTGATTGTCTGGTAGCTGCAAGATGGATTGGCCAAATGGGAATAATGTGACAAATACAGAGCTGTTTGACGATTGACGCAGGAAACTATTGTTGACAGGGGCCGACTATTCTAATCAAAACAAATCACTGTGCTGTCATGTTAATCATGTTTGTGTGTCCTAACCGGAGGGTTATGTGAATAATAACTGTGAGCCAGTCTGTCTTCCTGTTTGTTTCTGTTTACTTTAAGACATGAAATGAAACTGGAGGCTCATTTCATCCGAAATGTCACTTGTCATACAGATGCACTGCTATAAAGCACAATAGTAGGATTCCAGAAGTAAAAATCCCATTCATTCCCTCCACAGAGATTTGGCGAATGTAAACCTTTCCAGACAGACCTATGAGTTTTGAGGTTGTTAAGTGTTTAATTGACAAATCGCAGTGAAGAATTACACTACCTTGAATATTTTGCAATAAATGTCAAGCATGGGTTATCTTATACTTCCATTATATATGTTTATTAATCCTTAAACTTACACAAGCATTCAAAAGTTTAGAGTCGGGTATTGAAAGAAGTCTCTTCTGCTCACCAAGGCTGCATTCATTAGACAAAAAAAAAATACAGTCAAAACAGTAAAATTTTGAAAAAAATAACTTAAAATATTTAAAATAAGAAGTCTCTTCTGCTCACCAAGGCTGCATTCATTAGACAAAAAAATACAGTCAAAACAGTTAAAATTTTGAAAATAAATAACTTAAAATATTTAAAATAACTGTTTTCTATTTGATTATATTTAAAAATTTAATTTATTCCTGTGATGCAAAGCTGAATTTACAGCATCATTACTCCAGTCTTCAGTGTCACATGATCCTTCAGAAATCATAATAATTATGCTGATTTGCTGCTCAAGAAACATTACTTTCTTAAAAAAAAAGAAAAAAAAAGACCCTAAACTTTTGATCAGTAGTTCACAGGCAATAATTTTGTATTGTCGTTTCTGATTCAATTCCATCGATCCCTCATGAAATAAGTGCACAGTCTTGAACCGTTGCCTCTTTTTTATGTTTCTTTTAAGTGTTGCAATGTGATTCATCTGGGAGCTGGTTTGGTTCAAGGCTTAGAACTCTTTATTGAAGAATTTTCTGAAATCCCCATGGAGAAAATGAATGGGAAAATATCTTGTTGGGCTCTATATTGTCTTTGTTGTTGTCGAGGTTAAAAAAATAGGAGGTTAGAAAAAATGATGCATGTTCAGCAGGGAACGCCGGCATCAATGTATGCAATCATCATCTTTGCAAAAAGCAAGTGCACTCATTATAGTTTATTCTTCAAGCTTTGTCGGCTTTTGTGTGTTCACAGGGTTCTTTTTACCTGAACGGAGTTGCTTGATTCGTCCATTGCTGCTGTTAATGTCGACAGGTAGGAAGTCTTTGAACCAGGAGATCTCTGGATCGGGGTTCCCGCTGGCGGCACAAAGCATGGTTGCAGTGCGCGTTCGCTCCACCACCTTCAGCTGTGGACCCATGTCTATGGTCGGGAAGCCGTGAGGGATCTGGTCCTCTGGAAAACACACACAATATGACAAAAATAGAGGCGTCAGCACACATGACTGAATTGCATGATAAGCTGTGCTTTTTCGGTCGGAAAAGTGGCACGGCTCGTTTTTCTAAAGCTCAGCTCTTACAAATGTTTGTACGCAGGACCACCCGAGGCGATTGGTCTGAAGCAGCTGAAATGCGTGACTGTAAGACAGAGGTGGAGTAGAGATCATGGTGTGAAATCCACTGCTAATGTAAATACGAGCGGGCCGAGGCGTGACTAATCCGCCCGTGGTGTTTCTGGTCATGGATATATGAGGGTGAGGGGGTGATTTCCCTCCGGATATAGAGACACCTCACTGAACGCCTGGCTCTGCCTGACCCACAGTTTAACTACAGGAACTCTAATGCTGGCATTGCTAATCTAGACACCAATACTACTAGAATGAAATGGTAGAATTGCGTTATGTACACATGCCTCTTTTTGCACTTCAGAGGTCAAGTCATCTTCATTTATATAGTGCTTTTTACAATACAGATTGTTTCAAAGCAGATTTACAGTGATAATAGGAAATTAATGCAACAAAGATTGTTTTGGCTGTACAACAGCTCTAGAAGAAAGTAATTGTCTTGCTTAAGTAAGTTTTGAATTGATTCATTTTCAGTGTACACCGTTTTTAACTGAAAACAGAAAACTTTTAATGCGTTCTGGCTGTTCATTTACACGACAATGGCGTTTTGATGGCCTGAGAACACAAACTTTGAGGTAGGTTTGAAAGTGCAAGTTTTTGAAAACGAGTTTTGAAAGCGATACCATTATAAGCGTGTAAACTGCAAAAACGTGAATCTGTGAAAGCGGGGTCATGGAAAGCTCTTGCTCTCTCTAGCCCTGTTTACACCTGGTATTATTATGCATTTCAAATGCATTTTATCAAGTGGAGGGTCTTTGATTGTGTGTGACTACATGCATCACTTAGTATGTTGTTAGTCATAGCAACTATGTTCTGTAGGGATCGTTCAATAAAATCACCCTCATGTAATTCCAAAACTTGGGGACTTTTTTCTTCCGTTGAACCCGAAAGATTATATATTTTGGAAATATATTTTTTTGTGTTCCACAGAATAAAGTAAGACACACTGGTTTGTAGTGAAATAAGGGTGAGTTTGGAGTCAGCAAATGTTTTAATGTTTCTGAAAGAAGTCTCTTATCCTCACCAGGGCTGCATTTATTTGATCATAAATACAGCAAAAACTGCAAGATTGCGAAATATTTTAATGATTTAAAATAACTGTTTTCTATGTGAATATATCTTAAAATGTAATTTATTCCTGTGATCAAAGCTGAATTTTCAGCATCATTACTCCAGTCTTCAGTGTCACATGATCCTTCAGAAATCATTATAATAAGCGGATTTGCTGCCTAAGAAACATTTCTGATTATCATCAATGTTTAAAACAGTTGAGCTGCTTCATATTTTTGTGGAAACCATGATACATTTTTTCGGGATACTTTAATGAATAAAAAGCTCAAAAGAACAGCATTGATTTGAAATTGAAATCTTTTGTAACATAATAAATATCTTTCATTTGTCGCTGTTGTCCAGGATGCACCAGAGCCCATTACATTTTACACTACACAATACAATGTGAACACCTCTGAAAGCAACTTGAGTGATCCGATCAGAATGTGTCTTCAATACCCCACATTTAGCACTTCACTTGTGATTTCAATTACTTGAGATGGATGTCACTACCAGATGTAAACAGGGTCTATGAGGCAGAGAGTTTCTCTGATATGTGGTTGAGTGGTAAGAGAAGGGAACAGCACAGAAGTTTACATAATGTGCTGTGAGTGTTTCTGCATGTTTGAAATGGGAAATGAGGAGTGGATGAGCACAACCAGAGAGAAACCAAACAGCATCCAGCGGTCACCACACTCTCACTGATAATGGAGGATGAAACAACTTGATGCAAATCAGCATCATTAAGAACAGCAGGTGCAGACTGGAAACATACGGGACTCAATGTTCTAAGTGTTCTCTGTTCATACACTAATTGAGCTTTGGAAACACACGTGGGCTGCACAATTAATAGAGATAACATCAAAACTGTGATATGGTATAGTGTGATTATTAAAAAATGATTATTTCATGTTTAAAGGGTTACTCTCGCCAAAATGCCACCTAGGGTATTTTTGTTAATCTACCCGAGGCAAACTTTCATGTAAAAGCATAATTAGAATGGAAACGCCACTTTTAAGTTTGACCGTATTTTCGTTTTCGGTCAAATTGCCTTTTGAATGGGAGTGCTTGGGGCACGACTATGATAGCATCAAAATCTCTATTTCTAAAACACTAATGCGGCTCGACACAACATGAAACTGTGCTGAAGTATCACCAGAGGCTCTACACATGAACTTGAGCATTGACAACATTGTTTGTGTACACAGAGTTTACTCAAAAAAAAAGATTTTGAACAACTCACTGTCTCTGTGTCCGCCACATTTTGATAGTCAAAAATATGACTGTTACAATGAGTTGTTCAAAATCTTTCTTTTTAGTAAACTCTGTGTACACAAACAATTTTCTCAATGCTCAAGTTCATGTGTAGAGCTCTTGGTGATACTTCAGCACAGTTTCATGTTGTGTCGAGCCGCATTAGTGTTTTAAGAATAGCGATTTTGATGCTATCATAGTCGTGCCCCAAGCACTCCCATTCAAAAGGCAATTTGACCGAAAACGAAAATACGGTCAAACTTAAAAGTGGTGTTTCCATTCTAATTAAGCTTTTACATGAAAGTTTGCCTCGGGTAGATTAACAAAAAGACCCTAGGTGAGAGTTACCCTTTAACTCGATTTAACACTTTACATAAGCTCAATCTTGGGAGCTGCTCTTAGTTTGATTCACTTCCCATTGCGTATACAATGTGAACTGAAGAGGATCTGGATTGTTTTTCACTTAAAGGAGAACTCGGCAACTCTAGCGAACTCTAGTCACTTCTTCGCTGATTTTCCCTTTTGTTGTCGCATGTTTTCCCCACGAGCTCCCCCTACAGCTGTGGTGGGGCGTATATTTCACAACACAGTCGTAAAAAACTCACTTGCGGCGGCCTCCTCCCCTTCTCTACCGCTGCTCATGTGCGTTTGTTTTGATCGGAGCAAGCCAACTGTATCGTGTGGAGTTATGTCTACCGAGGTGGGTAATCTGGTAATACATCATACATGCGTGTGTGTTTATGTCGAATTGCCGTAAAGCGATTTGTGTTTCGCGCTCGTTCTCGTTCTCGCTTTCGCTTCTCACGAGACTTCCAATTTCTATCTTGCCGGGACGGTAGTGAACAAGTTGCAAGGTTGGTTTTCCGCCTGGGAACGCTGGGGGGAGCGGGGAAAGTCACCAATATCACCAGAACAGGTTGTTTAACCATCCAAATGATTTCCAGACAGTTTTATTAAGTTAAAAAAGCTACCAAGTTCTCCTTTAATTCTTCTCATTGCATTAACTAAAAGAGGTCTGATCATGAATCTTTTAAAGACTGAACACTTATAAAAAGTGCAAATCTTTCTATTGGCACAAAGCATGACATGTTATCTTTCAGATTTCATTGCAGAAAATATGTATTATTTTATCAGTATTTTATCTTGTTTTCTACTAAAATATCTAAATGTCCTTAAAACAAGGTTACATTTATTGCAACAGAAGTTTATGTAAGATAATATGTCTTGTTTTCAAAGAAAACATATTGAATTCAATTTATTCTTCTAAGCCTTAATTGGCAAACAGTTGCTAGTTTTATAAATCTCATTACATTTTCCTACATTAATTATAAAAAATAACACTTTTCTTAACAAGTCTTAGTATAATGTTTTAAAGCTGTTTCGATCTTTACTGGAAAACAAGACAAAGAACTAATTAAGAAAATATTGTAGAGATTTTTGTGGTTCAAATCACAATCATGATTTAAAAAAATAAAAAAAAATAAAAAAAAAGAATAGATAAAAATAAAATGTTCAACATCTCACACTCCATTTTGGCACTGAAACAGTTAAACATTGTATATGGGTTTTCCTTTGCAAACACAATGACGAAACCGGACTCCTCCGCAGTTAAATTACGGTGTCACAAAGCACTAAAGTTTACTTTTCTCACAGGAAGGTTCTTTTATGCTCCATTACAGCTGGAGAGTTTCTCTGAGAGACAATAGGAGAGAAAGCCTTCATAAAGAGCTTAGCAAGAGCCTTGCAATGAGAGAATATGCACAAATGACGTGAGGGAGACTCCCTGGAGAGATCTCTCTCTCGATGTGTGAGAACATGTGCCGAGGAACACCTCGTCCTGCTGGCGGACCTGCCTTTGTCTCCGTGTTTGTTTTCTGTTGAGAAGGTGCATTGTAGGAATGACTAGGTAAGGTCACTGTAGGGTCGCGTCTACGCACCACAGGCCTTTGTGAGACACACAGGTTTGGTAATAGACCCCAGTGGGAATAAACCAACACCAGCTGCAGTGAGATACTGAACTTCTGGTTCTAAAGGAATCGTCCATTCCAGGTCACTGCCACGGGGGAAGGAGGGTTTGAGACAGATACTATTGTGTACAACTGTTCCTCCTCGCCAGTAATGCAATTAAATGTAGCAAATAAAGACTCCTGCTTGTCAGATGTTTCACCTGAAAAAAATAAATAAAATAAAAACGGTAATCTCACGTGTGTCTCCTCTAAAGTCACAAAAGAGGTCTCAACAGGGTGCTCAGTTTTACATGCCAAAAGTATGTGATTTTATCGTTAACTAATACTAAAACTATTTTTTTTTTTTTTTTTTATAAAGCTGAAATACAAGAAAATCTATTGAAAACCTCACACTTAAAAAAAATTAAACTAAAATTGCAGATGTTACCTTGGCCACTAACTGAAATAAAATTTTTAAGTTTAAAGTAATAAAATGAAAACCTGAAAAAGGTTCAATAGAAAAAAAAATGTAACACTTTAGTTTAGGGGCAAATTCTCCCTATTAACTAGTTGCTTATTAGCATTTACAATGATATTGGCTGTTTATTAGTGCTTATAAAATACGTATGAATGCCTTATTCTACATGATCATATTCTACATCCCTTAATCCACCCAATACCTAAACTTAACAACTACCTTACTAACTATTAATACGCAGTAATTAGGAGTTTATTGAGACAAAAGTCGTAGTTAATAGTTAGCTAATAGTGAGAATTGGACCCTAAACCAAACTGTGACCACAAAAAAATAAAATACTTATACAAAAGGCCTAGAAAATACCAAAATTACTAACTAAAAAAAGATCATTCAAAATATTATTACATCTTTTTATAGTGTATAAATAATCCTAAAATAACATGGTAACCAAAAATCAGAGATCTCAACATAAGCATAAACATTTTTTCCCAATTCTCCTTCAAATGATGTGTTAACCCCCGGTTTCACAGACAAGGCTTAAGCCTTATCCCAGACTAAAATGCATGTTTGAGCTTTTTTAACTGAAAGTAACTTGCACTGAATTATCTTAAAACATATCAGTGCCATTGTTTTGTCTCAAGATGCACATCAGTAATGTTTTTTTCTAAGGCACATGTATTAATTAAATGTTGCGAAACCGGGCCTACGTTTTATTTAGAATGTAACTCAATTAATGTCATTACAACACAAACTAAAATGAGAACACAAAATCATTTTTTGCAACAATGCCAGGGCCTCACTCAGGTGTTCTCAGTGTTGTTTAGTTCAGTGTTATGAGGTTGTAAGGGTGTTGTGAGTGGTTGCTTAAAGCCCAATTCAAAACCGTCATGCATTCATAAGACTCGTGTCCCTCCTTCAGTGTAAATCTTTAGGGTTTTTTGCCTGTCTTAGCAAGCATCACTAAAAATAAATATTGCTCTTCTCCCGCAGCAATGTAAATGTGTAGACTGTGCCAACAAAATCATCCAAAGTGCTCCAAAAACAAGATGCATGGAAGAACTAAAGAGAAGTCGCTTTTGAATCTGGGTTTCACATGTCAGTTTTCACACAGAAAGTTCGTTAAACGTCACATTCTCTGGAGACTTTATGTAACCAAGACTTGTTTAAAGCCCTTTGTTGAACCTGATGGCGGAAGAAAACATGTCATACCTCCAGTTGTTCACTTGAAAGAGAAAGAAAACAAATAATAAAGGAAAACCCTTGAAACTCAATCACCCTTATTAATTCTCCAATAATAGGGTGACGTGAATAGACACACTGTCAGCTCGGCTGCGATGATGCCAGCACGCATCACACATGCAGATTTCCCACAGTAATTTAACACCAAGGTATTTCATTAAAGCATGCAAGGAGCTTGAAACCGGGCTGGCTCTGACAAATTAGTCAGGCGGAAATATTATGCCTTATTACATGACCCCAACGCTGCCGCATTGATACGGTGGAATTTGTGGATTACTCCCTCCACCCTGTAATCCCTGAATGCTGGAATCACGGCTAAACTGACAGCCTGTCAGTCAGAAAGCATTAGCCATGAACATGACGCCGTCCCAACACGCCTCACCGTCTCTCTCGCAAACCGTCGACGCATTTCTGCCCGCGCATGGAAGCTTATCGCCATGGCAACCCTCAGGAAAACACATCTGAGGGATCGGGGGCGACCCGTCCTCGCCCGCCGGAGGAAATAAAATGAAAGACAACATTCTCCTTGTCTGTTTCCATCCCAGTCTTACCTGATAAGTTCATCACCACAGGGAGATTATCAAAAACACCCAGACTGAACATATTACGCTCTGTAAAACAGACGATGAGCAGTGTGTGTCAGTACAGACTGCCGTTGCCAAGTGCAAACACATGAATGCACTTCTTAAGGACTAAACTGACAATTAATTCAACATGTTTTTAGACAGATTGCAGAGTCTTTATTAGGGATGGAGCGGTGTGACCTATTAGTATCATCAATTATTAATCATGATCCAGGAAAGTCAACACAAACAAGTTTAACATGCCTGCAATTTCATGATAATACTCTAAATTACACGCTTGATGAATTAAAGATTTTATTTTCTAATTGGAAATCACCTATCATTACACTGTAGGATATATTAATTTGACAAAAAGTGACAGTAAAGACATTTATAATGTAAAAAATGATGTTGTTGTTTTTCTATTCATAAAAGAATCATAAAAGTATGTTTTACACAAATACATGAAGCAGCACAACTGTTTTCAACGTTGATAATCCTAAATGTGCATCATATTAGAATGAATTCTGAAGGATCATGTGACTCTGAAGACTGAATTAATGATGCTGAAAATTCAGCTTTCATCACAGGAATAAGTTATACATATTCAAATATACAACAGCTATTTTAAATTGTAATAATATTTGCCAATATTACTGTCTTTACTGTATTTAGAGAGTAATAAGAGACTTCAAAAACATTCAAAATTCCTCACTTTTGAACTGTATGTGGATGAATCTGCTACATATTTCTTCTGCCGCGCACTAAACACTGTCATAGCACCCAGACTGTATAAAATGCAGAAAGAAATCTGTCGCTCTTTGTATCGCAGGTCAGGTGTGCGACTGAAGCATAATGAAGTGGTACATTCAGTCAGACGTGTGTCACGATGACCTGTCCGCCCAGCTCTGGTGTGTGTGCCTCCGCACTGAGGCTTTTGTCCTCCGAGTGTGTCTGCGACGAGGTGTCTGGCTCAGTATTACTGCTGGATTCTCAGACATTTCTGGAGGCGAGTGAAAAAAAAGAGTCACATTCACCTGAAGCGCAGACAGAGGGAAGGATTTGCTCAGGGGAAGACAGAAGGATCTTTATGGGTTGCGAGTGTCGGTGAGAGCGTGTCTCATGCTGCTGAATTTAAAAGACATGAGACAATGTGACATTAGGCCCTGAGGATATTGTCTAATGTTACTAGGTTGTGAATTCCTGGACTAAATGCTGCACAGAATCAATCTGTCACCCAAAAAATCTATGTAATTTTAATGATAACAGACTGTAAAAATGCTAAGGTAAATAATTGGTTACTGGCAAGTTCCCTTACTCTACGGTGGAAAACTGTACTGGCACATTTCATCTGATTTTACAGTTAAATACAACATTTTAAAGTAAAAAATTGTGTTAAATGTACAGTTTTTAAAAGTGAAAAAGTACAAATCATCTTATAATTTGCATTTAAACCAGAATTCTTTCTGTGACCACTTACATTTGACAGATTTGCACTGAAACAACAATCATTTATGCACATTAGGGTTTAATGTTACATCCTATTTTGTTAAATTAATGTTATTGCATTATTCAGTGTTGTGTGTGTGTTCAGTGTACAGATTGTTCAGATCTCTAACCTTAATAAAAGCAATTTCAAAATGTTCTCAAACTGTGCTCATATTTGCCCAGATACCAAGTCTGCAATTAAATATCAGAGATTTTCAATATGGGCTCAAACATTTCTCATCACATTCTTCGGACCTGGTATCCGCATCCATTTTTATATAGCTCTATATATCTGTATGAGAACTATTGATTTGTGTTTATTTTTGGGGATTTTAGGAGAGACATCTGAGATGGTATTTAAATAAATAGTAAATAAGAACTCCATTAAGTTACCCTGGTAACCCAGAGTTCTCGCGAGAACACAAGTTGAATTTGCTCAGCGAGTTACTCTGGTGTTGAGTAATGATGCTCATTAAATATGCCCTTGTATCCGAGCTGCACCAATCACATCGGGTTATCTGATATAGGCGGGCCAGAGGCGAGATGACGACAGCGCTGCGATGTCGAAGTCATTATAAACATTGCAAGATGGCTTTTGATGAACACCATTTGCTTGAAACGGCTTTGGCCGCTACAATGAACGAGTTAGACTTGGCTTTTTATCTAAAAGAGGAACAGAAGACGGCGCTCAAATCGTTCCTTTGCAAGAAGGGCGTTTTTGCTGTTTTGCCGACCGGATACGGCAAGAGTCTAATCTACCAGTTAGCTCCGCTGGTAGCTAAGCGTATGGGGCTTGTTGTGATTGGTCATAGTGTTATCCAATTGTGTGCAGTGAGATTTTCAAATGCATGCTTGGTGTCGCCTCTCGAGCTGGACGATTTTCATTAGTCGACGCCAGACCATTAATCTTTTATATTTAGGTCTGGATTTCCAGGCTACCATTAAGTATCTCGAGCAATGAAACAGGCAATCCCTGAACAATCAAATGCTCCTCTGGACATATCCATGTTTCAGTGTCTGAACTAGAACAACAGTTCACACACAGTGAGAATTCCTCACCCACAATGCAGAGAGTCCGTCTCCACATGCACACATACTCTAGGTCTGAACTGACAGGTGGTCTTGCAGATCATTTACAGCTTCGGAAGTTTTCACAGGTCACGGCTGCGAGCGAATACTTCAGACATGCAACAATGCTGGTGCACATGACCCAGAATAGACATGCTAATCCTGAAGTCCTGGTACTTGACTTTTCACATGCACCAAAATTAACAACACCCAAGTGCCACATATGAGTAAAAAAATGGTTACGGTTAGTTCATAAAACGCCATTTGGCTTAAATATAAGAGATGTGGTTTGATCTTTATAACTGATTGAAGATGGCAAGTGATGGAATCAAATGTTTTGTTTAGATAAATGTATACTGTATGTACAGTACTATGGTTGTAATGATGTAAGTGTCAGCAAGATCCCAAGAACAATGAAAGAGTAGCTGTGATTGAGGAAAGATAGGACAGAAAAAAAAATCATATTTGCTCATGCCGTTGTCTCATGATTATGAGATAGTCGGAATCAGCATTCAATATGTAGTTCATTCAATAGTCTGCCTCATGAAAGAGCAAATGAGCTCAGACATTTCAATATAAACATACAAAAAATGCATTTCCAAAAAACAAATGTAATAGGAGTTCAAATCCCATTGGGATGCAAATTGCAAAATATCCCAAATTGTTTTATGTGCGATCACCAAAAGTTTAGTCTCAGTGATAATTTGATCAATTTATTCATGCCTAAAGGTTTTTTTCTCCAAAATTCATGTAGCAAAACAAATGTGGAATATTTCGTACATTAATCAACCAAGACAAAAGTATGAGGAAAATAATCACAGTGTGGTTTTTTTTTTGACGGATGCCTTTTAACTGAAAAACTGAAAATGACACAATTAACACATCTATGATACTGTGATGTTTTGATCCAATAACATGAAAGGTGAAAAAAAAAAAAAAACCTCAAGTAAATAATTGCATTGACGAGATGTAGGAACTTATTGCATTGTCATAAAAAAAAATCCTATTTTCCTGTCAATCTCTATTGTCCTGTAAACAAAACATTTCTCATTTTTCATTTAGTTTAACTTGATGCACTAAAATAACTAAAACTGAAATAAAAATGATTAAAACCTATAGAGACATTTTAATTCAAAATAAAAAAAAAATACAATAGTATCTCAATGATACTAAAATAACTTTGTAATGCACAACCTTTCAACCTTGATGATTTGTGTTATATAAACTTATAAAGCACGTCTACACTTCCAAGTGAAGCTAAAATGCATTACTAGTCTTTAGATCACTATGCAAAGCTCTTTAACAACTAGACCCCGAATAGGAGCAATATTAAACGGTGGATATTTCATTTCTTCAGGGAGGATGAACCTCCTGCCCCTTGTTAAATAATCCTGCTATCGTCCCTGAGCAGAGTTTCTCAGGTAGGACATGCACGCCTCATCAAGGCCCTGATCCCCACCGGACCGGACCCGGGCCCGGGCCACATCCTCTAGCTACTGCTGTTTTAATTAACACTACATGAACTCCTCTCCACCTGGGAGGAAGAGACAGACCAAAACAAACAGAACACTCCTCCCTCCTCCCCTCGTACGGCTGACATTTCCTCGCGCAACCTCTCATCTCCTCTTTAATCAAGGAGCAGTCATGATCCCCCTTGGGGAAATTGAATGCTTTTAATAAAATCTTCCTGCTGGCAGATAAAAACAGATTGCATGGGGATGAGCAGAGGAGAAGAGAGGAACCAGAGGTGATGGTGGTAAGGAGGGATTCAGGAGAAGGACAGATCTGGCATATATTAAATGGAGCAAGGTCTCACACCGGTCCGCACTGAATCTACAGCGCCACAGAAAAATAGATTTTTTTTTCCTCTCCAATTTATGAGTTTTCTTTCTAAATCTAATGTGTTTGCATACAAATCTTCTGAGAACTACAAAGAGAATAAATAGACAATAAATCTTCTGTGGCAAACATGAAAATAATAATAAAAAAAAATAAATAAATAATAATAATAATAACAATAATAATAATAATAATAATATTATTTATATATATATATATATATATATATATATAAATATATATATATATATATATATATATATATATATATATAAAAATCAAGCTTGTTGTAAATAACTACAGTAACTAAACTAAAACTAAAACAAAAAAACTAAAACTTAATAAAATAGACATTTCATTTTTTTTATTATTAAAAAAACACTACTAAAACTTTAAAATTAAACTGAAAATATAAAAAACTTTAAATAAATATAAAAAGAACAATGAACATTTATTTACAGTAATCTATATTTTGTCAAAACTTCCGCAACTTTAGCATAAAAATGGTTGTTATTTTATATGAAATATTAAACAGTTTGTACATGAATCATCATTACTGTGATTATGTTCATGTGGAGATGAGATTCAAATAATTTGCCACTGTTAAGGATTAGGGTGTGCAAACCCCTCAGGAGGACTGTTCCAGATTCAGGCGAGCAGAAGCTCGGTGTCTGCTGTGTAACAGCACATTATAAAGGAAAGCAGAAACCAGCAGAAGTGTCAGTGACAGTGATGTAGGTGTCTCGAGAGAGTGATGTCAGAGGGGCGTGGCCTCGTCCTGCTCTTCTCGCTCCTGTAAATTACTTCTGCCAATCCTGACACCACCGTCACACTGACCTTCTTTCCGTTTCATCAAGGATAATTAGCTAGCAGAATTTATTTGCATTGTTAATTCCTTGCCCTCAACTATCTGTCTCTGTCTCACACACACACACACACACACACACACACACACACACACACACACACACACACACACACACACACACACACACACACACACACACACACACACACACACACACACACACACACACACACACACACACACACACACACACACACACAGTCTCTCAGTAACTAATAAGCCTTTGATAGCTGCTGTTTGAAGCTGGCTCTTTAAAGCATCTTCCCCCGGAGGTTTGCAGAAGTCAGCAGTCTCCATCAGAGTCTGTTTGTGACTCTGGGAATCTGAGGGGAACGTGTTTGGCTGTCCATATTTGTAATGAAAATGACCAACTAAAACATTTTGTTTTCCTAAAAAAATGAAACAAAAATTTGTGTCTGTCAACTACTTAAATACTATGCATACATTTTATAAAATGAAGTACTGCTCAAGTACTATGCATACATTTTTATAAAATGTGAAATAAAAAGTGACTTAACTGTCTTAAGTGACAGATTTGTCCTCAACGTTACATGTGTTATCTGCAATAGACCACAAGGGCTGAGGCCGCTGTATGAAATTAATGTCTTTGCCCATATTAAAAGCATCCCAGAACAGACTTTCCGAAATACTAACAGAAATGAAAGACTTTGCCTTTAGATTAACTTTATATTTTCTCTGACGCCATGCACCTTGCCACCTTCTTCGCACGCCGTCTTCATCCAATATGTTGGAAATCGTCACATCCGGGGTGTTTTTAATCGCAAAATTAAACCCTTTACATTAGTTTAACCATTGATAATTAAGTGTAGTGTGAAATAATACAGGTTAAGTTAATTAAAAGCAATACAATAGTGTTTTGGTGGTAAAAGAAATATATGTGTTACTTTAACAAAAAAATATTTGGGTAAAAAGAACAGTGCCACAAAACCATTTTTTTAAATGCAATATAAGCCACTTTTCCCCCTATTTAAATATATAAAATAACTAAAAAAATTAATAATAATAATCTGTTCCTTCATTTAAAAGCGAACTGGGATCATTTAGTTCATTTAAGGTTATTTTTGATACCAAATAAAGTTAGACCCTAAAGTTACCCTCTAAGATTCATCACTATATTCAGAGTTAGACAATGTCAAAATAAAGCAAACAGACATTTGCATTCAAAATGCATGCTAAGAAAAGTAGTGTGCATGACAACAGAGTGAACGTCTGAACAAACAGCCAATCAGACATCAGGCACACTGACAGCTTTTGTTTCATCTGCTCTTCAAGAAATAATCAAATGTTTCTTCAAGCGCCAGTCTTTGCAACTAAACAACAGCATTCCTTGTTAAAATATGAAATTGAAATTGATCTTACAAAGTCAACTGCAACAGTGGCTGGTAGATGAGCAAAATTACCCTCAACTGCAGGCGAGTTTTAATTTCACAGGCATGTTTTGCTCACACTGTAAAACAAATTTGTCGATTCGACAAAGTTATTGATCATGCTAATTTGAAATTTTAAGTTTAGTCAACATGATATGTGAAGTTGTATTATGTCACAATTTGTGTATTTGATTTATCTCAAGTTAAATCTGGTTTATTCTAAAAGTTACTAAAAAGTTATTCTAACACTAGATTCTATTTTTTTTAAATAATTTTTTACAATGGATGTGATGTTATTGGATTGGTTTGGGAATGGGACGTTTGGCTGTTCTGAACGGAAAGCAGGGATGCCGTCTCAAGAACTTTTAGTCTCTTAGTCTGTCCTGGGAAATTCAAAACAAGACGCAAAATTTCCTTGACACAAATTAGGACATCGATAAACAAACTACAGTAATAAATGAACAAATACTTTTCAATGTCAGGGAAAAGGGGGGAAAAAAATCTGGTAAATAAGCTGTTATTATTGAAATAAGAAATCCAGCAGCTTTAATTACTTCTTTATCAGGCTCTGGCATCCCTGCGGAGCTGTGTGAGTGTGTGTATGTGTGTGTATGGCCTGTTTGCTGTAAGATAAACTGCAGTTTCTCTTGGCTAATAGCTGCCGCATACAAATGTGTCTGAAACTCCAAACACATTGGATCTCATGTGGCACGCCTTAAGACAGGACAAAACCACATCTATTAAACATTATATAACTGCACAATAGATCAGCCAATACTTAAAACACACCTTGAAAAAAATGCCACATCCATTAGAAAGGATAATCAAGAAAGCAATATAATCACTTCGCTCTTAAAGCAGCTTAACGTCAGCAATGAAAGTAAACACAGATTCTTCTTCCTTTCCACTTTCATAACTGTTGCAGAGCATTAGCTGCAGAAAAATATTTTGCCAGGATGTTATTTTTTTTATGTAACAGGTTAATAAGTGAGCGAGACGAAGCACGTCTGCAGGTATGCATCCTTGAACAGAGTGCAGAAGAGCAGAAAGAATCGAGCAATGAGAGAGAAAGAGAGAGAGAGATAAAGTAAGCCTCAGGGCTGACGGCAACACACAGTCTAATGATGATGTTTAGAGGCGACGTGCAGCGCTAACTACCCAGAATGCTTAGCTGCATGCTTCTCATTTGCTCCTTATATAACACCCAATGTTACCCAGTACACTTGTTCTGCGAGTGTCTCCATGTACCCGAGGCCATGGTTAACACCCTCTCTACAGTGCAAATTAGCATAGGACACCAATAAGCAACCCTCCACACACACCTTGGCAATAGAATCGCCATTGGCTAGTACATTTTTTAGTTCACTCGCCAGACTGATATACTATTTTATTATACGTATTTTATATATATATAAATAATGCACCAGATCAGCTTATCTTTATAAAATGGCACAGCTTTTTAAATATCTAAACGCACACTCTTATCATTAGTCAATCAAGCATTATATACTATTATATTATGATAATCAAGCTGTCTGAGTTATGTTATGTTATGTCCTTCTGTTTGCTTACACCCATGTGTTTCTTTGATTCATCTCATTCACCTGTCCCTTGTTAATTAGTTCATTATTCCTCGTTTGGTTTACAGTCCCATGTTTCCTGAGGTAACTGTTTCCATGTTGGTAATATGTTGCAAGCCTGTTTCAAGTTATTTGGATTAAAGACTGTTCTCTTGTTATTTAGTCTTCGTGGGTACACTGTGACACAAGCACTATTTAATGTCAGAACTTTAGTAATTAGAACTAATGAATGAATGCATATTTGTCATTTTAACTGAACTTAGGACAATAGTAATAGTAATAGATAATAGTAATTATTATTAAAAGATAATAATACTATTATACTGCAACTGATTCTACTACTTATAGACAACGCATTGACGAGCTGCTGGGTTCATGAATATTAA
Organism: Scardinius erythrophthalmus; assembly: GCF_964197995.2. Taxonomy (NCBI): domain Eukaryota; kingdom Metazoa; phylum Chordata; class Actinopteri; order Cypriniformes; family Leuciscidae; genus Scardinius; species Scardinius erythrophthalmus. The sequence goes on from NC_138232.1 coordinate 40,284,735, forward strand.
TCACGTAATCAGCGTTTACTCAAACTGATTTGCTGAAATCAAAAAAGGGAATGAGCGCCAGCCAATGAGATCGCCGTTTGCGCATTAGTTCCGCCCACTACCGGAGAACCCGGCATATCTTCTGCTTGATCTTAAAAGCTGAATAATTCCAAAGGAACTCCGTTATTTTGACAGTAATTTTTTTTTTATTCCTTATTATTTAGTCGCCCAGAGTGAAGATTTAGTCGCATATGCGAGTGATTTACTCGCATTGTAGAGGGTTGCATAAGACATAAGTCTGTGTAAAAGCCTGTGGAATTTCAATGGGATCCTATAGGGTTACCTTCATTTTGTGCTCATGAGAAGTGGGCAGTGCTGTAGTGTGTGATGTATGCATGAAAGCCTTGATGTGTTTTTACAGTTGCTCCAGTAACAGTATCTCCCTACAGTAACCAGGTAATCAAATACACCTTTCTTTGTCTGTTTCAGAGTTTTTGTCTGTTTTTGTACACACACTATATATAATGTGTGTGTGTGTGTGCGTGTGTGCAAATCATGGGCATCGATCATTTAAACTATCATTAACAAAATTCTACAGATCCCCCAGTCTAGTGACTTTATGTTTCTAACAGCTTTGTGGACTCCTGCCTGACATTACGTGAGTAAGACAATGGGCCCTATCTTACACCCGGCGCAATGCAGCACCAAGCTCGACGCAAGTGTTTTTTGCTAGTTTCAGTCCGATGCAGTTTTCATTTTCACGTCCTGCTCCACGTTGTTTAAATAGCAAATGCATTTGCGCCCATTTGTGCGCCCATGGGCTGCTGGTCTGAAAACGAGGTGTGTTCAGGCGCATTGTTGGCGCATTGCTATTTTGAGGCAACATTTTTTTTGTTATTTAATGAGCACTTTAGTAATGTACGCCTATAGGCGGGTCCACAGCGAGCGTACACTCTGCTTATACACACACACATGGACGCACAGCAGCACACAAACATGCCAAATATTTAAAATATAAGGATTACAATGTAAAATATTATTATTGTGTACATAAAGATATGGTGGAATCCGGCTTGTCCCGTAGATGAGACTCTGATTGGTTTAACGCACGTAAATCCCAAAACACACCCATTACTCATTACGAGAATAGGGATAACCCTTTTAGACCATTTTTCCCGTCGTTAAACTAGCAAAAGTGGACACTCCCTAAGTGAACTTGCGCCGTGTGCTTTAGACCATGCGCTTAGATCGTTAAAATAGGACCCTATGGGTCTTATGGATGTGTTTCTGATGTTGAAATAAATATGGATTCAGCTCAAGGTTAAGATTTCTCCTCTTTAATCTATTGAACAGTCCACACGGACAGGTCAGAGGTCAGGACTCCACCATGGCACCACACTGGCGCCTCTGAAACAGACATACTCTTCTGGCATGCGAAAATTACATGCTACATGTACAACGGTTTAAATGCCATCTCATATTTCAGCCATTAACACAAAGGAATGTGGGTTTCTCATACTAAGAAATTCCTAAAGTCCCCCTGTGGTGAAAATCCAGCTTTTAATGTTGTTTATAAGTCTATGTGGTGTTTTTAATATGATTTAAGACAAACCATGAGTAAATTCAGTAAAGTCAACACCATTGCTGAGTATTTTCTCTTTAAAACTGCAGTGAACCAAAGACAGTCTCAAAAACATGGTTTGAAATCGCTGGTGTTTCTGATGTCACAAACTACTTTGTAACCAATCAGATTAACGTGTGATCATCAAAGTGTGGATCTCTGAGCTGAGTGAGTGAGTGGAGGCGGGGCTCATTTGCATATTCATAGAACCACATATACTAAATGAGGCAAGGGTGTAGAGTTAAATTCAAGATATTTTAAGGCATGAAGATTTTTTTTTTAAATGAGTTTTAAGGGATAAAATTATTGACTACAGGGGGACTTTAAAATTCTCAGTGCAAAACTAGAGGTCCTTAGAGTCACATTTCTGTGCTATTTTGTGGATTTAAATGTGTAAAATGCAGGCAAAATGACATGTACAAGGTGGGAATGACGGCCGTACCAATGAAGTGGAAATCTTTCAAGCTTTCTAAGGACTTCCGTAGCTTAGCTTTTGTTAAGATACTGCAGAGACAATGTCTTGGAAATGTGCGGTTCATCAGAATGCAGGTGTTATTCGCTGTGCAACTACAGTAATCCTAACATGTTAGGCTTTTTGCTGTTTATATCTCACTGCAGGTAATGAGGTAGTTAGTTTACCGGTCAAGCGGCCAGGACATGGTCCATTTCTAGTCTATTCCATCTCAGTTATACAGTTTAACAATTGAACGAGTACATGGCTAACTGCCTCAGTAATAAAGTGCTTCTCTGTCAGAACGATTCCACCCCAGCAGGGCAAATTACTGCTCCTGTTGTGGTTACTTCACACACTGCTGTGTCACTAAGAAATGAACCAATGCCCTCTCAGTCTTGTACTCCTTTCATATCTCGGTGTCTTTGAACTTCCATTTCTACTTTATTATTTGCTCAAAGGACTGAAACAAGGGTTCCAGAAGAGCAAAGGATGATCACATCAATATACCGTCCAGCCATGCAGAATGACCTAGAATAAAAGATACCAAAAACTAAGAGCAAGACACACAGGATTTGTAAATAATCATGAACCGGCCTACTTTTCACCTTCAGCATAAACATTTACAGAGAAAATAATCAGAGCAGAACATGGAGCTGAGTTCAAAATTACATCTAATGGGTAGGAAATCTCACAAAATGTCACATTTAATCCCAAAATAAAAAGACTTTATTGCAAAAAATATATATATTTAAAATGCAAATATTTTTTAGTTAACTGGTATTATTTGTTGCACAGCCTTTGTACATATTCAAATGTGAAAAGAGTAGCACAAGTAGGCTATGAAATAGTCGCACATAATTGTAATAGTCCAAGAATAGGCTTTATTTCCTTGAAATTTGGGTTGTTTTGAAATGAAAAAAAAAGGTAGTGTTTATTTGAGCAATTCCGTCATTGAAATAAATAAAAGTAAACATTGGTAACTTAAATAATATAATAGTTAAATCTATTTAAATATTATTATTTATTATTTAAATCTATTATTTAAGCGTGTGAAACGCGCTTTACAAATAAACTTGACGCACCTTATTATGTCTAATAACAAGCATAAACTGTGTTAAAAAACTACGGAGCCCCTAAAGGGACGTGGTGGTGGAAAAATTTTTAGGATGGGAGAATTTTTTTTTTCAAATCTTTTGCGTTCCCTCGCAAAACTTTTGCGTTCCCCCGAGAAACTGCGTTCCCACGCAAAACTTTTGCGTTCCCTCGCAAAGATATTTGCGTTCCCACGCAAAACCTGTTTTGAGCTCGGACAGACACTTCCTGTTTAATGTCCCGCTGGCAGTGTTTCAGAGCTCCGTACGTTAATGGAGCGTTTCATAGTGTTTGAACTTGGACTCAAATATAAAGAAATGCGGTCAGTGCTTAACTCAAGGAGTTCAGTGAAGTTGGCAATAAATTCACATAGGCTATTCGAACTTCCCGGATCAATATTCTTGAGCTAAACGTAGTTAAAACACAAACGACACCTATTTACAATCACAGTGATAGACACTAACGAGCTACAACCCAATTCTCATCAAAACAAGCTTTTATAATAGGCCTATAGACTAAATGGATCTCTATAAGCAGGCGGCTGAGAGACAAGGTCAAGGGACCGTCTGCAAAGTGCAATATAACCCAAAAAACGACTACAGCATCAACTCAGTCAAAAATATAAAAATAGTCATTAACTTCAATGTTACAAACTATAGTGCCACCTAATTCAGTTTAGGCTACACATCAATGCTGACCAACTGGTCATACTACACTGCTTTTGCACATTTTATATTATGAAAAATATTCAATAACTTCACTGTAACACACCAAATTTAGTTCACACATCACTGCTCTAATGTTGGTTATAGGCCTACAACACTTAGTTTGGGAAGTAATTGCACATAAAAAAATAATTTTTTTTTACACAAATTATGTAGGCCTACGCAGCTTTTGCATTATATTTGCTTACTGAATTTGATGGCATTACACTGCATAACAGTGTGAAGTTATTTAATATTTTTTTCTAAAAAGGGTGAAGTTATTGATTTTATTTCATAATAAATAATCATAAAAATTATGCATTTTTTTTTTTATCAAACTAAGTAATGTAGTATAACCAGCATGTAGGAGAGCAGTGATGTGTGAACTGAATTTAGTGACAGTACAGTGCGTCACAGTGAAGCTATTGAATATGTTTAATAATATAAAATGTGCAGAAGGGTTTTGGGATTTGCACTTTGCAGACGGCCCCTTATTTGGACTTGTCTCTCATTCGTCTTTAGAGACAAATTAATATTATAAAGCTCGTTTTGATGAAAATTGGGTTAGCTCGTTGTGATTGTAAATAGGTGTCGTTTGTGTCTTAACAACGTTTAGCTCAAGAATAGGGAAGTTTGAATATCCTATGTGAATATTGCCAATTTCACTACTCGTTGACCTTGAGTTAAGCACTGACCGCATTTCTTTATATTTGAGTCCAAGTTCAAACACTATGAAACGCTCCATTAACGTACGGAGCTCTGAAACACTGCCAGCGGGACGTTAAACAGGAAGTGTCTGTCCGAGCTCAAAACAGGTTTTGCGTGGGAATGCAAATATCTTTGCGAGGGAACGCAAAGTTTCTCGGGGGAACGCAAAAGATTTAAAAAAAAAAATTCTCCCAACCTAAAAATATTTCCACCACCACGTCCCTTTAGGGGCTCCGTAAAAAACTGTGTTAAAAAGAACGTACAAGTAAAAATGTAGGCTATCTGTCCTACTGCGTTTTTCTACTTTACCACAGTAAAGAATACAAATATAATAGGCCTAATTAAAAGCGAACCAAGGAAGAAACGTTTATAATCCCCTTCGAAACCATATGAGACGTGAGTGAAGATTTGGGTAAAGAAACAAGAGATTCCATGCAGGGATGAGTCACAATTTTTGAATATTCGATTAGTTGATTTCTATATAGAATAACTAATGGAATATTGTTAAATTCGCTGATAATCGGGTGGCCAGATCGCAAAACCAGAATTCAAAGCCGACAAAGCTTAAATTTATGGGTTCACGCACAACTCTCTCATTCGTCATGAATCCAAACGTTTCCATGGCTGTGATGTAACATTTAATGGCTAACCTATTATTTATTTTGTAAACAAAGCTTTGTGCTTCACTCGTGTCATAATATTAATGTAAAACAGCATTCACATACAAAAAATGTGTTTTGGCGGACCACCGCTTGCTACTCAGCCACAGCGGTGGTGTGGTTGTCAAATTTACCGGCACAGCCATAGTTTTTTTATTTCATTTTGATTGCATGATTTAATATGACCAGGACATGTTTTCGTGAGATTCATAACGCTCTGGCCTGAGAGTCTGTACATAAATGAGACAGTACATGTTTGAAGGAAAGCAGTTTCTACTGTGAAAAGCAGTCTGAAGGATTTCGAAGGATCTCTTTCAGCATTCAGTGACACCGTAAGACAGCCGAGCCGCGGTCTGTGATGTGAGGTCATACCTCACACATCCTCAGGGATATTAAACCAAAATTCAAGCTCTTTCTTCAT